>NC_056732.1:772515712-772558212 GCF_019279795.1 Protopterus annectens
TGCTTTAGGCCTGTGATTCTTTTAGTGAGGTATTTCTTTGGCCTTTCCAGTTGTTGCACGTCTTGAGAGGTACATACCAAATGGGGTGCTGTATTCTATAATGGGTCTATTGAGGGGTGAGTACAGTGGGACAATGACCTGCTTTTTTCTGGATGAAAAGCTCTTAGTGATGAGGTGTGCCACATATAAGGATTCCCTGACTGTTGTGATGTGATTATCAAAGGTGAGACCACTGTCCACCTGTGTCCTTAAGTCTCTTATCAAATTTTCGGTGTTTAGTGTACTGCCACCTATGTGGTAATATACGAGTACATGTTTTTTCCCAAAGGGGATAACTATACATTTCTTGGCATTGAGTTTGAGCCCATGGCTCTGGCACCAAGCATTTGTTTCTGTAAGGCCCTTTTGTAGAATATCCACATCATTTGGAGATTCAATAATGGCTCTCAGTTTGCAGTCATCTGCAAACTTTGTTACCCAGAGTCCCTTAGTGTTGGCCTGTACTTCAGAGAAGTAGATGCCAAACAAGAGCGGTCAAAGGACTGAACCCTGAGGTACTCCACTTGTCACGTGTCTGGAGCTGGATTTGGAGTTGACTACTTTTACAGTATGGGTTCTCTCAGTAAGCCAGTTGGCAACCCATTGAGTGAAGTAGGGATTAATGCCCAGCTTAGTAAATTTATCTATGATTCCAGAGTGGGGGATGGTGTTGAAGGCCTTGGCGAGGTCCAGATAGGCTGTGTGGACCGCCTTACCCTCATCCATAGCTCTGGAGACTGATTCAAAGAAGTCAATCAGGTTCAGGAGACAAGATCAGCCCTTCACAAGCCCAAACTGGGTGGAGTCCAGTGTTTGAAGGTTACCAATGTCTTTTTTTATAAGTTCCATGATAATACGTTCCATGGCATTGCTGATAAGGCTCGTCAGACTGATGGGACAGTAGTGGCCAGGATCTAAGGTGGATCCCCCCTGTGGAGTGGGATAACTGTAGCTGTGTGCCACTCAGTGTTCACAAAGCTACTATTTACATTTGCCTACTCCCAAGAACTGGATGTTTATTACATTTCTTATAATATTACTTGTGTCCACTGTTAGTAAGAAATATGCTGCTGTCCAGACTGCAAGATATAAAGTGGTTCTGATGGCATAATTCTGCATATGATTTAATGTAGTACTTGGATATATTAATCACCTCAAGCACTGCTACCGTGAAAGCTCCTCACTAAGAATATGAAAGTACATAACCCTTAGACATAATACAGCAGAAATTATGACATGTCTTTGGCAGGAGCACTAGATGTAAGAAACAGATTGTTTTTATGAAAAATGTGAAGCTAATTTGGGTTTATGGCTTCCACTATGAGTGGATGAAAGCAAATGCACCAAGGTTTGGAATCCTGAACTGTGTTTGCTGAAAAAGACCAGCCAAAAAGCACTTTATTTCAACAAAGTTTCTAAATCCTATATTTCGGAACACAGAAACTGATTCATCAGTACCTTACCATATATTTACAAGGATCATACATGTTCATTTTTACTTTCTTTGCTTGCTGCTTCCTCTTCAGCATGGCCTATCCTTTGGTTATACCTGATACTCTCATTAAAAAGACGTGTCAGAGCTGAGTCTTATGACAAGGAATAGACTTCCAATGGCAGCATCCTGTGAAAAGCAACTGTAATGGGGTGCATGCTTATTGGGAAGCTTGTAGATTTCACACTCAAGGTGAAAGATCATGAAGTAAGGAATCTTTAACCAAGCATTAAATTGTAACTACATCTTACTATGGATAACAGCATCCTAATCAGTTCAATGTCATCATGTGCAGCTACACTATCCAGTAAATACCCAAAATGAGTACTGGCATATGCAGGTACTAGCCTTAGAAAATGAGATTTGGAATAGACCAATTTGTCCACGAACATCTTCGAGGGGGGTAGATAGAGTAGCAGGAATTGGGAGGATAGGGGGAGGATAGCGTTAAGTAGGAATGGATGAGGTTTGGGATGAAGTGAGGTAGGGGTAGGGAGGTGCTAGAAGGATGTTAGGCAAGTGTAACTGGAGTAGGAGTCACATTTTGGTGTGAACTTGCTAAGGCAAGCTTACGTCCCAGACAACCTTGTATTATGGGAGAGCAGGTAGGCCTTGCGTAAGGATTGGGCATGGTGAGTGAAGGATTTTTCATTTCCAGCCCCCAGAGGCCTAGTAGAATGGTGGTATGATTGGAGGGATGTGGGTTGGTGGTGTAGTTTAGTTATGTGTTAATGGAAGGGTCTGTGAGGAGGTTGCAGCTTCTATGAGGCATCGTGTTGAGTGACCTCACATATTAGTCGGCTTGCAGTTAGGCTGTATAGTTGGGCACCTGTAGCTTCTATTTAAGGGGTTTTGTCACTGTATGGCCATTTTGGGTTGTGAGGCACTGGTAAGGAAGATCGTCAGTCTCATGGGTGGCAGTGGGCAGTAAAAGGTTCGTTTGGGGTGAGGATCACTTTTCCACCTGCAGAGGCATGTCTGGGACTGAGAAATGCCCTCTGGTGTTGGCCTTAGCGTGATCGCCCAATCTAGGGGTGGGCGTTGCTGGCTAGATTTCTCAGAGCGTCCAGATTGTTTTGTCTGTCCTCTTTATTCCTGCACTAAATTTGTGCATCCCTTTTAGTGCATCCAATTTAAAAAAAAAAAAAAAAAGCTTGTTTAGCATCCCTCGCAGCTGTGCAGGTTTGGCGGTACGCCAGCCAATGAAGCTTAGTCATGGCATTAATTTGGGCATAGTTACAATGATTCTTTGCTGTTTTTTCCCTCTTTGTTGTACTTTTTACGGCTGTTACGCTCAAGGTTCCAGTTATGGAAATGCTGTCGGTCACGAGTTGGTCCATATTCATCATTGCATGACATGTTCGGATGTTGGTAATTTGTGATTTTGGTGTTTTGTTGATTTGGGCGTCAATGGCCTGTGGCTGCAAATTGCATGGATGTGCTCATTGAAGTTGAAATGTGTAGGTTTTGTACTACTGTGATTGATAGTATTTTTTTTTTTTTGGTTTAGTTTGGGTTGTTGTAGAGTCCATGGTTCCACCGGCTAGCTGGGTTTACATGGACTGTGATTGTAGTTGTTTGCTGGATTTGGCCTTTGGTCTTGTGGTTGTGTTGGCATGGCACTCATTGTGGTGGACTGCGCAGCCTGAATTTTTTTTTCATGGTGCCCCCTCTGTCATATCGGGACAGCTGCATTTGCTCTGCTGCTGTGGGGAGTCATGGAGCTGGCGGGAAGAAAGATGATTTAAAAAAAATATATATATATATATATATATATATATATATATATATATATATATATATATATATATATATTCAGAGGTTGTGGCTTTATTTCTTGGTGGTTCTGTGGTGAATCGGTGGAGCTGAAGGTCATGGCAGATGGTTGAGGGGAGAGAGAAACCGGGTGGCTTGCGCAAAGAACCTGATGGGTTGGTGTAGCTTTTTGATGAGAAGGAAGGATTTTGCGGGCTGAGAGGCATTTGCACATGTGCGATGCATAATGGCAGACAGTTGAGTAGCAGTATTTGCCCTTAAGCTTCGACAGGAAAAACTGAACAGGTACTGTACATAATGGATTGGCTGTTTTCTTACTGGTAAAAGTAACAGCCAAGTGTACTTCCTTTCTAACTGTAAGGAAAGAGCACAGCATTGTTTGCCAACTTCCACACAAACTCAATTAAAAATGATAGAGTAATAAACAGAAAGACATTTGCTGATGATCAAATGCTGGATAGGGCTATTATCAACTATATGCTATACTTAAAATATAAGTAAATATTTCTTGATAAATAAGGGTACATGGTTTCAAATGATTGAATATCTTTCTTACTTCTAAGAATTTTCTTCAGATGGATTGCATTCAGCCTCTTTAAGTCATAACAAATAATGCAATTTTTTTTTTTTTTTTGGTCTCTTCTAGTAAATGCCTCAGATCATCTTTAAGTACTACTTCCTTTCACCCTAAGACACTGTTTGTGTCTTTCGGCTTTTCTCGGTTATGGGTCACCACAGCGGAACTCTGGTCTGCTAATGATTGGCATGGAGTTTTACGTGCTGGTTTGCCGGGCCTAATGCACAACCTTCAATTAAGGAATGCCCATTCATGCATGTCGCTACATAGAAGACGCTCTAGCTGAGAATCGAATGGGCAACGTCTAACTGTGAGGCGACAACACTACCGCAGCACCACCACCGCAGTATTCATCCTAAGACACTATAAACAAATATTTGAACTTTAACTTCTTGATCAAGTCACTTTAAATTTACCAGAGAAAATGATTACTCACATTCTCCTAACACCACACCTACTGTATTTACATCTATATTATGGTATGGAGTGATTGTTTGGGAGTGGCAGTAGAGTCATGGCATACTGATCAACAGTACAGGGTTTTTAATCTGCCCTGTGGACTGCTGAATAAATATGTAAGGAGTATTTGGCTTAAGGATCATATAGCAAAAGAACAGTACAGCCTTGGGTTATGACCATAACTTGCTATATCAAATACACTAGAAGATGATGTTATTCATTAGTCCCTTCAAATTATTCTGCAAAGCAAATGCATACTGACGCTTGGTATTTCAATGCAACCCCTTTTTCTTTTCTTTTTGCAGAGATGTTGTGTGTGCATTCTGGCAGGTAGTTGCATGTGTAAGCTTGGGAGAGTCCACTGTTTATTGTGGTGATGTGTTTTACATATCTTGTTTTGCTTGCGCTGTCAAATACTGGGGAGGCGGTAGTGTTTGCATGCATTGCGTGTTCTCTCCCCTTGTTTTTTTTTCTACGGCTGTCAGTATCCTGTCATGATTGGAGATGGTTGGCAGAACAACTCACTTGCCTGATGAACTGCAAATAAATAATTGCATTCTGTGAGGGCAGATATAGTGGGCATCCGCCTTCTTAGGAAGGAACAATCTGGGAAGATGCAGCCCCCTTATGGAGTTAAATGGATAGTGAGGGAGGGGCTGCTCTTGAAATGATGACCCAAATGACTCTTGTTTATGGGGGTTGGCTGAGGGTAACCTGGATCACATCACTTTTGTCAGAAGCAGAGGATGAATAGATTGTATGGTTTCACCCTGGCTTGGGAACAGATGGCTCAACAGAGCACCAAAGGAGGCTAATATTTAGTGCAGATTGTAAATGTTTAGCTGTTAAGGCGTTGGATCTCCTACTTGGAATACTTATCCATGTTGTCTTTAAATCCTTTTTAAATCATCTGAAACAGGATGTTGACAGAGTGCATGAGATTAGGCAGACCACATAGAGCAAGAGACAACCAATAGACTACCAGCCATCACCTGCATCATACAGGGGATCAAGAAATCTAAAATGTGATATGTTGGTTATTGTGCTTCATTCGGAGATGGGAAGGTAACAGATAGGCAGATGGTTGTGGATACTGATAGGCCCTGTCACATGGGGGTGTTAATATATTTGATTGGTAGTTAGATTTATATTGGGTATTTGATAGAGTCATTGGAATCATAGATTCAATTATGGCTGCTTTGTCATAGATGTGTGTGTCGGTGTTACATTCATTCCCGGGTTAGTAGAATAGTTTGTCTTTGAAGATGTCTTGGAATGTACGTTATGTATTTAGATGATTTATATGTCCTTTCTTTCTTACAGTAGTGGGTCTTGGAATGCTGCTGCTATCATTTAGAATATGTGGGTATAAGGTAGAGCCTTCTCTTTACATATTACAGGATTTACTTTGTCCTTTTCTTTGTAGATGGTGGTGTGCCAAGTACCAGTTGTGGCGATACACAGTGAATTCGCAGATGATGGAAGCAGTAGCAATTGAGAAGTTTACACATGGGGAGTGGCGATCAAGAAGGTTACACATGGGAAGCACAAGTGGGCAACAGTTACTGATGAAATTACGGAGGTATGTAATCAAGTGGGTCTGATTGTTGATCAGAAGGAAGGAGAACTGGAGGTGTTGGAGCCATTTCAATGGATGCCACTGCTGCTGGGGTGTGCACAGGAAGGCCAGAGATGGGCATGTGCTGAGTGACCATTGGTCAGCGCACTGATTAAATGCCTTTGAAAGGTAAGTGATGCTTTATGTGAATTTTGATGGTTGGTCCAGTGTATAATGGGATTGTGGATTTTGCTGCTGGCTTGGTGTATAGGGAGATATGTAAGGAGGTATGTTTGGGTCAAGGTAAGGTAGGACTAGGGGTGTGACGGTGCAGGTACCAGTGGCTGTTGCCATTGATGTAATGGTGCATAAATGTGCTTGATTAGGGGTGTAATGTAAACAGTCACTTTCCTGCAGGAAGTAGTTAAAGATAGTTGATGTCGAGGGTCTGGACGTTCTGGTAGATGGAGTTGTGTACAAAGGTGTCACAGGAAATGTTATTTTATTTGCTGTTTAGCAAGAGATGTCTGGGGCTGGGTAAAGCAGAATTGTGGATAACTTGGTGTGGTTTGGGTAGTCTATCGACAAGTACAGGAGTATGTTGGGGGCTGGGTAAAGCAGGGTTGTGGATCTGTTATGGGGGGGGGTCTGTTTTTTTTTTTTTTCTCCACAGGTGGCATGGATGCACAGTAATTAAAGACATAGGAAGTCACTAGGTTACTGGTGCTAGGGCCCTTAAAAGTCAGATTATCTATATTTGTTTTATTTTGGGGTAGTTACTAGGAGGTAAGGTATTATGCTGGGGGAGGCTGGGTTGATGTCTGGTAGATGGTTAACAAGTGTTTGTTTTGTATTCATTAAGGCATTTCAAGGTCTATATTCATTTTATTTATGGTTATTATGCACTTGTATTTGGAGGTAAGGTATTATGCTGGGGGAGGCTGGGTTGATGTCTGGTAGATGGTATGTTAACAAGTGTTTGTTTTGTATTCATTAAGGCATTTCAAGGTGGGAAGGGTAAGGCCAAGGGAGCATGTTGATGGCAAGCAAGTTATAGCAGGGTTTGATATTTGCTTAGGGGTAGTTTGGGGTTCTTACTGGTGGGAAGAGTGGTACCAATTTCAGGAGCGGGGGTAGTTACTAGGTTAATGGCTGTAAGGTTTTGATGGACTAGCCAGCTTCAGGTAAGCAAGATTCCTTAATCCAGTGTGTACTGCATGTTGCTCATATTTAAGAGGGATATGGGTGATTGTTGCCCATGTCCAAAGGGATATAGGTAAAGCCGTAGGGGGGAATGTCACCTCAGGTTTGATAATAGGCTACAGTAGCACGACTATGGATCTTTTCTTCTTTGCCTTAATTATGGTTAACAATGTTGTTGGGAACTACTTGTTTGGGAAAAGAGTGATATATCTATTTATAGAATAGGCCTTTTAATGCAATCATTTGTTTTATTTTGCATGGGTATCAGTTGTATCGTGACTCTATGATGTGTGAAGGAAATCTTACGGGTATTTTTGTTAACACATCTTAAGTTTCATTGGTGGTTTGTATGCAGTAGTAGATGCATTTTATGCAGTTGATGAAGGAGATATGCCAGTGGTGGTGCATACTGTCATTAAGAAGCTGTGATTATGTGTGAATGAAGTATTTACAGTTTTTCTTTTACAGATCCCTCGGAGGTTGCAAATGGAGAAGAGCTGACTGAGCCTTACTTGGTAGTTTGAAGGAAGATGGCTTCAACAGGCGAGAGCGGGGGTCGAGGATGATGTTGGTTGATGGAGTGGTGTGAAAAGAGTTTATGGTCTTCCAGCAGGGCAGCCACATGTGGAATTGTTTTATTTTCTTCCCAATAGTTACAATGTAATGGTTTGCTTTGCTTGTTTTGGGTGGGGAACGTCAGGAGTGAATTTACACTGTATTATTGGTAGCTGGAGTTTTTTTTTGGATTGGCTCAGGTAGGGTTGCAGCCTTCAGGGGTAGGAGATTAGTGGGTTGCATTGAGTAAGTGGGTCAGGTGGTGAGGCAGATGGGATGTCCTTGCATGGGAAGTGTGGCTTTGATTTAGTGTACTTGAAGGAGAGAAAGGGTATGGTTTATTATCTACATTTTGGATGGGGTTGGCATGTCACTAATCTTGTTTCCACCAAGTGGCATAGGGAATTTTCAAGTTTGGTATATTGCTGGTAGCATTCAAGGGTACTGATAGAGATAAGAAGGGTCAGATTGCTAAAGCTATCAGGGGGTTTAGGTATCTTACTGTTTATAATGGGTAGTTGGTGTTAGCAAGGTGGCTGTTAAATGATATTTGAAAGCTTTCGGGTTGTTTCTACATGTCATTGGGCAAGTAAAAGGGGTTGCTATGGGAAGGGTAGTTTCAGTGGTTGGGAGTTGAATATTCCTGCTCCAGTGGCAGGTTGTTCCCTGGTAATCATTAGGTAATTGCCAGGGGCTGGTAATGTCCTGGTAATTATTGTACACTGAATGATGTTTGGCCTTATCTCCTAATGGTGTCTAGATGATGGAAGATTGGTGGAGAGAGGGGGGAACAGCCTGGTCAGGCTGGTGGGCGGAGAAGAGGGGCAGGCTTGCCCTCTTCTGTTCCCACTCTGGTGTTGGATGGTCTATTCAATAATTTGGGAAAGGAAAGTGAGCAGTTATGCTGCTTGATAAGTACATAAGTAAGAGGAGGAAGCTGCTTATTTGGTTGATGGTATAATGCATTATATGGTAATGAAAGTGAGCAGTTACACTGCTTGATAAGTACATAAGCAAGTGGAGGAAGCTGCTTATTTGTTGATGGTATAATGCATTAAATGGTAACGGAAGTGAATGGGTACGCTGCTTCATAAGTGAGTGAGTGGAGGTATGGACGCTGCTTACTGATCAGGATGAGCAGGTTTACGCAGTCCTGTCCTATGATAATGTTACATGAATGTTATTTCACCTGTATCATGTTTGGTTGAAATTAATGAATATTGGATAACATTTATGTTTATGGAAATTTAATAAAGGTCATCAAATGTCATTCGGTGTGATGTGTTTCTTAAAGGGGACTGGGACGAATGAGGTTTTGAACAGACCAATTTGTCCAGGGACATCTTTAAGGGGGGGGGTTAGATAGAGTAGCAGGAATTGGGGGGATAGAGTTAAACAGGAATGGATGAGGTTTGGGTAGAAGTGAGGTAGGGGTAGGGAGGGGCTAGAAGGATGTTAGGCAAGTGTAAATGGAGTAGGAGTCACATTTTGGCATGAACTTGCTACCCGCCCTCCCTTCCCCTTTTTATTAGTGTGGATGTGGTTATGTGTGGTTTGGATACGGTGGAGAAGAGGTGCAGGCTTGCCCTCTTCTGTTCCCTCTGGTGCTGGATGGGCAATTCAATAACTTGGGAAAGGAAAGTGAGCGGTAATGCTGCTTGATAAGTACATAAGCAAGAGGAGGAAGCTGCTAATTGGTTGATGGTATAATGCATAAATGGCAACGGAAGTGAGCCGGTACACTACTTCATAAGTAGGTGAGTGGAGGTATGGACGCTGCTTACTGATCAGGATGACCAGGTTTACGCTGTCCTGCCTTATGATAATGTTACATGGATGTTATTTCACCTGTATCATTTTTGGTTGAAATGAATGAATATTGGTTAACATTTATGTTTATGGAAATTTAATAAAGGTCATCAAATGTGATTCGGTGTGATGTGTTTCTTGAAGGGGACCGGGACAAATATAACTTTACATCTGTTAGAAGGGAATGCCCACCCCTCATGCTGAAATGGAATTTTGGAAAATATAATTCTCTTTAAAGGTATGGTTTTGTTAAGATGAAAGCATCGAGTAGGGAGTTGGTCCTTTTACCCCATGAGAGCCATTTATCCTCAGCCACAGTTAAATTTTATTTTATCAAAGTTCAGAAAAGGTTAACATAATGTAGAATACTACTTTTCAGCATTTGCTATTCCTTAAGAACTTCGTTAGAACATAAGGTGTTTTATATTTACTATCAAGCATGTTCTCTTTAATTGCATCAATAATGAAACTTAAACACTTAAATAACACAGAAATTGTCTAAGAGAAATGAGAACACATCGTGTAACACCATTTTCTTCTGTTTTTTCTATTTACCAAAAATAAGGACTCCACTATATTAGTCAGCTGTGATTATTTATAGCATGACTCAGTAGCCCTTGTCACACACACTCTCAAGAGATTGCTTCCTCGTTATTTACAAAATGTAGTAGTCTAAAACTGCATGAGGTAGTCAGCATGAGATTTAGCAACTTCAGGCAGTTTCACGGTGCCATGATGGTCAGCACCAGCTGTTCCCAATGACATAATGAATTAAAGTCATTGTCTAAGTTACAATTTGTATGCCACTGACCAAACTGTTCTCTTCCTATGATATAAATGTGCATTACAGAGTGAGCACATGCAGAGTTATGTTTTCTTCATAACAGTGCAACAAACCTGTCTTCTTAGATGGTATGATAACCAAATTAGATATTATTAGCAGGTTTTTCATGATATTGCTTAAGTATATGAAGTTGTAAAATTGCAGAGCAGCTCACTATAAAATGCATGACGCAGAATTTTATTTTAGTCCTAGTAATGTTGTACCCATTCTATTCATTATTCGAATTTACATGTTGCATATTTTTAAGTAATAATTCTTATTTTAAAGAAAATATCTCAAATTTTATTTTTTATGCATATGCAAATATGTTTAAAACTTGACAAAAACCAAATACAATGAGCTTCTCATTTACTAACAGTCAAATGTCTCATTTCATTAAATAATTGTATCAAATGGCATAATGTACTGTATATGTTTGCTTGGCTTTCACTTTCTCATGTCATTTCTTAAATGAAAAAAAATCCTTGAAACACAAATGAAATGTCTTTCCTTACCATATCTTCTTACAGTAAGTAGTACAGGGTAACAAAAATTCTTGGCAGTTGTAATCTATAAACTACATTGCTCAATATATTTACCTGTGTTTGGTCTGATTTTGTCAGAAGGTGCACCCATACAAATAGTTACCTAAAAATTTAGAGTGAAGGAAAACTGCAGTAGCAAATGAGCACATGTGATGATGGAATGCAGATGAGGAACTGCACAAACATAACTAGTAAGCTCTTCCTTTTGCTTGATTCTACTGCTGGCTCAAAGAACTTAAAGTGGTAACGTAAGAATTACAGAGCATTCCATAAGAACATACTGACACTCATGGCAATATAATTTTATATATATATACACATTTATTTCATATCTATATTTACATATGTAAACACTATTTTATTAGAGTCTGATGAAGTCTTAACATCTCTGAGTACTGAAGGACTTAAAATACTAATGTACAATACATTTCGTCATTTTTTTTTCACTGAAGCTGAGTTATATTTGATTAACTGTTAATTTATTTTTATAACTATTTCCTTTCCAGTTTTAAATTAACCTAGACTGATAAGATGTTCTACCCTGGCCAAAAAAAAAGATAGTTACACAGACAGACAGACAGATAAGTATAGCATTTCTTAAATTGTCAATGTGTTTTTCAACCAGATGACATGATTTCACAGAAATCAACACATTATCAAACCATAGCAAGTGCATTTGGTGAATGTTTGGTTTATACCAATGGTTTTCATATACCAAGCAACCATCTCCAGTTTACTACTGGCTGTAATTTTTGTGTCTACCACATCATTCATGGTACCAGACATTAATAGATACAAAAACTGCTTGCTGAATGTTTAGTGCTGTGTGTGTTTAACATTAACATTCCTCTGTGTATCACTCACTCAGCTGATGTAACAAGTGTCCCTTTCCTGAATCTAGTTTTGTTTGTATAACTTGAGCACTAATCCAGGCCACCTCTTTTGGAGAAGGATCCCCTGCACCCTAGTGGCAGTAGTGTGCAGTTAGAGCTTGTCTGAAGACTGCTGGAGCTGGGCTCAGTTTTGAGCTTTTTTACAGGTTAATTGAGTAATTTGTTTAAATCAGTTTGCTTGTTTTCTATTGTTATATAAAAATGCACTTTATTCATCTGCTTTTACTGTATTTGTGTTTCTTCCTACTTTATTACTTTATTTTGCTTTTGTTGCTTGTTCTTAAAAGTACTTAATTGCATTTATTCTGCTGCATTTATTACTGCTTGTTAGTAGCTTGATTAAATTGCAACTGTTATTCTAAGCTTTTGGTTGAAGCACTTGGGTTTCAGACCAGTTGTTTTACATTAACAAGGTTTGTAGTCTGCACTGTTGTGGCAGAACAAGTAGTTTACATCCTTCTAAGTTGGGAGTTGCTGAGGGCTTAGTGTCTGTTATTCTAAAAGTGTATTAGTCCTGGTTTAAACACTTGAGCTTTGGGCCAGTTATTTTACATTAAGAAGGTGTGATCTGCCCTCTTGTGGGAGGAGAGGGTAGATTCTGCCCTTATGAGCTGGGAGTTTCTGGTTAAAGGGTTATTGTGCCTACTTATTTTAACTGTTTCTTTCTGAAATTAGTACGCCTTGTTTGGTGTAGCATAGAGTAAATTCAGACCTGCTGAATCTAGCTTTGTTTGTATAACTTGAGCACTAATCCAGACCATCTATTTTCGGAGGTTCCCCTGCACCTAGTGGCAGGAGTGTGCGGTTAGAACTTGTCTGATTGAAGACTGCTGGAATGGGGCTCAGTTTTTAGCTTTTTATTGGTTAATTTGCTTAAATCAGTTTGCTCATTTGCTACTGTTATATTAAATATATATATATATATATATATATATATATATATATATATATATATATATATATATATATATACACTTTATGCATCGCCACACACATATATATATATATATATATATATATATACATACACACTTTATGCATCACCACTTGGCTAGGGTTAAACTATTCCTGGTGCCATAAAGTCTGCTCTTCAAATTTTCCCTTAGAACTAGCCAGTTTTTTAGTTTTAGCAGTAAAATTTGTTTCCTTGAGCTCGGCACTTGTTCAGAACTTGTTGTAAGCACTAAATAAGCTACAAATTACTACAACACTCAACTTTCCTCACTTGTCTAGAGGAAAACAGTTTTTAGTACTTAATAAATAAGCACCTATCCAGGCATGTCTAAGGGTCAGCTCCCAGTGTTTTCTCCTGTCTACCTGATGAATCTGGGCATCTTGGGGCAATGCAGCAATTGCCTCATGTACACAGACAACCATCTCCTCCTACCACCCAACACTACAACCTGTGAGAGATGCACTTATATAGCCAAACTGGAAGCAAAGTTCTCTTCTCCCGAGACTGGACTAGACAGTCAAGAGGAGAAGGTAAACACTTGCACCACACCACACTCATCACATAATCCCTCAAAACCTACACCACCAAAACACACTCATAGAAACACGAAACACATACCAACATTTGCGGAGGCTCTCAATAAAAATCTGCTCAAGCAACAGAGACCTTCAAAGCAGAAATGCAAGCAACCTCCACCCCTCAACACAACCCAAATGACACATAGCCCACAAACTCAGTGTGCCACTCAACCATGGCCCATAAGGCATAACAATATACCCAATACTCTAGTCATAGGTGACGCTATAGTCAGGCACACTGATGTTCCACTCTCCAGACTAAACAAGGAGAAAGTTATTGTCAGCTGCCTGTTGTGTGCAAGATCCGCCACATAACGCACACACTCAGTTCACTCCACAACAAGTACAACTATGAATCTGTCATTGTCCATGTTGGTGTGAATGACCTGAGACATACCTCCCTGGACTATATGAAATGAGACATGGAGGAGCTCTCCAATCTTGTAGCCCAGGCAGGTATGACCCTAGCGCTGAGTAGCATCCTGCCATCATCCAGAATGATACCACAGTACAAGGACAAAATGATTGACTTCAACAATTGGCTAAGCTTCTGGTATCATTCAAAGGGGATCCAGTATCTGTCTGCCTGGGATGACATGATCGACAGACCATGATGCTATGCCAGAGATGGCCTACACCTGTTGCCCTTGGCATTCCGGATACTGGCTAAGGCTCTTGCCACCCCTATAGTGCCTTTTTTAGGCAAGGTTGTAATGACAAATTCACCACCTTAACAGGTACAAGCAAGCAAATCTGAGGGTAATGCTACTCAATGCTAGAAGTCTAAACCTCAAAATGCATTCACTCAAGGCACTCCCTAAAATGGAGAACATCGACATCTGTGCAGTGACAGAGACCTGATTCTAGGGTCCAGAGACCACCCCTGCATTGCCAGGCTATAATTCATACCATACCTTTCAGCCACCTAACCTGGACTGAAACACTAAAGGTAGAGGTGTGTCCATATTTATTAAGGATATCCACACCTCCAGGCTAGTTGCTCAGCATAATGCATCCAAGATTATCCACACCAGAAGTCAATTCCTCGTTGGTCAGATCCGACCACAAGCTATTCACCCTAGACATCCACATCTTGCTCCCACCCCCCATTAGGGAAACCACTGTAAAAAATTTCTCCAAAGTCAACTTCACACTTCTTAAGACAGAAGTGGCAAACTTCACAACACCCATGCAAATGAACAATAGAGGTACGACTGCTGAATCCTACACAAATGCACTTTATAAGCACTTACACGAGTTCATGGGTCATGCTATACCTAACAGAACCAAGATGCTATCCTCCAAAAAAGGAAGCCAATCTGGTAGTCCCCTGCTATAAACAAACTCTTCAGCAGAAGAAAGAAACTGTTGCCAAAATGAGTAAAATCCTAAGATTGGATGAACTCCTTGGTCAGCCTCAGTATGAAGCTGAGATCCCTCATAAAATCCTTCAAAGCTAGTTACGAAAACAAAATTGCCACTGATTCTAAAGACAACCACAAAGCATTCTATAGCTATGTCAAGAATCTCAATGGCAAGCCTCAGATCTGCTCTGTTATAGCACAATGGCACTAAATATACAGAAAAACAGGCAATTCTCTGAAGAATGTCTCAAAGCACAATTAAATCCACCACAATCGAAAAGCAAAAATGCAAACTACAGTTTTTACTAAATATACAGAACCAACTTATATTGCCAACATCCTGGCAGATAGGTTCAGTGCTAACTTTAGCCCACCTTTCACCCCTTAAAGGGCCCATCTCTATAGCAGAAGAATGCAAAGTTGCTGTAATCATGGCCACACAGGTAAAAACACACTCTCCAAAGCCAAGAACACAGCATCCATCAGACCTGACAACATCCCAGGCTGCGTTCTACACAAACTACAGAATGAACTTTCACCCCACCTAAGTACTATGTTCAGTCATAGCCTCACCTCAGGGTTTGTGCCCACTGAATGGCACACAGTGATGGTTATCCCACTCCACAAAGGGGGACCACCACAGACTCCGGAAACTACTGCCCCATTAGCCTAACGAGCCTAGTCTGCAAGGCCAGGGAACGTATCATCATGGATCTTATACACAAAGACATTGATAACCTCCAAACTCTGGACCCCACCTAGTTCGGGTTTGTAAAAGGCAGATCATGTCTCCTTAACCTGATAGACTTCTTTGAAGCAGTCACCTAAGCCGTAGACGAGGGTAAGGTGGTTCACACAGCCTATCTAGTTCTCTCCAAGTCTTTTGACACCATCCCCCACTCTGGAATTATAGATAAACTCACTAAACTGGGTATAAATCCCTGTGTCACAAGATGGGTTGCCAGCTGGCTCACTGACAGAACCCACACTGTGAAAGTAGCAGACTTCAAATCGGACTTCAGACCAATGACAAGTGGAGTACCACAGGGTTCTGTCCTGGGTCCTCCCCTGTTTGGTATCTACTTTTCTGAAGTACAGGCTAACACAGAAGGTCTTTGGCTAATGAATTTCACAGATGACTGCAAACTAGGAACCATAATCGAGACTTCTAATGATGTGGAAATCTTAAAAAAAGGGCCTCGTGGAGGCAGATGTCTGGTGTCAAAGCCATGGCTTCAAGCTCAATGCCAAAAAGTGTATTGTCATCCTCTTTGGTAAAAACTCTGCACCCATGAGCTGCCACATAGGTGGTAGTCTACTTAACACTGAAAGTGTGATAAGAGACCTTGGGATATGGGTGGACAGTAGTCTCTCCTTTGATCATCACATCACCACAGTAGTCAGGAAATCCTTCTATGTGGCACACCTCATCACAAAAGTTTTCTCATCCAGGAAAAAATACATCATTGTTCCCCTCTACTCGTCACTCATTAGACCCATTATTGAGTACAATGCTCCTTTTGGTATGTACCTCACAAGACATATTCAACAACTGAAAAGGCTGCAGAAATACCTCACAAAGAGGATTACCGGCCTCAAAAAAGATGCCCTACGTAGAACATCTCAAAAAACTCCATCTTTACTCTGTCGCATATTGCCTACTCAGAGGCAATCTCTCCCTAACATACAAAGCTATCTATGTCAAACCCAGAGCTGTTGGACATGCTCCACTTAAAGAAATCCCAGTCCCGCCAAGCTACATGCTCTAGGGACCTAAACCTTGTCACCACAATAAACATAACATGCTGGAGGGATAGATTCCTGTCCCAGAAACTTCCCATACTCTAGAACAAACTACCTATCTATATCAAACCAAGCTCCTCATTAGCATTCTTCAAGAAAAATCTTGATGATTGGATGGATAATAGGAAATTCAACCTGGGGATTATCTCTGTAGCTCTGCTTGACAGGGGAACATGAAAATAATTTTCTTGGGTGGCAAAAGCCAGGGTACCTTTTTGGCTAGGCTTATATAGGCCCTAGAGCCAATAACCCAGTACCTACCTATGAACCTATTCCTACTTGGCACTTTACATATTACATTATACAAAAAGCCATTTCAAAAAATCCTTATCTCATTTTGCATATTACATTATATGTAACACCATTTTCAAAGCATTCTGTACTGACTGCAAGGAGTCTGTCATTCAAAGCAGATATGTCCGTATGTAGTTACCAGACATGCACTCCAGGAGATCATCAAGCAGTCAAGCCCAAATTCCCAATCGCCCCAAAGCACGTTATGTGATTGGGTGAGGGTGAGACAGAAGGTAAATGAAGAGTGAAGGAAGAAAACCCTGAACCAGTTGATATTGACCATTAATGGCTCATAACCCTAATCCTCCACTCTAACTGCCAGGCATTATTAAAGTTGTACCAAAATCACAATCTATGCATAACAAGCACATCCGTTCTTGTACTTCAAAGTATAAGCATCTATCTATAGACTTGAAACATTGTTTTTAAAATAAGTCTTATGGTTCAGGCTTAACTGATGATGTTATATAAAAAGTGGATTCTATGTCATATAGTGATTTTGAAATATAATGTAATGTGTATACCTCAAGTTTTAAGTTTTCCTGGCTTATTGTGATATTTGCATATAATATATATCTGCTCAGATAGACATCAAAACTTCTGGCCCATATTATGGCAAGAAAGACTTTATTCATGATCTAGTAGTCAAAGACTATCAGTTTTAGAAAAGTCAAGAATGATTTCCAAATTTGGGAGAAATTCAAGCCCTGTATTAGGGATACCAAAAACTCATAGGCACTTACACATATCATTACTCTTATGCATGTTTACATTAACATAACTCCAAAACTTTTTCCAATACCAGTATCATATTTATGATACAATACATTGTATTGAAGACTGAATGCTTTAATTGGCTCAACGCCTTTTTGCGCTTTTTATATTAGATAGACTTTGCAACCCATCTGAACCACATAGACAATTCAAAATTATTATAACAAACAATCACCACACTGTAGTACAACTGCTGTACTGTGTAACAATTTTGATAACGTAAGAATGGGTTGATATAGTAAAGTACTGAGACTGTAGCTGGGATTGAGAAAGACACAACACACTGTGCGGTCATCTTCCTAGCTTGATTGCCTAGTGTATTAATAGGGAGCAATTTAATGACTATGCTAGCATAATATCAGTAAGAAGCTTATAGAATGCTACCATGATGTTGCTGAGAAAGCCACATGTACATGCGGTGATTTGTAGCACTCTGGGGTTGTGGCTTATGCAAATTAATCATGAGCAGTTCCTCACTGTCTTTTTCCAGAAAGGAATAGCTCAATAGACTGATTCAAACAGCAGCTGTATTACAGTATATGGGAGCAAAACATGAAAATGTCTATGCACATTGCTGTCTATTGTGCAGGGGGGGTGTGAGTGCTGCAGCAGGTAAGTACTGCAAGGTGTGTGTGTGTGTGTGTGTGTGTGTGTGTGTGTGTGTGTGTGTGTGTGTGTCTGTGTGTGAACATACTTAGAGCATTCTTAGTTTTCTTGTGTGAGTGTGTGTGTGTGTGTGTGTGTGTGTGTGTGTGTGTGTGTGTGTGTGTGTGTGTGTGTGTGTGTGTGAACATAGAGCATTCTTAGTTTTCATGTGCAGATATGAATGTGTGTGTGTGTGTGTGTGTGTGTGTCTGCATGTGAACACACTTAGAGCATTCTTAGTTATCTTGTCCAGCTATGAATGTGTGTGTGTGTGTGTGTGTGTGTGTGTGTGTGTGTGTGTGTGTGTGTGTGTGTGTGTGTGTGTGTGTGTGTTTCTGTGTAGGTGCCTGTTCAGGAGTGTTGTGTGATTTTTCTTAGATGGAAAACAAGTACAGTTGTTTCTAAATGCACAGTGTCCATTTCAGAGGCATGCTAATGACCTGCTAACGAGCTTTTCATCCATGAAGCTCTTGCACATCTTTGAATTGTTTCGTATTCCCATAGAACTACTTGATCTCAAAACTAAGCCTCTAAAAGCACTATGTCAGCAATTTCTCTGACTCCAACTCTATGCTTTCTGCTTATTTACTCTTGAAATGAATGTTTATAACATTCAGGATAGTGTCAATAAATTCATATTATATATGCAGTATGCTTTTGAACAGTGCTTTTAACCACTTGTCTATACATAACAGTCCAAAACAAACCTGTTAGCAGCTAAAGGTGTTCCGTGAAAGAAAAGGCAATGCAGTGAATAAATCATGAAAGAACCACCATGGACATCCAAAAACTCTTGAAATCCTTTATTAAAACAAATCCTCGATAAAAATCCTTTTCCTTGTAGAAAATATATAAAAACAGAAAAAGGTGCACCATTCAAGATGGATAAGCGCTTTTGGGATTTCCCTTCCACAGATCCTGTTGCAACTGAAAAAAATGTTCCATTTAAGGAAGGTTTAACCAATCAAGAATTCACACAAACTGACACCTCCAGTGTAAGCCAGAGGTAAAACATGCTATCAGGACATGATGGTAAAGTTACACCCTCCCTAGAATCCGGTCAGTGGAAAAACTTCAAGTGTAAGTTAAAACATCACTCCATTAGGTGTGCATTTGCTTTCAAATTAAACACTGCTCTGTTAGAGCAGATACCAGTCCTCTTTCTTCAGATAGATTAAAAAAATAATGCAACACCTTAGTTAAAAATAAAACATGATGTTGTAAACTGACACCCTGTTTCAATTAAATTAATCTTGTCCTGTAAAAGGCTACTATTCACAGTGCATGAACCATAATGAAACAACCTAAAACAATCACACTGCATATATGAGCTAATCTCTCCAGTTCATGCCAATAAAATGTTTCTATACAAGAAATAGCAAAGAAGGTTGGGGGGGGGGGGGCAGTGGGGGAGGGGTGCATGATTTTCCTTGACTCAAAGCTAGCTGATAAAATCAGTGACAGGTTTTGAAACGTTTGGTCTTTAGAATAGGTTTTAACGATACCACACCATTATGTTCAGGTTCACGATCACCTCATTGATATCCAGGGTTCATTTTAATAAAGGATTTCAAGAGTTCATGGTGGTTCGTTCGTGATTTATTCACAGCACTTGTCTATACATGGTTTCTGATGACACGCAGCCTTTAGATGAAATGTCTATACCCTACCCATCTAGTACAGACTCTTTGTGACTCCAGAGTCCAAGCTCACATTGGTCTTCCAGCACAGTAGTTTTGACTTATACCATGGAGAACATAATTACTCTTGAGTGTCATACTGTTATCAGCTCATCTGGGGGATATAAGTGGACAGGAAAGATATGTCTCACTCTGCTATCACTGCAGGATGCTGTTATTGTTAATTTCCTGGTTTCTGGCATGAAGTTCACTCTTTCCGCTTGAGTCTTAAAGATGTAAACTTGTATAAGCAGTCTTGTAGAATGCCTTGTGTTGCTTGTCTGAGATGCAGTGAGCAGGACATGTGTTAGACAACTCTGTGGATGCAAGTCTTTTGTGCAGCTATTTGTGAAGCTAATTAGCAAAGTATCATGATAATACTGCATTTATTCTCCTAATGGTGAACTGGCTGCTCTTAATTCCATCTGAATACTGCTACTTGCAATAGCTGTAAGGCCCATATTTATATGTTCCAATATATAGGTCTATGTCTAAATTTTGAAGTTTTAAAACTGCAAATTTCCTATGGTCAAGACCATAGAATCAAAGTTTTGAAACCTCAAACTGTAAATAAAAAAATAAAAAACAAAAACAGCTTTTTTGTTTTCTTTTACATTTTTGCAGGGGGGCTGCCCCCCTGCACCTGCACCCTCAACACCCCCTGCTAATTAAATATAACAATTCTGAAATCACACTATGGTGAAAAAAATGGTAAATATACCATTCTGCGCTATACAGAGATCTCCATTTAAATGGTTTGAAGTTTCAAACCTTTGATCTTATGGACTCGACCAAGAAACCAGAAATTTGAAGTTATGAAACTTCGAAATTTAGAAGTAGATCTACATATGTGTATATATATATATATATATATATATCTATCTATCTATATATATATATATATATATATATATATATATATATATATATATATTTTTTTTTTTTGAAATGTAGAAGTAGACATATATATATATATATATATATATATATATATATATATATATATATATATATATAGATAGATATAGATAGATATAGATTTTCGAAATGTAGAAGTAGACTTACATATATATATATATATATATATATATATATATGTATATTATAATTATATATATAGATATATAGATACACACACACACACACACACACACACACACACACACACATGCACACAAAGACACACACACAAACAAGTACACACGCACACAGACACACACACACACACACACACACACACACACACACACACAAGACACACAACACACGCACACACTCACAAAGACACACACGCACACACACACAAACATACACAAAGACACACGCACACACACAAACATACACAGTCACACAGATGCACACACACGCAAACATACACAAAGACACACAAACACACACACGCACACACACACACACACGCACACACACACACACACACACAGAATGACACACAAACACAAACACACACACACACTCAAAGACAAACACACACACACACACACACACACACACACACACACACACACACAAAGACACAAACACACACACATGCGCACACACACATACACACATATACATGTTTTGAAAGAAAAATACAAGATCACTGTCACCATACTACACTGCTGCTGGAAACCTGGAATTGCACCATATCATCTAGAGTCAGGTGATTTGGGACTATATAATTTTGCATATTCAACTAGCATTGCTTAACACTAGGGACCTGGAGGCTCTATTTTGCCATAAACTGCCTTCTTCTACTAGTTTATCCTATCTTTTCCTAAGTTATTTCTTTGGTATTGCTTCGGCACAACTGTCATGAAATGCAACACCCTGTTTTACTGACGTAAGGACACATATTTCATTAATTTGCTGATATATAAGGATTCAGCAGTTTTCAGCCTTTTGACTGGATTTAGTATCATGTGACTTCAGAGCCATATTTATTTATGTTTTAAAGAATGCTATTTACTAAATCAGGAGTGTTTGTCAATGAGATCCAAGTTGAAAAAAAAAACATCTTGAAACTAAATATTTCTTCTGACGTGAATAACACAGATTCCATCTTGGTGATACAAAACTATCACTCAATTTATAATACAGGGTTCTTAAATTCTTATAAGCCTTGTGATAGAAATCAGAACCACAGTAAGCATTTGTGGCTTGCATATAAGGTACCCCATATTCATTTACACATTTACAAGTGCTTGTTTAAATCTCTGTAGGAGGCGAGTAGATCATCTGGAAAAGCCAATACCTACCCATTTTATAGTGGCAATGCCAATGGTTGTCGTCTGCTGCTTAAGTGACTGACAGCAAAGATGTTCACAAATAGATATTCATCTTCTTTGTGCCTCTCACAGCTAGCAAGATCAGGCCTGGATTAATTACTTATATTATGAGCCCACGCACTTTACCTTGAACTTTGCTGACTACAACTAAGTACAATTGGGGAGATTCCTTACTGTTACTTTTAAACACTCTTTGGAGGTTATTTTGAACTTAGTGTAGGCATTCTAAACCATCTTTGACTTACTTAACTCTCAAGAATATACTCCATTTTAGAAACTATGGCTCTTTGCCTAAGCCAGCCTTATGGTGTCATACACGGTCACTTTGGAGCTAAACTGTAGTAGACCCTTAGGCAACCACTTACACGGATTTTCTTATACTTATTGAGTCTGCCCACCTACCTTAAAGTCACATCTTGCTAAACAGACCACTAAATAAGGCTCCTGAGACCAGTACTACACCAAACACTCTTCTGCCTTCCTCAGTGATCAATGCATTATCATCTACTTCTATCTAAATCATAAAAGTTTGATGAGCAACACTTCTAGCAGTGGTCAGCACACCTGAATGGGGATGCATCACTACTAAAATTGTTCACAATGTTTCCCTGTATTATATGCTAAACATTCTCCCACTGTAGAAACAATAGCATTCCTGTTTCTGTTAAGAGGTATTTTAATAAAGCAACACCTTGAATTATGATAGAAATTAAATGAGAACTAATGAAAATGGATGGATCTCTTTTTAAATGCAACAGTCCATTAATGTTGTCTGACAAGTCATATTACGTAGTAATACAATATGTTAAAAAGTCAATTAATATAGCAAGATTGCATCAAGTTGGCAAGCCAGTGAGATTCTTTCAGGAATATAGTCAACTTGTTTCCTGTGCAAAGTCACCTAAAATACAACTTCATCATATTACTTTGTCATAAATTAATCTCCTCTCTGTTCATCATTGTTGATATATTCACATATTCCTCTTATCATGAGGCTGGAACAAATTTCAATAACTCACACATCATCCATAAATATATAAAGTGATAGCTGTAGGGCCTCAATTCAATATTCAAACTTCTTGAAACAACCACAAAAAGAAGTCAACTGGTAGGAGGCCAGAGCCAAGACATAGTTCTAGTAGAGTTGCTAAACCTTTCCCAAAGTTTTTGAAGACATGCAACACACTTACCTCAGTCCCCTTTATCACATTATGAACATCTCCCTGCAGTACAGTACCTTCTGTGAGCTATGGGAACCTGCTATAATCATCTCCTAACCTTAGCAATAAACACTCCATGCTCTAGAATCTTAATGTCTTTCCCCGTTCTCAAAATCCCACAGAAAGTAGTATTCTTTTCTATTGGCCTCCTGTCTTGATTGAAATGTCTTCCTCTACAAGCAATGATGCTCCTTAAAGTTAAACATCAACCTAAACCTAGCTGCCATTTTGACTCTAGCAACATCCTGTGCAATGTGAATAAAGGCAAAATGGCAGTTTTCTTTATGGATCACAAACAAAACATCAAGTCGAGACTCACTGAAATACAGCACCATATCATCAAAGAGTCTGAGTTTGTGTGCCTTTGTTGCCACTTACATTATATGTTCACAGACATAAAGGTGAAACAAGTTCTCATCTACCTACTTACAATTAGTAACAGGGTACAATAAGGGAGCAGTACAGGAGGACCTTTGTTCAGCACTTTAATTCATTTTCCTTCAACTTCCTTCTTGTTACCCCATTTGAATTGTAGAAATGCCCTTGTTACCTGTTTCCCAGACCGTTCTCCTAGTGATGCCAATTCATCATTATTTAACGTCTTACTAAAGCACATGATCAGTTCCCTTTTTAATTTCTGCAAATCTTTTGGGTTTCTAATACAATGACAGTAATGGACCCCATTCCTTAGTCAAAGTATGATTAAAGTTCATGAAATTAGTATTGTTTCAATCTTTGATGTCAGCCAGAAGTGCTCTTCAGAGCACTCGCAATTTGCCGAGTAAAAGCTCTTTCTGTAATTTGTATGGATTTGCATGTATTGGTAACTGCCTGCAAATCCTGATATTTTATGACTTTGTGTTTATCTGTATGTAACACACTATAGTCACTGGGTATGGTGACTTCAATGATCAATGCTACGTTTGTCTTCTATTCATGTACCAGTATATCCTGTTTTCTAGCATCTATCTTTTGAACTGTTGGTAATGGGTGATCCCATGTGATAGAGACTTCATTATTTTCTATGTTGTTTTGTGGCTCATGTTTCTAGTGTTTTTCAGTCACCTCAAGTACCATAATGTTTGCACAATCCCCAGTGCAACAGTCTTGTCACATTATTATGCCTTGCAGTATACAGTCCTTCTGCCATTAGTATGTCGCAACCAACAACAAGGTGTGCAACTGTTTCCAATTCTGCTTTATAAAACCTACATTTGTCAGTTTCTCCCACATATTTAATGGAATTTGTAAACCAACGTGTATGTAGCCCACTATCTTGGGCCACCAGTAGTAACCTTTCATTGTTTAGTATGAATTTGCCTCTCCTTAACCATTTCTGCATTTGATTCTGATCAACATGAGGTTTTTCCAGGAGTTTTCTATACTTGCAAATGTATTTATGCATTTTCCACATTTCTTGCCTTCTCATCTGATCCTTCATATTATATTCTTTCGTTTGTTTTTTGGCACACTCATTTGCTGCCTGATTTTAATCTACTCCTGGATTGATTTCCATTCCTTCTTGACGTCGATACGCTTCTGCTAGACTAAGCAGGGAAGTCATCTTGGATTTATTTTCCTCATGTTTCAAAACTTTCACTACATTTGGGTCTTGTCAGGTCAGCAGATCTATTCTGAATTGCAGATCTGTACATGTAATCAATTTCAAGGAGGTCCATACCTCTTTCAGAAGGGAAAATATATAATCTAGGTATGCAGTGATTTTTATAAATCATATGATGAGCATGAAGTATCCCTCTTGTTTTCCTATCCAATCTATCCAACACTTTTTTGACTAGTCAGTCACTCCAAAACTGTAAGTTAGGACAGGAAGAGCAAATTGGTTTATAGTTTGAATTTTGTTCATAAATGCCAATGCTGTTTTCAAAATTAAAGTATTCTAAAGTATTCCTTAATAAGTTTTATTCACATTTGTTCATGTTTTATCATTGATGCTTCATCAGTTCCCAAATATTTATACACCCCCTCTTGCTCAAGTTCATTTATATCACATTCTTGTCCCAAACTGATGTTTTCCTGGTGCTGCAGCTTTCCTGCTTTAAAGGTTGCTTTTGCACATTTATCAGGACCAAATGACATTCTTATATCATATGAAAAAGTTCTGACAACTTGCAGTTGTGCTTTCAGTTCCTCATCTGATGAGCTATACAGTTTTAACTCATTGAAAAAGAGAAGATGAGAAGTCTTTACACTTTGTTGTTTTCTAGAAGCCAAATTATAGCCATGGCATAAGCTGTTAATTAGGGAGTTTAATGGGTTAAGGTCAAGGCAGAATAGCAACGGTGACAGGGAGACACCTTGAAATATCCCCTTATATAATAATGTCCTTTATCATGGCTTAGTTGCAAAGTGGTCTGCCACTGTTTTATGGTCACTGTAATGCAACTGATCAGTCTAGGGTATAGCTTATACATTTTTAAGCACTCTTTTATACATGAATGTGGGCTACTGTCAAATGCTGTTTTTTAGTCAACCCATGCCGTACTTAGATTCTTCCCCTTTTTACAATTCTCCACTATGACTTTATTTAGCAACAAATTATCATTTGTTCCATATAACTTTGTTTTATTACCCTTTTGTTCTGTTGCTATAAATTAATTTTCTTCTAAATGACTATAAACTCTGTTAGCATCAGTTCTAGTGTGCAGTTTATATGTTGTCGGAAGGCAAGTTATTGGTCAATAATTTTTAGGAGCATTGTCTTTCCTGTTGTTAACCAGGCTAGTGTCTGTTTGGGGTGCGCATATAAAAAGTTCTTATGTCAAATCTTTGTGCAAAGATGTTAATACTTTTAGCCTGTGGGTTTCCAGTTTGAGGCTTTTCTTAACTTTGTTTTAATCTTTCTGGCTGTTATTTCATCCCATTTCATATCTTGTATGTTTGACCTTCTTATTCTTTTTTTTACCTCTTCTATCCATTTAGCATCCTTGCTATGTTCCAAAGGATCTGCATAGATACTTCTCCAAAATGTATCTGTTTCTTCTTTTTGGGTGGTCTTTAAACTCCTTTTGCCTTGTTTCCCAATTCTCCATAAAATGTTTTGGGTCATCAATAAATTGCTTATTTTGTATTTTTCCTTTATATTTATCTGCATATCTTCCAAGTTTTTCATCCTATGCTGAGATTTTTAGTTTGTTGTTTGGCATATTACATGATATATCCTGATCTGTTCTAATCCTGTGCTTTGCTTTTATCACTTCTGCCTTTCTGAGTATTTTTGTTGATCTCTTCCCACTTCTATAATCTTCTAACAGTGACACTTCTTGTCTTAATTACTTTATAGTTTCCTCTATTCAACACTTCCATGATGGCATTTGATTTTTCCCCTTCCTTTCCCTTACTACCCTGTGTTCTTGTGGTAGAACTTTATCTGTTATTAATTTAGCTGCACAGTAATATAGCCTGTTTACTTCTGTTATTTTGCATTGCTCTCTATGGACAGTCCTAATTACTATATTCATTTATTTTATCAAACGTCTGACTTTTGGGGTTTTATTGGCCTTCTGCAGTCTATTTCTTTCATTGATATTAATATGTCTATCTATCTCTATTAAATCAAGCAACTCTTCTCTTAACTCATGTTCTTCTGTACTGAGGGCACATTTTTTGTTCTCCATTTCCTGCAGGCATTCTATAGAAAGTTCTATAGCATCTTCCTATGGCATATTCTGTTTAGTTTCATCCTGTGTCATATGTTGCTCTGTCATATGATAGCTCACTGTCCTATCACTCCTCAACATTGACTGAGTCAGTCACCACAGTTTCCTGTTCTTCCCCTTGCTGTCCAGCTTCAAGTGAATGTTTATACTGGTTTCTGATGGAAGGCTCAAAATTATCTTCATATGGCAACTGACCAGTTGCTTCCCATTCCACTGGATTCTCCTTAATTTGGATAGCCATAGCTCTATCCTGCTGTGGTGCTTTCTGAGTTAGATTTTCTACACTGAATCCTTCACTTCGCATGTGTTCCATAACCTCAGTTTCTATTTCTTGAACTTCTCCATTAACAGTCTCCTTTTCTTCTTTTCCTCTTTGTCTTCTTATGTTTTGTGTTGTAAAGTTTTCCATCTTCAGATTCCTTTGCCTGTATTTCTCTTCAAATAGCTTTGGTGCTGCTCTTTTTGTATTGATTAGTTTTGCTTTCTCATTTGCATAAATATTACACCATATTAAATCTCAGTTCCGCAATGTAGCTTTGAATATGTACTTGAGTGAGTGAGTGTGTGTGTGTGTGTGTGTGTGTGTGTGTGTGTGTGTGTGTGTGTGTGCATGTGTGCGTGTGTGCGTGTGTGTGTGTGTGTGTGTGTGTGTGTGTGTGTGTGTGTGTGTGTGTGTGTGTGATTACAGAAAATGTAATTCAACAACTTTGGAGGACTTTTTTTTTGTCCTAGGCTTTCGTTGGGGGGGGGGGGGGGTGGTACTGATACTACCTGTATCCTGTATCATTATATGTTTCTTTACTTAAAACTCTGTTTTACTGACAGGCTATTGTTGAAAATAAATCTGCTGGTCCAGATTGAGTGCCTTATGAAAACAGGAAGTAAGCAATAAAGAAATAAAGAAATGGAACAGAATGGGAGCAAGAAAGTCTTTTAATGGATATTCAGCTGTGTAAGAACATAATATGCCATTAGTCTAATGTGAGTAAAGAAGAAAATATAAGGTATTCAGCATTTCAGCTGCTTGTTCTTTAGGGCTTTTCCAATAATGCATTCATTTTTAAGCTAATAAATAAATAAAACATATTCAGCTGTTGCTGTCTGTCAAAGTAAATTATGAAGCGGCATCTTAACAGAGACAGATTTTTAATGCATTGTGTGTCATCATTCTTATGTGTTAATAGCACTAGTTGGTATTCAGTTATGTCCCATTAACTCATACTGCCAAAGTACTAAATATAACTTCTTTTCCGTAAAGCCAATACAGATTACTAAACTCAATGTCTTAGAAGTAATACAGTTCTTTAAACTAGACTGACAGAAATTAAAGCTGTTTTATATTTTTCATTAAATATTGTATACTTAATGAAACTGGCCCTTAAATTACTTTGGTCCATTCTATGCACAGTCAGTTTAGAATACAATTAATATTATGAAGAACAAAATTAGGTTATTCGTCAAACTCAATAAACTAAAAGCCATAAGTGCACAAAATGTCAAAAGAAAAAATCAATATTAATATATGTTTTCCTCTCCAACGGCTATGACTGTTTGAAGCTGACTATGACTGGAGATAGAAGATTGCATGTATTTGTATAATTTCAGATTTCATGGCATGAAACTGCATCACAAACCTGATGTCTTGTGGCACAGTATGGTCAAGCTGTGTTGAGGACCTGAGTGTTTCAATAATGAAAACTGTGCACTTAACCTAGACCTATCTGTGTGCTCGTTCTTAGAATCATGTAATTTTAGAAAAGGGGACCTTAGAATGCAGAGAATATTTAGTGAAGTCATTCTTCACAAGTTCTTGATACAGCATACCTTCAAAACAAATGCTGAAATGAAATTTAATGTGTTCAGAGCATCAATTTCTCATTTTCAATGTTATGTTTATAGTTTGTATGGGTTTCTATGATATCTTGACATAAGTCTTGGCAAAAGAAGGAATAAGACTTTGTATATGACAACCCAATGGCAGAAAGTCCCTTATTCCTGCCAAATAATGAACATAACTGCTCCTTTTGTAATTAGAACTGATTTATTCAGTTTAAAGAACAGTGAAAAAACACTATTGGTTTTCTTCTTCAAGACTAATGTGTGTAAAGAGATTTCCAGGTAGGAGAATAACTGAGTACTGTCAGTTAAGGGGACAGACAGCATAACAAATGTCTAAGTGGTATTTAAGTTAGGTTAAAATGGAATGTCTTAAATGGTAAGGGCCAACCCATATAACATAGCAGCATATAATACAGATTAGAAAAACTCTGATGGGTAAAGTGATAGACTGATGGCATAACTTGATGGGTGATCAGGGATTAATTTTATTTTTTTCTAATCCTTTCATTTGAATGTTTAGATACAGATAGATGTCCATAATTATGCAAGTTTTGTATATCACTAATGACTGATCATTCCAAGATACAAAATAAAAAGAACAGAAATTCTGCCAGTGTTCGAACAGGTCGCTTGTCTATATACCACGTAGCACACTTATGAACTTTGTACTTCTTACTAACATATTGTTGACAGGCAGGCATGGTGGCCAAAGTGTCTTTTGTAAAGTCAGTCTCCATGACCTTCAAACCTATAAAACAAATCAGGCACGCATAAATTTGTCACTTCTTAGTTCTAGCAGCCTGAGCTAACTCATGCCTGACCTTTAGGCATTCCTGTTTCTTAAGGATCTATACATCTGTACCATTCCTGAAACTTTGCTGTAATGTAAGGATATCACTCTCCCTATATGTGGGTTCACTGGCCGTCATTCTTTTAGATTCTGATATCAAGGAAAGAGGCATATTCAGAGGGGGTATGTCAGTGGTTATCCACTAGCCTTAACCTCGCAGCAAATCCTGTAACATAATGACCTCAGACTTCCAGACAACAAACAAGGCATTCCATAGCATCAGTTAACTACACAATTACTTTTATAATTCTTACCACACATGAGCCAGTACTAATACCCTAGCCATAAACCGATGAACATACAACTCAAGCAATAAATATTCAAAACTGCTCTTTAACATTATTAATGCTAACTCCTTCAACCAGTTGGTACCCTCTCCTCATAGGGAACCATTCTTCTGATCTTGTTCTCAATAACACAATGGTCCGTCTACCCCTCATCTAAATTCTTCTCCTCCATGACATAATCTGGTTGCCCTACTATCATCTTTTCCCCTGAAACCCAAATTTTGACTGCAGCTATCTCAATATATTCAGAGAGCATTTAAAGGCTGTCTTCACAGTACTCTTGGACAAACTAAAGGAATTCAAGACCACCCTTTCCCCCAGAGTCCCATAATAAAATCAGCAATGATTACCTTCAATGTCTATACCACCTTAATTCCTGTATCAAATACTCTATCTCAATCTGACACAACTTTGATAGCAAATTCAAGCACAGCCCATGATGATAACCAAGTATAGGCAAACTCAACAATATAATGAAAACACTTTTCACAATAAGAAATAACATTAATTTCTTAACAATATGAAATAAAAGCAAGTCTTCTAATTCTATAATTGAGCTCAGAAAGGTCTGCACACAAATCAGCTGTAAGATCAAAACTTATAAAGCCGGTTATAAGCTGAATATTACTTCCTCCATCAAAATGGTCATAAAGCTTTCTGTAATTTTGATAAGAATTTTGGAAGTAGTACTTAGCAGTGCATTAGATTTTAAATGTATTTCCTTGTTCAACACTAATGGGATTGCCATCATGCATATTGATCAATTAAATTCTACCCATACTGTGCAACTGTAATTAATTTTACAGAATGTCCATGAGTTTAGCTTAAACTTTTGGTCTGTTCCTCACAGAATTTGTGGTTCTCTAAAATAATTCACTGAGGATTGTAAGCAGTCACTAAATAATGACAGATGTTTGAGTTTTAGACTTTATTTCCTTCAGAAAAAGCATGCTAATGCAAAATCTGTCACTCTACTAACTTTCTAATAATATATATATATATATATATATATATATATATATATATATATATATATATATATTTTTTTTTATGTATACAATGTGATTGCTTGTTTAATTGTTTTATACTTTTCCTATTGATGGTCAAAGCTGACTGTTTACCTGACTCCCTCAGTGATCATCCCCCAACTGTCCTACTAAAAAAGCACATTAATGATTGCAAACCCATTCCCACAGACTTATTTGCAACAAAGCTAATTTTAACCCCAACTCTTTCACCTCCTCCCTCCAGAAAGTAAACTGGTCACTTCTAAAGTACCTCAACCTAGATGAAGCAGTCCATTTCTTTAACAGTACCTTCCTCAACATCCTTAACTCCCATGCCCCCCTAAGAAACACTAGAATCAGAACTAAGAGCTCCCCCTGGCTACAAAAAAAAAAACACCAGGGGCCTTATGAAAACCAGGGATAAAACATGGGAACGCTGGCACATAACTAAAAATCCCTCAGACAGGCAACTTTTCCTTGAACTACGTAACAAGGTTAAAAAGCAAGTAAAAGCAGACAAAGCCCTTTTTTATCACACTTCCCTAAACTCCTCCCAAAACAACCACAAGCAATGTTGGTCCACTATTAACTCTGTACTCTGCCCAGGAACAGTAAGCACCCCCCCTACCAACCACCCCTCTCTCCACCAGTAGCATTGCTGATTCCTTCAATAAACACTTCACAGAATCCGTTCTATCCCTAACAAAAAAACACTTCCCTACACTAAATCCCCCTTCACCCATCCCAAAACCACCCCTCCCTACCTTCTTTCTCTCCACAGTACCCACCTCTTACATAAAAAGACTCATGGCATAACTAAAACCCACAAAACTATCAGCCGACTGCCTGCCCACTGAATACCTAGAGATCGCAGCTGATGTCCTAGCTTATCCTATTTCCATATTAATCAACCGCTCCATATCTGAATTCTATGTGCCCACACTATAGAAAATATCACACATCATTCCCATCCACAAAGGTGGCCCCTCATCTGATCTCTCCAACTACCACCCCATTGCCACCCCCCCCTCTCCAGGATACTTGAAAAATACATCAACTCACAGGTCTCCAATTTCCTTCTTAACAATAACCTCCTCTCCAGTACCTAGCATGGTTTCAGACCACACCACAGCACAACACCTGCTCTCCTCTCCTTCACCAGCACTATCCACCATCACAAACACAATGGCCTCCTCTCCTCTGCTGTATTTCTGGATCTAGCTAAAGCCTTTGACATTGTGTCACAAAATCTGCTACTCTCTGCTCTATCCAACTTCTCTTTCTCCACACCAGCCACAAACTGGTTCCACGGCTATCTACAAGGCTGCCAGCAATCAGTCATCTGGGACAACAAGCTATCCTCTTGCCTCCCTGTTACTCCATCCTTGGCCCCCTACTTTTCTCCCTTTTTACCAACAACCTGCACACTGCCACCAAACATGTCTCCCCCATACATTATGCAGATGATTCCACCCTCATCTGCTCAGCCCCAACTCTAACAGAACTCCAACAGATCACCCAAGAATCTTTCTCTTCAGTTGAAAGCTGGCTATCTAATGCCCAGCTTCCCCTCAATCCAAATAAAACCAAACTCCTCATCTTACAATCCTCCAGTTCTACCCCAAACACCCCACATTTTACTATTCAAGCCAAGGATAATACCGCCATTTCACCAATTGCCCACACAAAATTACATGGCATACTGATAGAAAATAATCTCAAATTTACACCCACATATAACTAACAATAAAAAAAGTTCACAAAAAAATGGGTGCCTTATATAGAAGCCACCAATACCTCACCAAACCAGCAAGAATCTCTATCTCCAATTACCAATTAATATCCACACTACTCTATGCATCACCCATACTTACTAATCCTAGACAGTCTGACCTACACAAACTCGAAGCCTGCTATAATAAAATCACAAAATTTGCCACTGGTGCCTTTTACTGCAGTCACCACTGTGTCTCCCTTAGAAACCTTGACTGGCTTGAATTCCCACAACTCCTACACCAAACTCAACTCACCTTTGCTCATAAACTAGTAAACCACCCTCTCCGTATCCCATCGCTCTATACAATTCTCAAACCCTACCACTCTTCTAGACCACTACGCTCCTGCAACAAAAATCTACTCCAGGTCACCAAAGCCAAAAACTCCGCAGCTGAAGCACTTTTTTCCTGCGCTATATCCAAGCTCTGAAACAACCTTCCCATTGCCATAACTACCCTTCCTTCCTGCAGTCTTTTCAAGTCTTTTCAAGACTGCATTTAAATCTCACCTAATTTCTCACTGGCTTTGTCCTTGTCCAAACCCTTACTAATAACCCCCCCTTCACCCCTTCTCTCCTTTCCCAGATTTAGACAGAGTATCCTTTCTATCACTATAAAATTGAACTGAAGATTACTCACTGCTTGTTAACCCTTCCAGGATTTAGTTATCTTTTAGTCTATTATTATTGTTATCTAGTCACTGTCTAGAAAATTTGTAGCGCTGTGTTTTATTTCTTATTTCTCAATGTTTGTAATTAGAGCTTACTACTCAGTTGTACTGATTTTGCTCCTGTATTACTCCATGTCATGATCACTTCTACTGAATACATAGCTTTATAGTTATTTTTTTCCTATCTACCATGTCTGTGGAGCTTTTCTCCTGGGCCTCCACTGAAAAAGGACCTGTGTCCAGTCGGAATTTCCCAGTAAACAAATGTAAATAAATAAATAAGGGAAATCTGTTTCCCAGTTTTGAACCTTTATCCGTTATTATTTTTGCCTTTGTCCTTAATTCATTAGCTAGCAGGTAGACATGAAGAGTTCCAAATTTGCCCCATTCTCAACTCCCTGTTTCATCCTTTAATATTCAGCCCCTGCCTTCCTCTGAAGTTACCTCTGAACAAGTTATAATTGGCCTCCTCAGACTGAAAAACATTATCTTTGTGGGTGCTGAGAGCATAAGAGGTTGTACTCTACTTTGTGCCAAACAACCTCAAAAATTTGCTTTAAAAATCTGTTCACTCTTAACCTCTTCATTGGATGTGTGACTAAAACATAAAGAATGGCCAAAATGGTAGCACTACTCAAAGCTAGCCCTAATAATTACTGGGATATATATCATTATGAACCTTATAAAGGATCTAACCCAATTCAGCTTTGTGAAAGATATGTCGAGTTTGTTCAGTTTTATATACCTCTTTGAGAGTATGAATAAAGAAATGCATAATGGATAGTATACACTGCATACCTGGACCTGGCTAAGGCCTTTATTGCTATCTAAAATTATGGTGTTACTGACAACTTCATCTTCTTAAATATTAACCCCTTCATTGTCTACTGGATAGGTAACTGGCTCATTGACAGAATCATACCTCTTGACGTTTTAGAACAAGAAATTTGGACAAAGTCTAAAATAATTGGGGGGTGGACAAAGGCCCAAAGATGGGGCCAGGTTTTAAATATTGCTGTTAGATTGGTGACATACTTTCCTCAGAGAGGCTTGTTACCAGTGGTGTCTATTAGTGTTTCATAGCAGGTCCCCATCTCCTCATTATTTACTTATGACCAATCAGACATCCAGGGTCTCAAGCTTACAAAGTTTGTGGATTACTAAAAACTTGGTGCAGTTATTAACTGTCCAGTAAATGTCTGCATTGTACAATAGGAACAAGCTCATATCTATTGCTGGTGCCCATTTTCAGTGGAAGCCAAGGGAGAAAAGCTCAAAAGTATTACAAAAACATTTTAAGAACAATACATTTACAGTCTTCAAAATAATGCAGAAAATCTACATTTTAAATAATTATACCAAATTACGCATAACATGAAAACATTGGTTAAGAATAGATACAACTCATATGACAATGATTTAATATTAAGAGCCATTTAAACCAGTTTAAAGAAATTAAAGACAATTTAGTATAATGAAAATGGTGCTGCGGTAGCATCGTCGCTTCACAGTTAGACGGTGCCCATTCGATTCTCAGTTAGAGCGTCTTCTGTGTGGCGACATGCGTGAATGGGCGTTCCTTCGTTGAAGGTTGTGCGTTAGGCCCAGCAAGCCAGCACGTCAAAATCTACTGCCAATCATTAGCAGACCAGAGTTCCGCTTTGGCGACCCCTAACCGGGAAAAGCCGTAAGAAACAAGTATAATGCAAATGGGAATTGCAATATGAAGTGAGAGAAAAACAGGGCTATGTTATATTTAGACAGAGTCAGGAGAGATAAATCATTTGCAGGAAGGGAAGTGAGTGAAGAAGGGGGTACAAGGAGGTGTAAGGTATGGATATGTACTTGTTTATATTTAGGGGTATAGTTTATCCTGGGATTGAGCAAGAACAGAACCAGAATGGTTTTAAAGGACTGGAGGAGGGGTACTGAACTTATAGACACAGGGTAAGGAGTTCTAAGCCTTAGCAACACAGCTGAATACAGACTATGCTCAGCAGATTTGATAAGTTTGTATATAAAAAGGAGTTTTTCACCAGTGGATCATAATGAATGAGTTGGAACATACTTGTGTAGAAAAGTATTTAGTGCTGGGCAAGCAAATGGATGCTGGTTAAATTTTATAGTTGGTAAGGAGCTATGTAAATGCTAGTTGATGGGGTAATTCTAACCTATTTAGGCTTTTTAATGCTATACAGTAGTAGATTCTGAAAGGGGCATTTGCTACAAATCTAGAAATTTTATTGTAGTATTGTTCAGGTTTTGTTTTCTGTGATGCCTTAAGGTTTGTAAAGATGGAAGTGTGAAAAAGTAGTGAGGGGTGGAGTAATTATTGGCAAGAGAAATTTTATTTGCATTGGTGAGAAAGTTTTGAGCTCTGTAAAGCATCTGTAGTTTTTGTTGATTTTTTTAAAGTAGTTTTGTATGTGCAGGTCGAATTTAAGATTATCATCCAGTATCATCCTTAATATTTTTCTACGAGAAGTAACTTCAGTGTTAGTATTAATAAGAGAAGGTTTTAAATTTTGTTTTTTCACAGGAGTGGGATTTGGGGAAAAAAGAAGTAGTTTGGGTTGATCATGAATTGTGAGTTACAAAGCCAAATTTCAGTGGCTATTAAAGCTTCTTGAGTAAATTCCTGAGTAAAATATCCTACCATATTCCAGTTAGGTCACGTAATATCATAATATATTAACAAAAATGGGTTGCAATCAAGTGTGACATGCTTCCCAAACTTTGGATTAACCACAATCAAACTTTCCCTGATGCCGTCACTAAAACCACCATTCCCCCGGAGCTCTCTAAGCTAATAAGCCCTACAAGATCACTTCCAATATTACCTTAGAACACTCCAAGGAAAGCCTGTGTAAACCATGTGGGTTACATCATTTTAGATAATGTACCATCTCCTGAAATTCTGGCATATAAATCAGTGCTTCCAGTAATTTCTACTATCGCTGTGATAGCAGTGGTACATGCTGCGTCCACTGTGGTCACCTATTCAGAATGGCTTTTTATCATGCCTTCATTATTTAGTTCCTTAATGGATATCCTTAAAGCCTCAGTTATAGATGGAAAACCATATACCATGACCTTGTGCAGCCTATATATCAACAGCATAGGACCATAGATTGTCCATTGTACTAAAGAGTGGAGCATCGTCTAGTTGTATTAAGAATCATCCATTCAAATTCTATCCCTGAAATAGTGTGTAGCAATGTAGTAACTCTCATTCTCCAAAATATCTATCTTACATTTCAGACTTTTAAGTTTGCAGGGCTGATGTGCTTGTCTCACCTGATGCTGGGGACCATGTGTATTTAAGGATAGCACCCCTCCCCAATACTGCTTTGTGCTTACTCAACACCCACCTGTTTAGGAAGGACCTAGGACCAATCAATGTATTTCTCACCAATGCTGTGCACGTATTTGATCCTATTTCACCAGAGCTCTGCCCTCTTCAATCATTTGCATGTGGTGCCTTACAACGTCCCTCACACTCTCCTCTCTCTTGGAACATTGAGTGCATACACTTCAGAGCCTGCAGCCTGTCACAATGCCCCTTTTCAGGAAAGCACCAATGGCAATGGAGAATGAGCAGAGTGAAGGGAGGACTGCATTTTAGCATTTGCAGACATTGTACCTAAAAGGGGAAAAGGGGGAAACAGAACCTGAACAACTCCATTTGACACAATCTGTCAGACAGTGTTTGTATGATGCATTACTGTCACATGTCAGTATCTGTTAACGTTGTGCTAGCAAATTCTTGCTTTCTCAGGTCTCGGTCTTTATGACTAGATATCAAAACACAATGGTATTTAGGAGTAAATAAAACTGCTCTCCCATATAGTGACCTGTTTATTCCAGGTTAAATGGCACATTCCTTCTATATGTATGCCTCTGAATAATTCTAATCTATTCACATTTGCATATCCAACTGCATTTCCAGCAATTCTAACACCCTGCTCAAATTCCTGTCCAACCTGTGTTGTATGATCCAGCAGGGAATGAAATTTTGCATAAAAAATAACTGTTCTCTTGCTGAGGACTAGATGTAAGAGTGTCAAGCTTCTCTTATCCCCTAAATCCCAGTTTTTTTAGCATCTTCCTTGTACTAATGTGAGTCTTCTTATAGGCCTATGATAGAATCCAGATTATCCAAAAAAGGTAAAATTGCATTTCTCTTTGTAGGAGTTCTTAAATGTCTGCACTGAAAAATGTAATTATAACACAGTCATTTGACCTACTTACAGGCATAAATACATCAATCTGTTTGATAGCAAAGATAAAAAGTGCTCATTTCAGACTAGCTAATGTCCTGTGTCACTATCTAGAATAACATAAAACTTTGCCCTAACCTCAGAGTCACCACCACTTTAAACTTGCTATAATAAACAAATAAACAAAACAGCATATTTACATTGATATTGTAGTGCACCCAGAATACTCTGGTGTGCAACAAGTATTGGAGACACTAATCCAGCAGTGCAGGAAAAGATTACCTGCCACAGAGCACATTCACCTCAAAAAAAGGTAAATAAATACTCAACACTCAGCAAGTAGGCCCAGGAGTCCGGAGCTGTCAGCAGTCTGATTCCAGCAAGCTGCATAACATATCAAAGAATCAAACTCTAATGTGATGCACTTAACACCAGAGCAGTTAATACATATTTTCACATCCTCAAGAATATACTCTAGTGACTTACAAGAAAATAACAGTTTGGTTGCATTAAAAATGCATTTTAAACCTCATTTAACTGTATAAGATAAGGCTTTTACAACCTAAGAAAGTGAAAAAACATTTTGTAATTCTGGGGATTTTTTTGTCATTTTCTTACATTTCAGAGAAAGTCTGAAAAATCAGGCAGAGTGAATAACCCCCCTCTGACACCTGTCGAGTTGGGGGGGCACTGACATTGACATTTCCTTTATATTTATAGTTGTACCTAGAACAACTGGGTGTGACCAGTCCCTTATTGGCAATGAAATTTACTCTTACAAGCAAAATACACTTGTCTTCTGACTCTGGGTGAGGGTTGTGGCTTTAAATCACTGATGGCTGCCCAGTGTTATTTTTACTGGTCCCATTTTTCCTGAAGATGCTATAAAATATAATATTCTTTTTTTTTTATCTTTTCTTAACCCAGTATTACAGCGTGTAAAAGTTACAGGAATAACCATGACAAATATCATGCTTTTCATATGACAGGAATAAACCTCTTTCACAATAAGTATGGATTTTCAGAGTAATCATGGCTTACTTTTCACTTGCACATTATGAATGACCACTCTTCTCAACAGCTGAGAATAATGGATCACTACCTCTTGTGTCCTTGAATTTCAGAAATTTTACAGTGAATTGCCTTTGTTTCACAGCAGAAATTCTGCATGTTCTACCTTCTACCTTTAGTGGAAAAAAAAAATCTGACATCAACTCATGCTGTTTCTGGATCTGTTTAGATTACTCCCTCAGTTAACCCCACAAAACATTGATCGGACCAGTATAAACAATTTGCCAGTTCTCAGCAATGCCTTTTTTCTGCTTCACCACTTTAAAAAAAACAGATACTCAAAGTACTCTGTAGTATTATAGCATTTTCTCATTTAAACTATAAAGTCCTTCTCCTTTTGTAACCTAAATAAGCTAATACATGAAGGCATTTCTTTGGGTCCCTATCAGAAGCTTGAGTTTTCAGAAACTTGAAATTGATGTGGTTGAGACCATAAGAGTGAGTTTCCTAAAGCTCAAAGCTGTTGAATGGAGATTGCGGTACAGTGAGGAGTGGGGAACTTGCCCTTTTCCCCACTGTAGTTCAATCTCAGAGTTGGTATATATAATGTGTAGGGGGTGTGGAGGTGCTGGTGGGCTTGCCTCCTTCAAAAAAAATATAAAAAGGCAGATTTTGGTTGTTTTTTGAAGTTTGTGTTTTCGGAAACTCGATCATATCATCACTACAATATGAATTTTGAGTTTTTGAAAACTCAAGCTTATGACATAGACCTGTTTCTTCTGAAACAAACCTCAGAGGTGAACATCTAGAGATTAAATATACTAACTAGGTCATTTTTGATAGCAATGTGACTGCCAGCATGGGCAGTTATTAGGATGACATCTCATAGTTATTACGGGTAGAAAATACTTCAGATAAACATGGATGAGCGAATATTAGAGCCCTTTTATCACAACCTCTGTGAGCTGAAATGTCGCAAACAAGCATATATAAAAATCTTATTCGTGTGTTCATCCTACATGACTGAAGGTTTTGGTGACGTAGCTTCATAGGTAGTTTGTAGTCATGCAGTTCAGAAGATCATTAAGGAGCCTGTCCCTGTTTCATCAGAGCACTTTCTGGTTCATTAATTTAATAAGTGTCATACAGTAGGCAGATGCCTGAGGGAATCAAACCCTGAATTACATGAAGCTGCTAACAGCCTTAATCATCTGTACTACCAGAACAGGCCATGCTGTTTTATGTTCACCTTATGAAGAACACGCTTTTTCATAAATTCTGGTAACCTGAATGCCAATAAGTAAATTTGTGGGAAGTTGCTGGATGATACTGCTCTTATCCCATAGGCTGCACACCTAAAAAAAAAAAAGCTAGTGTGGCCAAGATAGTATTTCTTTTACTTGAAAATGTGGAGACATAGATGTCTACTTCCAGGAATGTTTAATTGTTATGACTACTAGAATAGTATGAGGTCATCTTGCTGCAGTAATCATGGTAGCATATAAAATCGGGCAATCTTTTTTGCACAAAATGCGTGACTTCTACTCTTGCAAGATGTTCACGTTTCAGAGAGACAAGCTGGAAAGGAGATAAATGGAATGCCTTGATATCTACATTATCTTCATTATTACATGCATATTCTATCTTCATTATTACATGCATACTCACAATCTTTTTTTATCCACTCTTGTTCTTAGTTTGCTCTTTATCTGTTTTAACTTCTATGCTATGCGTTGCTTGGTTGCAAATACATTAATAAATTTAAACTTGTCTGATTATGCGTAGCTTTCAAATAAATTACCATATTTGCCATTACATTCAGTCAATAAACATGCTCAAGTTCTCAAGAACACTTGTTAGAAAAGTAAAAACTTAAAGCTATCATGCTACTGATTAATGTATACCCCTCTGTTGGCCCTCTGCTTGACAAAATGTGCTTGACTGACAGCGTGTGTCACGAGTACCAGGATTTATTTATCTACAGTCTAATATCTTACATTTTTTAGGCTTGACTTTATTGTATAATGAAACTGTATTTCTATGACTGATATAGTCACTTTTTATGATGTTCGATTTCTTCTACCATTATTTGCTGCCCCACTTTCATTACTCTCTTGGCCCCCCCCTGCTTTACATCCTTAATTTTCATGGGTTGCTATTTTTTTTTCTTTGCAAATGCTTGCCAGTTTTAATATTCACTCAATAAAATGTTTGCAAATGTGCCTTTCTGATCTGTACATTAATTAATAGTACATTTCACTGATATGCAGTTCAGTATTTAGTTCTCAAGTTCAGTTATAGTTTTTCACTTTAACTTACTATTTTCAGTTCCTTTCAAATATGTTTTAGCTATTTTCCTTATTTAACATATATTTTATTTTACAATAATGCTTAGAAAATATAGGAAATATATATCAGAAATTGATACTGAGACATATTTGTTCCCAGGTCTTCCAAAAGAGGGGAAAGAGCCACAGCATAATTATTCCTCTCTTTTGGTTATAATAATGTGCTGAGGTCTTCTTATTTTAACCATTTAATCTGTGTGACTGCAAATATGGTCTAATGCATGTTAGCACTAAAATAAGTAAATTGGGATAAGATCATTCACACTCCTGTAATACAGTCACTAATGACAGAATAATGTTAGAAAAACTAAAGTATAATACTACAGTGCAGAATACACAATAATGAGTGTGCTAGGTCCTGTAAGCTGATATATAATAGAAGGTTAAGAACCATGGACTATTTTTCTTTCCTTTCTTAGTGGGAAATGTATTTTCGTATTTTTCTGCTTGCAGCCAAGGTTGCATCTATATCATTTTTTACATAACGCCTTTAAGTTTTCCATCACTTTGACAGAACACATTATCTTGGCTAGATGTAGATGAGGAGTGGGAATACAGTGCTGCCAAGAATATTTCTGTGGCCCCAGCAGTCAGCTTACATCACCTTAGGAGATGTGTAGCATTTCATTAATCTCTTATACTAAATATTTTTCACAGTTCCTTCTTCTGCACAAAACAAACTGCAGATCTGTGTTTATCCTGCAGCATTACTATGCAGGCAACCAGCACTGACCTCTGTTAACATTCACTTATTGCACTCTGTATTCTTTATTTAATGCACTTTCTATTAGAACAGATGATGTTTATTAAACCCTATTTCATCCGAGTTGATTTCATCTTCGTCATTTTAACAGCAAAAAATAAAATTGCAGCTGTGGAAAGGTACACACTGAGCTGTATGTCACTGTTGTTTCCAACACACTGCCTTCCTTATCCATTCTACTTCCCCATTATGCTATACTATGCAGACTGATGTACAGTGCATATTTTATGAAACTAAGCTATTTCTTTTCCAAAACACCCTCATTACTACTCGATGCCTCTTTTCTGACATGAACTTGTATTTTCAATGTCTCACCTGCATCACCCCTATTCACCCACCAATTATGATTATTTATACGAACATATTTAAATGTTTGGTTTTCACTGAATGCACTGGGTCAGTACTGACATTTTTTGGATAAGACCACAGTATCAGGAAATAATTACAGGAACAAACTCAGATGGACATTAGCTGCACCAAGAGTACATATATAGAAATATCTAATGCAATGTTTTAATGGTACTTCTCTATACTTTATTGAGATTAATCTCACTGAAACATCAGCAGGAAGAAAGTAACCAGGCAATGCTTCAAATCAATGAAAGCAAAACTAAAATGTGTTACTGAGGGATCTTCACTGCTATGCACTATTACTAATATACCATGACTCAAAAGCCCCAAAATTGTGAATAAGAAAAAAATACACTAAATTATTTGAATT
>NC_056732.1:772563212-772600712 GCF_019279795.1 Protopterus annectens
TTGAGTATGAAATGAAAGTTTAGCATGTAAAAGATTTCTATGATCTTTTACTATATTGTCTAGTTTTAGTTGTAGCCAGAAATTGTTTATAAAGCTGATGGCAGGGTTGGAAATGCCACATTTGTGTTATTAAAGACAATGCCAATTCTACTATATCATTCCTCTTAAATATTAAGTGACGTGGAGCCATAGACTAATCCACTTTGAGGACAGGTGTATTTTTATTTGTTTAATGAGGGGCTTCATTAGCTCAACCTTAAATAGTTCCACCTTTCATCCAGGAGTTACTATCCTGTCAATGTCCTTTCTTTTTATGAATGCTATTCATAAAGTTGTGTAAGCAGATTGGTGCTCTTTTATATACTTATAGACTCTGGGACCTATTTTAATGTGGTTTCTAACCTCGCCACATTACTAAATGGGCTTGATCTGACAGAGTCACTGATCTTTTAAGAGCTAACATTCCATGGTCTTTTTTTATGAGTCTCCTTCTTAATCTGTCTGAATCATTTGATGACTGACTTGCTCACCCTTTTAGAGTAGTTGAAGACCTACTTCAGGGTTTGTTGTTTAGCCCACACTTGCTTTATCTGTTAATTCCATTAATTCTTTATCTGCCTTCCCTTACCATGCATATGTTTTCAGTAAGTGATTTAGCTCACCTGGCGTTTACTCAGCTCTTTAGTGTAACATTGACAAGTATGGAATACTTTGTGACTTTAAAAAGGAGAAAGGTAAAGCTTTAACCATGTCAGTCCGAGGGGGGAGGGGTAGGTGCAGTTTTTGTAAGTTGATATGCATAAACACTATTATTTTTGGAGAGACTGACAAAAAAGTACAAAAATAACGGAGGTGTGATACTGCTCTGATGATTGCTACACACAGATGAAATGAGTAATGGTGATAGCAAAAAGATAGAATAAAGGCTAGTATCCATCTTTAGTTGTAATTTTATTTTATTTATTTATTTATTTTACACTTTGTGACCACAATAATCCTACTAGGCCAGTGGCTTCTTACGTGTGACCCAAGGTGGTATTGGTACTCACTATGGGAAATTCCCGTACTCAGTCTAAGTGTCATGTGATCTTTTAAATCCACTATAGCTACCCCCATCTCATGCAGATGGAGATGCAGTTTAAAATCTCATCCAAATGATGGTGCTCTCATTAGTGCAGCACCACTCCCCCCTTTATGCTGCACTGCAGTGTCATTACTGGAAAATTGATTCAAATGACTGGTTTGGGAACAGAACCCACAATCTTCAGCTCTACATTTAACAAATGTAAGTCAAACTCTGAATCCAACTAAATAAGATGGCATCATAATAAGCCTCACAAATAGCAGAAGAAAATTAGCAAATTAGGTCAAAATCCTCAAAAGGGAACATTAATTCTACAAGACTTCAGTTTCTCAAAGGAAAGCTGTAATGATAGTTGCAGAAGCACCACCTTTGCATATAAAAAACGTTTAGAAATTTGAAAGGGATTAGAAGTAAAAGATAAATCATCATAAAGTCATAGCTTTGCTCTAAAGGAAGACTGAGAATTCTGGGATTTTTTTTTATTTTTATTTTACATTTGTTAACTGGGGGTGTCTGACTGAGCCGAAAAGGCCCTTTTTCAGCAGAGGCCCGGGGAGAAAAGCACCACAAAGAAAAATTACAGACACATTTAGTTATTTAGACATGATCAGTATACACACAAATTACAGGAGACATGTCTTTACAGTGGTATGCAGCACATAAACAGTTACAGTGGAGAGAACAAACAAAAAATATTAATTTTAAAAATAAAGGTAATTAATAGATTTGTGGTGTACAGCTGAAATTTGGAACATAGGTAGAATACATACATAGTACACAGGTATGGTACATACATTGTAGATTAGCCAGTGTTTGTGAGTACGATTGAAAACTATTATCAAGTGCTCTAGATTTTGTATGTATGGATTATGAAGAAAGTCTGCCACAGACACTAGTACTGCGTGACTGCAATGTTATGATACATTTACTGAAATCTTATGGAAGCGCCACAGACACTAGTACTGCGTGACTGCAATGTTATGATACATTTACTGAAATCTTATGGAAGCGCCACAGACACTAGTACTGCGTGACTGCAATGTTATGATACATTTACTGAAATCTTATGGAAGCTCCACAGACACTAGTACTGCGTGACTGCAATGTTATGATACATTTACTGAAATCTTATGGAAGCGCCACAGACACTAGTACTGCGTGACTGCAATGTTATGATACATTTACTGAAATCTTATGGAAGCGCCACAGACACTAGTACTGCGTGGACTGCAATGTTATGATACATTTACTGAAATCTTATGGAAGCGCCACAGACACTAGTACTGCGTGACTGCAATGTTATGATACATTTACTGAAATCTTATGGAAGCGCCACAGACACTAGTACTGCGTGACTGCAATGTTATGATACATTTACTGAAATCTTATGGAAGCGCCACAGACACTAGTACTGCGTGACTGCAATGTTATGATACATTTACTGAAATCTTATGGAAGCATACAGACACTAGTACTGCGTGACTGCAATGTTATGATACATTTACTGAAATCTTATGGAAGCGCCACAGACACTAGTACTGCGTGACTGCAATGTTATGATACATTTACTGAAATCTTATGGAAGCGCCACAGACACTAGTACTGCGTGACTGCAATGTTATGATACATTTACTGAAATCTTATGGAAGCAAGTACCAAAGAGATGAAATTAACAAGTGGGGAGCAAGTGCCGAAAACTGAAGGACCTTCGGGGACCAAAGAGATGAAATGAACAAGTGGGGAGCAAGTGCCGAAAACTGAAGGACCTTCGGGGACCAAAGAGATGAAATTAACAAGTGGGGAGCAAGTGCCGAAAACTGAAGGACCTTCGGGGACCAACGTACTTATATATCACACATCGGCTGAAGAACTCAGGAGAGAGGCAAAAGGAAAGTCATAAACAGAGACAATCCCATACCGCATTGACACTGGGTACAGACAATAAGGAGTGGACTGCCGTTAATGGATGTAAGTGAAAGCAGCAGCACACAACACCATTCTTGGGTGAGTTTGAGATGAAAACATTCAGCATGTTTTTGAAAGAAGTGGAGAACCACACAAAGACAGAGGGAGGACATGCAAACTTCATTCAGGCATTGGAATTCAGGCTCAAATCTTGCACCTTGTGCATGGGATTCAAGCAGCCATTGTTTGGAGGTCAGGAACAAACCTTTCACCTTATGCATGGAATGTGAAAACCTTAACTATTATGCCAACTAATCTCTCTTTGCCAAATTTTTTTTTTTTTTTGAAAAATTGTCAACAACTAAGAAATTCATAAATTTAACTGCATGAGTATTTTATTAGCATACCATCATGGTAGTAGAGTGCCATAATATAAAATTATTGCATACACGTTACAACCCCAGGAATGTCCTTTATATAGTATTGGCGATGGAATACGAGTAGGAGATGGTAGTACTAAAAGACTGCAGTTAGCAAAGCACTTTCTGGAGCTAGTAAACAAACTCTCCTCAGGATCCATGCATGACAGCAATCATATGTCCAAAGAGACAAAAAAGAGAGATTAATCTCATACATAGGAGAAAATAAGCAATGTGCTTTGAGGTCTGAAAACCTAAACTAACTTATAAACAAAACAGTGAAATCAGGTTTTAATATTTAACTAAGGGTTATATGGGGGGGGGGGGATAAGATCTTTGAAAAGGCTTCATCCCTTGATAGATAAGAAAGTCAAAATGGGTAAAATGTTTTCGTCTTTTCATTGCCTGATAAGTACATAATCTTAAGTTCAGCAAATAATCTTTAGTTATGAAAATCTTTTGTAAATTAAATTCTGTTGTCTACTTTCTTGTCTTGTTTTCTCAAAATATAATCATTAGAACAGATAAAAATAAAAGAAATTATCAAGCCTGCATTCTGCACCTGTTAATATGTATATAATTTAATTGTTCCAAATTGCTCCTTCCATGTGAATTCAGTGTTATTATTCTTTATTCTATTGAACATTTACATGGGAGATTGATTGAATCTTATATTCTTTAATTTTTTTTTTATCCACTAGTTAATCTTCTGCTTTGGAAGTATTTTTTTCAAATATGTGTTTTTGAAAATAACAGTCATATGACATTGAGGACCTTGCCTTTCACCGTTTAATTTCCATTACTGTTATATAATGTGTCATGATTCAAATTGTAAACAAAAGTATTTATTTGCTGTAAAAATGGAAAAGACAATCAACAATTTGCAGGCACTGATCCCCGAAAGGCTTTAGGACAATGGAGAAATCACACTATGATTAACAGCACACCAGCAATGCATCATTCCTTGGCAACACCTATCAGCACAATCACTGTGGGTCTCTGTCTCAGTTGTTTCACAGAAATGTGGCAAAACAATTGACTACAAAATGTGCACACCCTGAAAGATTGCTATGTACAAGGTCATACATCATTTGTGTTCTTAATGAATCCTACAAGATGACTAGTTAATCAAGAAAAGGGGTCAGTGATACAAGCCTTCCAAGTGTTTTGTCTTTACACAGCTCCATAAGCAGCTACATTTATTAATTACAGTATGCAATTTTCACCTAAATCTGTTGTTATCTTTGGTTCTTATTATAACGAAGAAGCATTCCATGTGCCACAAAGTACATCCCACTAGGAATCTGATGTCTGTGCTATCAGTTTGAACTTAATGATTATGTATCTCATTTATCAAAGTAAAGTATGTGTCCAATCCAACAATGACAACATGAAACACATAATTTTAGTGCAATTTGAGCTGCTTGCATTTTCCAGGTCAAGACTTCAGTATCTAGTAATAAAAGTTAATAGAAGAACCAGTACAAACCTTCCTGTGGTATGTTTCTTGATTAGCTATCTATTTATCATTTCCTGTCAAATGCTTGCAGCAGTTATAATCTCATTTGAGACTGCTGTGAAGATGCCATTATTTTCACCTCTTAGATTTCAGAACTCATATAAATATGCATTCCTACTGAAAGAGAATTGCTTTGGAAACAGCTCCTTCTAGATCACTTTTACAATAACAATGCTGTCTTTGCACTATTATTATTATTATTATTATTATTATTATTATTATTATTATTGTCAATACACAGTTGCTTGTACTGTTTTAACTTTCTTGTCCTTCCATAGACTTCATGCTCATTTGTTCATGAATGTAACATTTGATCTCTTCCTGGCTTCCACAAACCTTTTGCAAAATAGCATTTAAGTGTTATGGAGATGTCTCCCAGTCCCTCCTCCCATTTCTCTGCATTTTGGTCATTGCAAGTATGTCCTTTTGTCTACACTACATCCACCATTACCATGCTTTGGTGACTGAACCTGTATTCCTGATATGTCTGGGATTTGGTGTTTTTTCATGCCTATGGCTCACACTTTCTGTTTAGTCACTGTGATGAGAACTGTACTCCTTTTACTGATTAAGCCTTTTGCAATTTATTCTGTCTCACTATTCCTTTATCTTGATAAAATATTATTTATCCTAATATGAATTGTGTTGTCACTAAAATACTTACTATTGACTCCCACATGTATATTTTAATTCTGCAAACCATCCTTCTTGTATTCTACTATTCAATCCATGCTGATAACGTCTTACATTTACTTATCTTAGAGTTTAATTTTTCTTTATAGGCTGTTTCATACTATTCTTTTTAAATGTTCTGTTAACTCAATATGTGAATGAAAAATAAAAGCAACAGCTTTACAACCCCCCCCCCAAAAAAAAGAAGTTACATATCAGTTGACTTTATAACAATTAAAGTTTCTATGGCTAATCTCCACTGCATCTTGTTTTAGGAATGTTAAAGTCTGAAACTCATCTCAATATCTGCTGTGAAATTGCAATTAACTTTATAAAATAAAAAGTAACTGGTATATTTTAAATTAGGATATAGTTTATCTGACAATGACTCTAAATTGCATTCCATATTTTCAATTTCCCACCAGAATTGTTCTTGGTTTGATAATATGACATTATTTCCCATTGTGAGGTGTAATGAGCTGAAATACTTAGATATTTAAAATTGTTTGAAAATAAACAGCAACAGAGATTCTGTTTTCTCTGTTGTTTCTCCTGCACTGTGCTGATTAACTGTGTAAACAAGGGAATGTAAGTCCCATACAATTGTAAAGCACATCAGTCTAGGGAAGAGAATGTAATTGTATAATTAAGCAGTAATCTATGATTGCATGGGAAGATCCTGATATACCCACAAACAGGAATAGATTATTGCTTATTATACAACGACCCGCCATTAATATACAAAAACGTGCATGCTGATTTGTCAGCGTGCATGTTGTAAATCAGTTATAGTAATGGAAAAAGATCCAGTCACCCGGACGTTTTCCATTACTATAACTCTTTTTTTAAGCAACGGAGAACGCAAGATTCTCCGTTGCTTTTTTTAAAGCTGTCTCGCTATGTTAAACTCCTTTGACATAGCGAGACAGCTTGTAAAAAGCAACGGATCTTGCTTTCTCCGTTGCTTTTTTCAAAACTGTCTCGCTATGTTAAGTGGGTTTAACATAGCGAGACAGCTTTAAAAAAGCAATGGAGATTCTCCGTTGCTTTTTTAAAGCTGTCTGGCTATGTTAAACCTATTTAACATAGCGAGACAGTTTGTAAAAAGCAATGGAGATCTTGCTTTCGCCGTTGCTTTTGCCCACAGCTCTGATGTACTGCATAGGCATACGCATGCGCAGTACATCAGAACTGCTGCAGAATACCAGACAGCTGCAGAAGGGCAGTAAGGAGGCATTATACAATGCCATTATTTAAGAAAAGTAATTATTTTTTTTTTTAAAATAATGTCATTGTATAATAGCAATAACCCACTTCTGGGTGTGGGTAATGCTAGATTTACCCACAGTTGGCTTTGTTTGGCCACTCGGGCTTCGCCCTCGTGACCAAACCACACCAACCGTGGGTAAATCCAGCATTACCCACACCCAGGCGTGGGTTATTGCTATATTATAAAATGTTAACATTCTCTACAGTATAAATACTAACTTTCAGTTGACGATCACTATACATATAGAATGAATGCAAACAAAGCTGAACATGTTTCTCATTTGTGGTGCTGAAACAGATGAAGTCACAAAATCCTAGGTGATAATATTTATCAAGGCCGTCGTATTTTTTCCCCATCACTGAACCAACAGTTAAGCAATTTTTGAATTTTAGAGAACTGCATCAAGACTACTAAATGGGTCATATGTATGTTCTTTAAATGTAATCACAATATATTTGAAGTGTTTAACTTCCTAGGTAACAAGACTTATTGTAAGGGATGCTGTCATGGAATCAGATGATATGTGAAGTGAAAGCTGTTGGCTGAATAGATCTTCTACCTTATTTATGAAGAACTCTTTTTATTTTCAGCATTTTCAAGTTTGTTTGGAAACATCATAATGTTGAAGCATAATGGAGAAACAGGTTGCTGTGCAATGCCTACAAGATACCTTGATGCAAGCATTCCAATATGTATATATATATATATATATATATATATATATATATTCTAAAATCACAAAATATACTTCTTGATCAACTCCATTTTACTTGTGTTACAAAAAAAAAGATGCTAAAACAGAATGTCTGCTATCTTCAACATTAAGTCCAGTGACCAAAGTTAAAAAGCATCAGTTTGTTCAATAATACATTAATTTAAGACAATAAGTATGTAGCTTCCCAGTTGAAAAACAAAACAGAAGATAAATATCTAACAACATGTCAGTTTTCTATTATCAATAAACTATTACTTACAAATATTTTCACACTACTGCTGTGTTTTAATAATGTTGCTGTTTCCCAAGGCATGCCATAAACTCACCACAGAACCACAGAAGATGACCACAACCCTTTTTTTTCCCCCATTTTTGCACATGGGTTTGGGGTGTCAATTCAGCAGTAACAATCATCTAGAGCAAAGGTTCACATTGCTGGGTGGCTAGCCCTGCTGTAGTATTTATTCCACACCACACACTAGCTATAATTGCAAGTAGGCATAATTCTATTTCAATTGAATTAAATTTGAACTAGGTATACTAAATTTGCCCTGCCTTTGGATGGCCAGTAAAATATGTAATTTTACGCTGAACTTTTTTAAAAATTAGAAATTATTCCTAAATGCAAATTGTTACAGAAAAAATGTCACAAAATTGGTTTAAAAAGTGTATCTATTCTTCAGAATTGCTGCCAGTTGCATGGCCATATGGCTGTGGTACTCTATGTGATTTTTCCCCTTGCTAATTTATCAATGATCTTATTAAGTTTAGTATAATTTTCCCAAACATACATCACTTTGGAATTCTGATAACTTTAGAAATGGCCTGGTTGGCTATCAAATGGATGCTGATTTAACTAATTATCACCTATATAGTGTGGAATGGAACACCTCGAGCAGCCTGCACACATACTTGCATTCAAGAAAATTTTCTGAAAATTCAACTTAAAAAGAGTAAGATAAAGAAATGTAAATATTTTATGAACAATAAAGGCCATTAAAACTGCATAATTAGAAATGCAATCAGTTAAGAAGCATTATTTACAATATTATTATTGAGTGCAGTCATAATCATTCCATAAACACTATAATATTAAAATGCACGCAAACCAGAATTATCCACATAATCACAATAATTTTTCCCATATTTGCGCATGGGTAAATACAGAATTATATTTTTGTTAAACTTTCATGAACAAATTGTCATGTCTTTGAAGCTAAACAATTTAGACATATATTGTAAGACCACTTTGTTAACTAGAAATGTGCTTTAACATAACAGCAGAAAATTAATCTATGAGTGTATTTTTACAGAAATATGAAACACATTGTGACGGGTCCCTATTCTGGGCCAGCAATAAGGAAGGCTCGGTCCTCATCACTGACTCCAGTGAGTGATGGTCACTAGAAGGAAAGATGAGTTCACACAGTATTTTCAGATGCATCTCCATGCAACAAGCACAATTTCCCTTAAGAGCACACAGGGATCCCATTCCAGACCTGGGGCTGGACTCTCCTCCCTAAAGACCCACACAAAACTCCATGCTGACCATTTTGGAGCTCTTTGTCCCTGTTTCCAATAGCTGACACACTCACTTGGATATTTGAGTTTCACACACACACACACACACACACACACACACACACACACACACGCACGCACGCACACACACGCGCACACACACACACACACACACACACACACACACACACACACACACTGGGAAAAGCTGGCACAAATTTACTAGCTGTGTTCCTTTCTGCCCAGACTCTGAGGTAATTACAATGCCACCAATTAGCTACCCTAAGGCTCTTACAAAGGGTATACAATTATACTGTATGAAACTAATAGTAATACAAATGGTAGAGTGTTACCAAAGCAGCAAGGCTTTTAGAAGTGGCCACAGTGTCACTAAAACAACCATAAGTACTCTTAAGATGTTAAAACTATTCTCTAAAGGCCCAGCTGCAATAAAAGGTATTAAAGTATTTAATGATAAATAATAAAACAGACAACAGGAGAATATTGAATGCAATAAACAACAGAGTTTCATCCACAGAGATATAAAAATCAATACAGTTGGAAAATTTGTCATAGATGCAGAAAACTATACTAAACTATTCTCACTAAATGTCTCTGACTAACTGAAGAATTTCTGCTCCCTGACTACTTACTAAAGCAAGGTAAGCTGATATGTGCTGTGTGTCTTATCACAGCAAAAAATAGATGGCATCTCTCTTTGTCTGTGTGGATGTATGAGATATATATCCTGTCAGAAATATTTCCTGTCAGGTTCCAAAGTGTTGCTGTGAGTGTTCCAAAGAAGTCAGATGCTGGTTAGAGAATAACATCAGCTCTGGTCACCTGAGTCTGGCGCAATACACACACAGAGCTTTGCTACGATCTGTAGCAGCATCTGAAAGCTATAACATAATTTCAAACTTTTCACCCTTCCAGGGTTATCTCATAAACATACACATTTGATCAGTTAGAACTGTACAACCTAATACACATGTATACATTCTTTCTGTCCTGCAGGACCTTATGTTGATGCATTTTTAAACACAAGTAACTTTACAAATATATTTTTAACTCAAATATCTGTACAAATCAGTGTGATAGTCAAATAGCAAAAAGTTCTTTACAATACTCCAGCTACCTATGCTGGCATATGTACACATGTACTTCCCTACTCTCCCTAGCACAGATGGCAGTACCATATAGCATCACACATATGCATAATTGCATAACTAGCCATATATATAACACAACATATCTCTCAAGACGTGCAATTTACAGTGCAAATATCAATGGCAGTTATATTCAACAATGTATCAATGTATAAGTTTTCACCTGTTGCCATGCAATTGTTTTCAGGTCACTTTTTTAAGTATTGCGTAGATATGGAAATATTGCAATATTAGCAATAAACAACTAGCAGCATCTCTACTATAGCATGATATATATGGGCAATGGTAGTGACCTTTCTGGTCTCCCACCATTTTACATAATATAACTCAATAGCGTGCAGGCTCTCAGTTATAAAAAATATAAACATAAATATGAAAATTGAAAAACAGTGATTAATTTCTCTAATGCAGGACATTCTAGATTAACAATTTTTGTATCACTATATTAATTTCTTCTTATCCTTTCTAATACTGCCTATTATTAACTGATAAATCACTTAGTTAAAGAAGACAGACCCAAAATGGCCTGGACATCATTATATGCTAAGGGTGTTAACTAGATGTGTACAGAAAATGTGATATAGGCTTGAATGATTTAGAACATTGAATTTCCCCTTATCCAAATTCAGATGCCAAATATTGCTTTACATATATATATATATATATATATATATATATATATATATATATATAAATGTTCTTCTTCTGGCTTTTCACGGTTAGGGGTCGCCACAGTGGAACTCCTGTCCGCTAATGATTGGCAGTAGATTTTTACAGTGCCGAGGTGCCAGCTCAACGCCCAACCTTCAACGAAGGCATGCCCATTTCACGCATGTCTTTTGAACGCCACTTGACCATGGGGAGGACATGCAGACTCCACACAGAGGCGCTCCAGCCGAAAATCGAATGGGAGAACTTATTGCTGTGAGGCGACAATGCTACCGCTGCACCACCGTGGCATATATATATATATATATATATATATATATATGTATATACATCTGTATATAGATATTTTTGGGTCTACCAAGCCTGACAGTCAAGCCCTTGCAACAACTCATTGACTATCAGTCCTCATATTTCATTAATTACCTATGTGCCATTTTCAAGTTTAGTTTTTATTTTTCGTTAAATGACCATCATACTAGTGTTTCCCTAAAAGGGTTTTCCATTATTTTTGCATGCAGAGGAGATCTTTTGACTGAGTTAAAATTATTCACTAGAAACTGAATTTGCAATACATTATGGCTAATCTAAGTGATTATTATGATCAAGAGTGTGTGATGGAAAAAGAGTTTCATTAACCCTCATTTAAAATTCACTTTACAAATTTTGGCGGATGTCAGTGACAAAACATTCAGGCATTTGCTTAATAATAATCAAATAAGACCTTGATACAACATCACTTATCAAGAAAGGTTTGTATTCTATGAACTAATAAATGCTAACAACATCCACATCATGAAAGCACACAAAGAAAGTGGTGCAGTTATCATGGATTCTGATACTTTCATTCCAAATCCAACAAAATACAGTAAAACAAACTGCAAAATCCCAAAGAATAAGGCACCGCGTCTTTAACAACAAACTAATTTATTACAAAGCGCTTTTTGCCCGCACCAAATAGTTGAATTTCATCAGATACAAGTACTTCATTCACAATAAACAGTTTAAATAACCCTCTCTGTAAGTCACTTGACTTCCCAGCTAAAAAGTAAAGTGCTAGTCACATCTTTTAAGAAATAACAGCATACATTTAAAATGACCATGTTAATGTTTCTAAAATATTATTCTTTGGGATTTTATACTTACATTCCAAGCTTTTTGAACATTTAGTTGATGATGTTTGTTACAAAATAGTCACTAAACAGTAAATGTTAAATAATTTCAAGTTTATCAGTTGCTACTTATTTGATTTGTTGCATGAGGGATACCTTGATTTTTAATACCAAGGAATTTTTGAAAGGTAATTATCTCCAAGTAGAGAAAGTTTTTGGTATCCCAAAAAAATTATAAAAATAGTGACAATGCACTGTTTAGACAAAAACTTTAGCTGCTTGTGAAAGTAAAACAGAATGTCTGTTGACTTATTTAAATAAAGTGTTACATCTTATTGTGTAAAAGACTAAATTATATCTTAAGGATTCATTGTTCTTTTTGGATTTGCTTAGAAACTCTAATTTTCTAGTTCTAAAACATTTATGGTTACACTTGATGTGGATTCATTTATATACTTGCACTGTATAAGACATTGGTATAGAATTTGTGAGATCAAATTTAAACAAACTCACTACCTTTAATAATAGTTATGTCAACACCATTTGATAGTTGGTGGATCTGATTTTGACTAATATATATATTTTTTTCATTTCAAGGTAGCATATTCCACCAAATAAAATGAATAGCTATGGGTGTGAGCATGTCCCCTGCTTTTGTCAATCTTGTTATGAATTTGTGGGAGAATGAGTTCTTACTTTGGATGGAATTACTTAAGTTTCTTTCAGTTTACAGAAGATATAGTAATTATTATTATTTTTGGAATGCTTCTGAAACGGATCTAGATATTTTCACTATGACTTTAAGTAGATCTACTTCCTTTTTATCATTTTCTTTGGGTGACAAATGTGGTGATTTTTTTAGACTTTCAAAATATTGTAAATCAAGAGATGAAATGCTTTCATCACAACTTCTATTGAAAGAAAATGCTTGTAAATAATTACTTGCATTTTAAAAGTTTGCATCCTAATTTCATGAAATGGAACACCATTACAGGCCAATGTCAAATTAATTAGGATAATTCATACTGATTCATTTTTATTGGAAGAGGTTAAGTTTTGGAAGTCACTTTTTGAGAAGAAAGGTTACTATGGCTAAAAAAAGTAATAAAATCATAAGTGATGTCAGCATTAATAGGTTTCAACCTATTTTGTTTAGATAAGACTTTATTCACCCCATAGTACCTTTTTTAGGCAATGCCAACTTGACAAACCTATAAACATAAGCAAAATCTACACAACTATGCCTTAAGGTATTACTGCTCAGTGCAAAAAGCCTAAACAGAAAACTACACTCCCTCCAAGCTCTGATCGAATTCAGGAATACAGACATCTGTGCAGTTACTGAGACATGGTTTAAAGTAGAGAGTAATCCATCAGTACAAGATTTCAGTGCCTTTGACATTTCCTAATGTGCAAACAACAGCTAAAGGTGATGGTATTCCAAACAGGATGTCATTCTGGAGTTCCTCTATCCATAGATCACAATAGCAAAATCATGTACCATATCTTAACCAGCTGTAGGTCACCAGCCATATCTCAAGAAATTCACAGTAAATACCTGGACCTAGTGGAGACATTTACCATCCAACCTAGCACCCCACTCATGGGAAACTTTAATTACCTCTTTGTAGACTGAAAATCCTACATGGCCACAAATATATAGGCGCAGTGATTCCTGGACTTTGGAAATGCAAACACCATTAGCCAACTAGTGAATAATTCCACTAGAGGCTCCAACATACTGGGCCTTGTGCTCACAAATATGGGATAACACTGCACCTTCGCTCCAGTGTCTCAAGTTCCCTGGTAAGGTCCATCCATAAAGTTGTATCCTTCAAAATCAGTTCTGTAATCCCATTAAAACTATTCCAAGTCAAATTACCTTTTATTACGTGATGATTAAATTCAATGCCCCTCCATACCCTCAGAATGTAGCAGTCTATGTTGAATTGCTCTCAGAAATTTTGTACATCCATGTCAGTGGCTGCATAAAGACTGCTGTACCTACCAGAAATAAGCTTAGGACTAGCTCTAGAAGCAAACTCCTTGTGTGGCATCCCAAATTAAACACAATATATAACAAAAGGAAAAATAAGCCAAAAATCACGATGGGTATTTCCTATAAAGATAACACCTGTCTCATCAAACTAAATAGGCAACAAAGAGGGTTTAATTAGTTCAAACAAAGCAAACTTTGAGGTTGCTATTGCTATAGCCTTCCATGTGAAAAATAACCATACAGGCTTCTTCAGCTATGTCAAAAACCTTAAGGGCAACACACAGCAATGTGTCGAACTGGTAGTTAATTGATCCACACTGCAAGCCTGGAGATATAATGAACTGGTTAGCAGACAAATTCAGTTCCAAATCCTCCCACATTTCCCACAACCCCCCCCCAAAACATAACCCCTCCAACTATATTTAGGGAACATGTACTATCTGGGTGTACTAAAGCCAAGAGCATGGACTCATTGGGCCTTCATAACATCCCAGGATGCCTCCTGAACAGTAAAAAAGATTACTTATCAGTACCCTTGGAGTTATTATTTAACTATAGTCTAAAAACAAGCTTTGTGCCACAAGAATGGAGGACCAAGATGGTTGTCTCCCCTCATTAAGGTGGACTTTCAACAGATCCTAGAACTATAGGCCCATTAGTCTGACTAGTCTTATTTGCAAAGTGTTCAAAAGAATTATCATGGAAAATATAAACAAGGACACAGGAGTCCTCAAGACACTGGATACATCCTAGTTTGGATTTGTCAAAGGAAGTTTATGCTTACTGAATCTGGTGGACTTCATTGAAGAGGTCACTAAGGCAATGGATGAGGGGAACATGATACATACTGCCTACCCAGATCTGGTTAAATTATTTCATACAATACACCACTTCGGTACTGACAACCAACATATGGAACAAGGTATAAAATACTTTATTACATGCTAGATATCTAGCTGGCTCAGTGATAGTACACAGGAGGTTAGAATTGGTGAAGCTACCTCCAAAAAAGGCTGGTCATCAGTGGGGTCCTCCAGGGCACTGAGCTGGGCCCACTCCTCTTTGACATCTACTTCTTGGATGTCAAAGCCAAAGTCAAAGGTCTCTGGCTAACCAAGTTAGATAATTGCAAACTGGGAGCAGTCATGGAATCCTCCCAAGATGAGGACACTCTTTTGGAAGGTCTACCACAGACAAACGATTGGTGCCATAGCCATGGCTTAAACCTTAATACCAAGAAGTACGTTATAATACCTTTTGGGAAGTTGGCCGCACTGGGTAATTAAGTCATCAATAAAACACCCCTATAAGTTGATTCAGTAGTTAGGGATCAGGAAACACATGTAGGTAGTAACCTAGCATTCAACCTGTAAGTGTCAAAGGTAGTAAGAAAATCCTTCCATGTTGCTCATCTTATAAGCAAGAGCATGGCATCTAGGTCCAGACAGGTCATGCTGCCACTCTACTTGACTCTCAACAAACCCAAAATACAGTATAATGCCCCCTTCAGTATGTACCTGACAAAATACATGCAGCAACTGGAAAGTCCACAAAGGTTCCTTAAAAAAGAATACAGGGAATAAATACAGTGTCCTGTGCTGATCACCACTAAGCCGAGATTCTTTACTCGTAATTATACAGACTTCTGAGAGGTGATCTCTGGCATGGATACATAGTGTCCCTGAACCCTGTTTTGATGAACCTATTGCACATCCACAAACAAAACAGCATCACAATGACTATATTAGAGGACCTACATTTTGCTTTCAGCATAAATAGGACACGTTGGACAGCAAGATATGTTTCGCAGAGAATTCCTATTCTTTGGAATAGACTTCCCATCAATGTGAACCAGAGTTCCTTCCTATCCCTATTTAAGTGCAACTTGGACCAATGCAAGGGCAATTGAAAATTCACCCCAGGTCTGTCACCTATGTCTCTGATTGACAGAGGCAGTCAGTAAATCAGCCCCATATAAGCCAAATTTGTGGGTCACCTTTCTATTGCACAGTCAAGCATCTAAGGGCCCTAGCGGTCGTTAGCCTAGTATACACCTATGAACCTGTTTTATTTTGCCTCCTCATGTTTTTCTTCTGAGTTATTCATAGGCTGTAGTCTTAATGAGAAATAGCAGCCACATTTGAAACAACTTACTTATTACCATAATTCTGTAGCAATAATTATTTGTAATTCATGCAGTTAAATAAGCAGTAGTGAATGACAAAAAAGATATAGCAGGTGCCATGGAAACAAAATCAGTGTGCATCTGACATGAAATTGTTTTGTTGCACTTGCCTGAAGAAAAAAAACACATGAAAGGTTTTTGTTGTTAGGGGAAGCAAATTCCAGAAAGCTGGAGAAGATTTTTGGATAGTTGGAATGGGAATATGATGCGCTATTCTATCAGTCTGTTGATAATAATTGTAGTCATGAGAAGTGATGCTGAAAGTTTGAGCAAGATGAGAACACAGGTTAAATAAAGTAATCTACATAAGGTTTTCAGAAAATAGAGAAGCATAGTCATTTGGTAACTAGGAATGTGTGTGCAGAATTCGAATTTAAAATAAATTAATCTCTTTTTTCTGGTAATTACTAGAACATAAGTCACCATATTATGTTCAGGTTTTGTAGTAGGAGTATGCCCTGGCTGTTTCCTGAGATAAAAAGTGGAGAGTATATTTAAGCCTACCTTATATGCTAGGTGCAACTACAACTATTTTTTGTATGTGATTAAAATACCTAACCTCATAAATTAAAAGAAAAGGCAATATTTTTGGTACATTTAAATATAAATATACTTGGTAATTTGCATCAGGACATTACTTTTTATAGAGACAGGCCATGCTTTTTTAAGACAGAGCTAAACCTTTACAACCTTCACTTTGCTGAACATTGTAATCATTAAGATATCAACTATATTTCAAAATAATATCACCGGCCAGGAAACAAACTGTTAATGCAGAACACAGGTCAAAAAACTGAAACTCAAATAGCGTAGAAACAATTTATTACCGCTTTCGTCAGAAGACTTCATCAGAATACTTTGTTACAAAAAAGTCCCTGCCTTAAATAACACTTTAATTATCCAATTTTACAATTAATTAAAAATATTAAAATCTTTTAAAGAGCACTTGCATGTTATATAAACAACAATTCAGTATTGTCTTTCTTAATGCCTAGTTTGCCATTTTTTAAAAAACATTTAATATTAACCATTCCATTTAAACCCGGAGATTTGTCAGATTTTAAACGGATCTGCCACAAAGCTTCCCTCTGTTCCACAAAATTTCTAAAATCTCCCCCCCTTAAATCAGTTTTACAAACCTCAAGAACAGAGAATAAAAACTTTTTAAAATTATTACATATTATAGAATGTTTAAATAATGCATTCTTTTCATCATGCCTTTTGATGTCATATAGGTGCTCACGTATACGTGTTTTTAAACTTCTCGTCGTCATTCCGACGTAAAAAGCTGGGCATGTACTACATAGCCCAATATATACCACACCTGCAGTGTTACAATCTACATATTGAGGTACTTGAAAAGTCTTGTCAATATTATCAATAGTGATCAATGGTCCTACCGATAAAAACCTACAGGTGTTACAATGATAACAAGGAAAAACACCCTTCATGTTCATTCTATTGTTTACTAATGGTGTTTTGTTTGTTTCCAATGCTTTTTTAATATCAAATGTATTTCTAAAAACAAAAACAGGTTTCTCACCCAACACCTTTGAAATGTCTCTGTTTCCCTGTATAATTTTCCAATTCTTTTGAATCAAATTTTTTATAGCCAACCCATCGATGCTCATGCCTAGGGAACATACTGGACCTGTAGTGTTGACCTCGGGGGGGACGTTAGTATTGATCTCTTGTTGTAAGATGTCAGCATGATTATTCAAAATAGCAGGATAAGAAATACTTCTCCTGCTCATTACGGTGGTGATGATATCATCTAACATGGTACCAGGATACCCCCTCTCTAAAAACAATTTTTTAATGAATGAAATTTCGTTATTTAAGTCATTGTCAGATGATGTCATACGACAGGCTCTTACCATCTGTCCCCTAGGAATATTTTTGATGGTATGTTTCTGATGGGCACTGTTGAAATGTAGATAGTTATTAGTAAAACTCTCTTTACGATGTATTTTGCTATTAAATTTGTTTTCTAATAAGTCCCATCTTAGTGAGACATCCAAAAAATCAACTGTCAAGCCAAAATTCCCAAGTTTAAATTTTAAAAAAACCATCCTGCTTATTGACTTCATTAACAAATTCACGCACCGTGTCATTGTCACCTTTTATAATAAAAAACAAATCATCAACAAACCTAAGGTATACTAGAATGTCGAACATGGTCATTAAAGGTTTTAGAAAAAACTCCTCCCACCAAGTCATCACCAAGTTGGCATATGAAGGAGCTGCAGAAGACCCCATGGCCACTCCTCTTTTTTGTCTGTAGTAACAATCCCCAAATAAAAAATAATTATTGTGGAGTAGAATTTCAAGAAACCTACAAATAGTGGAGATTTGTCCAGAATTGAAATTGAAGCACTTGGGCTGGAGGCATTCGCCACTGGAGATGGTACATCAGAAGCTTTAGACATCAGAAACTTCAGCGATTTTTGTATATCAAATAAAGTTGATATAAGCAGTTTGTTAATACTTAAATCAGAGTCACAACCTGGAGTGGGGTGAACACTTAAATTTAAAGTTGTTCATCGATGTTTGATTCCTCGGCCATGGTATATAGAAAAACCCAAAACGAAATACCACTGCAGCAAACCAAGAAAATATCACCGGCCAGGAAACAAACTGTTAATGCAGAACACAGGTCAAAAAACTTCAGACCCATAGTGTCCTCTCCCCATTCGGTAACTGAGGGGATATCATTGGTCCTTGATGCTACCTTGGGACCCCTGGTGTCTAGACAGGAATCATTTATTAAAGATTCTTGGCATTTTTTGAACAGGATTAACAATTTTGTCATCAAAGGGGTTTTTGATTTCAACAAACACATCATGTTTACATTAGATGTAGAATCCCTATATACCTGCATACCCCATGAAGAGGGGGTTGATGCCATTCGGTTATTGTTAGCTAAAAGCCATGATTTCAATTCTGGACAAATCTCCACTATTTGTAGGTTTCTTGAAATTCTACTCCACAATAATTATTTTTTATTTGGGGATTGTTACTACAGACAAAAAAGAGGAGTGGCCATGGGGTCTTCTGCAGCTCCTTCATATGCCAACTTGGTGATGACTTGGTGGGAGGAGTTTTTTCTAAAACCTTTAATGACCATGTTCGACATTCTAGTATACCTTAGGTTTGTTGATGATTTGTTTTTTATTATAAAAGGTGACAATGACACGGTGCGTGAATTTGTTAATGAAGTCAATAAGCAGGATGTTTTTTTTAAAATTTAAACTTGGGAATTTTGGCTTGACAGTTGATTTTTTGGATGTCTCACTAAGATGGGACTTATTAGAAAACAAATTTAATAGCAAAATACATCGTAAAGAGAGTTTTACTAATAACTATCTACATTTCAACAGTGCCCATCAGAAACATACCATCAAAAATATTCCTAGGGGACAGATGATAAGAGCCTGTCGTATGACATCATCTGACAATGACTTAAATAACGAAATTTCATTCATTAAAAAATTGTTTTTAGAGAGGGGGTATCCTGGTACCATGTTAGATGATATCATCACCACCGTAATGAGCAGGAGAAGTATTTCTTATCCTGCTATTTTGAATAATCATGCTGACATCTTACAACAAGAGATCAATACTAACGTCCCCCCCGAGGTCAACACTACAGGTCCAGTATGTTCCCTAGGCATGAGCATCGATGGGTTGGCTATAAAAAATTTGATTCAAAAGAATTGGAAAATTATACAGGGAAACAGAGACATTTCAAAGGTGTTGGGTGAGAAACCTGTTTTTGTTTTTAGAAATACATTTGATATTAAAAAAGCATTGGAAACAAACAAAACACCATTAGTAAACAATAGAATGAACATGAAGGGTGTTTTTCCTTGTTATCATTGTAACACCTGTAGGTTTTTATCGGTAGGACCATTGATCACTATTGATAATATTGACAAGACTTTTCAAGTACCTCAATATGTAGATTGTAACACTGCAGGTGTGGTATATATTGGGCTATGTAGTACATGCCCAGCTTTTTACGTCGGAATGACGACGAGAAGTTTAAAAACACGTATACGTGAGCACCTATATGACATCAAAAGGCATGATGAAAAGAATGCATTATTTAAACATTCTATAATATGTAATAATTTTAAAAAGTTTTTATTCTCTGTTCTTGAGGTTTGTAAAACTGATTTAAGGGGGGGAGATTTTAGAAATTTTGTGGAACAGAGGGAAGCTTTGTGGCAGATCCGTTTAAAATCTGACAAATCTCCGGGTTTAAATGGAATGGTTAATATTAAATGTTTTTTAAAAAATGGCAAACTAGGCATTAAGAAAGACAATACTGAATTGTTGTTTATATAACATGCAAGTGCTCTTTAAAAGATTTTAATATTTTTAATTAATTGTAAAATTGGATAATTAAAGTGTTATTTAAGGCAGGGACTTTTTTGTAACAAAGTATTCTGATGAAGTCTTCTGACGAAAGCGGTAATAAATTGTTTCTACGCTATTTGAGTTTCAGTTTTTTGACCTGTGTTCTGCATTAACAGTTTGTTTCCTGGCCGGTGATATTTTCTTGGTTTGCTGCAGTGGTATTTTTTTTTTTTTTTGTATATTTCAAAATACTGTGATCATAGCTCTGACTATAGATAGCCATTCCACCATCATTTAATTAGTCATGCAAACGAATTACATTTCCACCAACAATATTTTTATGCAGACCAGGGCTGACTGCTGATATAGTCACATTAAGTACTAAAGTTTGCCAAGTAAGGAGGACCCCACTCTGCTTAGGGAATTTGATAAAAGTATGGGCATATCCAAAGCAGAATTATAAACAAGAAGGCATCTCTGCATGTGCATGACGTAAAAATAAATCCAAAATGTATTAGGAAACAAAAGGGAAAGAGACAAAGGGAAACTGACAGAATAAGAAACCTCTGGACCTCTTGGAAGAACATTAATTCCACAGTTAGAAGGTCAGAAAGGATCATGCTTCATAAAAGTCCCTTCTTAAAGACCTCTACAGATACTTTACTGGTAGATTACTTCACATGCATGTTCTCAGTGAATGTCACTATTCATACTACTGGCTGCATATATATCAGGTCCTTAACTATACAAGCTCTATGCCAGCTGACATTTCTGCCATCTCTGTATGTATATAAAGAAAATACTGATGATATGACACTGTTCGTTTGCAAAGACCCAGAATATGGTAGTCCAAGACCAGATACCATTCTTCCATGATTAACAAGAAAAGAGCAGTCTTCATTTGTAATGCTCTGGGCACACATTTCACATTGCTCTTATCCGGTACCTTTTCTGTGCCACAGCCAGTAAGTTTGCATTGACTGTAACCATGTCCAAGCAGCCTATTCCCAAACTTTATTTCTGACTTTTGGCCAGTCTGTCTAGTCTCAATATATGCTGAGCTACATGAAAAACATAGTTATCTGTAAATCATTGAATACTTGTGTGCAGTTATCTGCAAAAACTTGCTTTTCTATAGAACCTAGAGCACCTGTAAAATACAGCCTCTTAAATTTATACCAGTATGTTGCAAGTAATGGGAAGAGCATCATGAGCGCCACTGTGATGGTTTGTGACATTCTTCTGGCAGAACAACACATGAGAGCTTCTGAATAAAACTGATGGCTGGGACAAAGTTTTTGGACCACTCATGGTCACCTTTAAGACATTTTGGCTAGTGCAGGCCTTGACCAAGACATTATACAATTGTTTAACTACCTATAAGCTAAAACATTGAGAATCAAAGGGAGATTTGTGCTAAAGACCCTTACAGGCATCATAAGATGAGTTCCAAACAGTTCATTGCTAACTGTCAACCCTTTTCATTTGCATGAATTCTGCAGCAAATAACTTCGCTACCACACAGCCCTTATTTTATGTTTATGAGTCGTTTTCTGCTATTTTAGAGAAAAATCAGCCCACCACACCTCGAAAGATAAAAAGTGCATTTCAATTCTATAGCAGATAATAATAATAATAATAATAATAATCATCATCATAATAATAATAATAATAATAATAATAATAATAATAATAATAATAACATAATCCCAAGAAAAGCAAAAACAGTTTGCCAGGCTCAGACAATCATCAGATACCTCAGTCTTACATCTGCAGCAAAACATGTTATTTAAATTACTTCTACCAAGAAACTATGGGCCACAAAATGTTCCTGAGAACAAAGTGTACATTATATTATACTATGCTGGAAGTTTCCTAGATATCTGTATTCTGACATGAGACAACCTACAGAAGAAGGGGTGTTTATGTCTCACATATGCCATATTGCTCAAACCAGTACTTTAAGGAAAATGGACCTTATCTTGGATACTCTGCAACAGACTATGTTCACTCACTTTGGTAGAAGTTTGATCGAAACACAGTTTTAGGACACCAGTGGGCAAGATGATTGTCATCTAGAAAAAAGCAGACATGCTGCAATGTAATTCAAAATTCAGATTACAAAACTGGGAGTTTTTTAAGTACCATTACTATACAATGTTGACTGTGCTTTAAGAGCACAGACTGATGGTGCTTTTTTGTTTCATAGGCCTTCAAGTAAGTAACATGCTGATCACAGTTTTTCTGTATTGGAGCCAAAAACATTGGACAATCTGCAAAATACTATTAATCAGTCTGTTAATTTCAAGCTTTCCAGGGCTCTGCTACTGAAGTGTAATAATGTACCACTTCTTGTGTCCAGCTGCTGTTATAGAATTTATCATATCTGATCCCAACAATAATTCTAAATTGAAGGAACTGTAGCCATCTACCTGAATTCATGTTTGGAGCTTTCATAAGGCAAAATATATTAGTTAGGCATGTATTTCTAGCTGCACAATAATATAGGCCTCACTATGGCTTTGGGTGTGTGTTCTCCCCATAGAAATGCCAAGTAAAGTAGCATTTAATAATGCTGTAATTTAATATGCTATTATTAAAACAATACAAAATAACCAAGTTAACAACAGAAAGAATGTAATCAAATTTGACAATAACAGTAAACAATAGCTCAGTTACTATTAATAACCAATTATAGCAACTGAACATGTTACATAAGTTTGCAAAAGTAAATTAAGTGAGAAATAAAGCATGATTATTGTCACCGAGTATACAGTTAAGTATTTGCTCCAGTGTAACACAATCCTTCAGGGAGTATGCAAGAAGATAATACATCAGGCCTATATCAACCTTTAATGTTGCAAGACATTTTGTTTATGGTTTATGACCATTTTTAAGCACAAGACAGAAAAAAAAATCAGAATGCTAAGGTTCATGAACTTTACAGGAACCACTTTATATATATTTTCCTCTTGGGTCTATAATTGATTATGTTGGTGCATATGGGAATCCATATTCCTGCCTGAAGGAAAATATTTATTACAAAAGATCTGCTAGTCAATCTTATGAGCACTTATTGAGCAAACATAATTTCTGTGTGCTGGAAAGTTATTTACCCACTAGGGTTACCACCTGTCCCACTTTGCGAGGGACAGTCCCTCTTTGGGCAGTTGTGTCCTGACAAAAAATTGTAAAAATGGCAAATGTCCTGAGATTTTAGGACAAAATTATTTCCTAAATTTTATGTAATAGTTGCATAAAACAGTTATTCTGTATCTAAAATACCTAAATGTTATAAGAAACAGAATAAGCAACTAAAATGCTGCAAGAATAAGCTTTTATTTAGGCAAAAAAGTTAAGTTCTAACCTTTGTGCTGACCGTGGGTAAGTGTCGGCCTGTAAAATCTGATATTTGTACCAAAAATGTCCCACTTTGGCCATTTGAAAAGGTGGCGACCCTATTACCCACCCTTTTTGTTTCATTCCTGGTACATATATGTCATGGGCCTCTATTACAGTAAGTCTAAGGTATCACAGTCAAAAATCTAGCTTGCCTGGATTTTTCTTGCAGTTTTTACTGAATTGTCTGCCTGTGTGAACTTTGTACTTTTTGGTTTGGATGTTAGTTGGGATATTTTGCAAGCAACTTAATCAGCTGGGTTTACAGACCCTGTGTTTTTGAAGTGTAACCAAACTATTCATATATGCTGTGCTGATGATGTCATTAAAAAGGCCAAAGCATGGATTTCTACATCCAGTGGGGTTTGGCTTTATTGGCCTAAAAAGACTTAAAAAGTAGAAAACGTCATGGACATTCTGAAGCCATGTAGCTGAAACATTTGATGTCCTTAATGGGACATTTGCATATACCCCATGGTCTATTACTGGAGGTTTAAGATATCCCACAGAGAGAAATCTAGCTTTGCTGGGTTTTTCTTGTATGTTTTAAAGTATGGTCTCCCTGTATGATTTTTTTTTTACCCTTTGTTTTTGATATTGCCCAAAACAGTCAGAGTTATCTATAAGATAATCCCAAGTGCATGTACCAATGATTTGTATTACATGTTACTCCTTCTGAAGATTTGACCTATTAAATTTAATTTATTGAGTTATAGATCTTACTTATGGATCCATGACACAGATTGACAAAGTCCTGATTATGACCTAGATGACCCAAGACTGACCAGTGGCTCAGGCACTAGTAGATCCAAGTGGGGGGAGATGGGAGTGAGTAACTGACACCCAGCTCAGTGATCCTGTGGAGTGGGGGAGAGGCCAGCCTTGTGTGATACTGACATCTATTGAAAGAAAGGATGCATGGTGTGCAGCATATAGGTTGGAGAGGAGTGCTTGTCACTGACAAGCTGCAATTACACAGTGACCTTTGTGAAGCACGTATACAAATGTGCACACCAATGGGTGAAGGCATCATAGTCATTGTTATCTAGAAGATATTAACTGCTTGGTTGTGTTAAAGTAAAAACAAGAAAAAAGTGATGGGTGTCTGAGTGACATTCCTTGCCCTGCAGGGGAGTAAATGTGCTGACTCATTGTGGATGTCCAGTAATTTGTAGGCTGTAGATGATAAGAAGCAATTTGAAAAAAACTTAGTGAACTGAGGAGATTCATATAACCTCTAGACCCAAAGACATAACAAGAAAATGTATTTTTCCTTTTAAAACAGAGACCACTATATGACTGTTTCATAAATACATGCATTACTTGAATATTAACCTTACATAACACTTTTATACCTAGGTATAGTCCATCTTATATATAATGCACAGCAGTGCACATCTGCCTTGTGTGCATGAATTTTTTCTTCCACTTTTGACTCCTGCTAAGATTAAAACAGAAATCCACAAAAAAAAAAAACAGTCTAGAATTACACATAGCATAGCTGATAATCTAATTACATTTAAACAATCATCATTCCTTGCCTTTGCTTACCACAGTGAGTAATGATACAAGCAAAGCAACTCAGACTTATTTCAATTATTTAGCATTATATTAATTCACTTTCTAATAACTCGGTTTATCTTTTTACATGGTCGTATGTACACCTAAGCCCATGCCCTGGCAAACAGTGGGTCAACTGCTTAGAAACACATTCAGAACAAGGAGCAAAAGTATTGTAGAATGCACACACACACACACACACACACACACACACACACACACACACACACACACACACACACACACGCATACACACACACATGTGGATATATCTACGCAGACATGCACATGCACTTAAACAGACACACATTTACTCACATACTACATGCATACCTACAGGCTAATAGCAGAAGACCTCTTCACCCACTGCATTCTATAAGAAGAGGAAGGAATGGCATTGCCTGGAGAAATCCTGCCTAGAGACAGGGAGAACAGGCAAACTTTGTAGAGTGGATACTTCAGCAAAGAATCAAACTGGACCAGTCCTTGGTGGAGATGGCAGTAGTATTCACCACAGCTGGTGCTGACTGACATACTCCGATCTGTTTTGCAGAAAACACTTGCAGTGTACATCCCTCATGTTAAAACATTTTTCATTTGTTATGTCATGCTAATTAAACTGAAGCACATCATAGTATGATTATGAAATCATTTCTGTTCTAGCACTATATGACTAGATACTCTTTGAGGTTTAGTCTGTTATGCTGACTTCATTATGTATTACATTATTATTAAGTTAAAACATCCTTCTACATATATTACTGTGTCCAGTTAAGATGGGCTGCTTATTAGTTACAGCATTTTAAGCTATAATTCTATATAGTTAATATATTTGCTGATTTGTCATTTGCTACATAATTGCTAAAGTAGCATAAACCACAACATCATGAGCTACATATCTGTTCTAGCCATCATTTCTAGTTATGTGATGGCTAGAATAGCTGTGATGGGTCCTTATGGATAAGTGAACCTCAAAATGAATAATGAATGCACAGATCAAAAAATGCATGTATAAATAGCCTGTTACAGCTAGTGAGTAAAAGATAGGATGATAATCTCATCAATTAGGTAACAAGCTTGGAAAACATGGTCAAGGTTAAATGGTTAGCACTGAAAATATACCGACAATGGATATGAATATAGAAGTATTTTCATGAATTTAAAGGTAAAGAATAAGATCTGTTAAAACTATGAATAAAAGCATTGAGCAGAAAACTCAGCAAATAAGAATGGTTGCATTCTAACAGTGAAAAAAACATCATTGGCACATCCAGAAAAAAGACATTTTTACATGATGCAGAATCTGATTAACTGTTTCTAAATGGTATTATGTCTAATTTAATACACTGTACAAAACAGCATGTTTATCTTTCAGCAATATTTCAGTGCACATCTGTCAATGAATAGTTTCCCATTTGGTTAAGTATATTACACTTAATGTCTAACCAAGAAATTTGAAAATTAACATTGATGTTCATAAACTGCACTAACATTATTTAAAATGTGCCTGGCATTTACAATGAGCAACCGTAATGCTGGTCAAGCAGGAGGAAGGGATCAATACAAATGAAGAACTTTTGTTTAAGATCTATAACCCTACTTAGGATCCTACAGATATTGATCAAGCATACGGCAGCACAAGAGAAAATGTCTGCAGAAACAAGATTGCCACCCCATCTCACAATTTACGGCAGTAAAACATTGACGACCTGAAATGCAATGCCATTGAGTGTCTCTTCAGACTTCTGCTTTATAGCTTCAGAAAACTAGTGCATTTCTACACAGAACAATGAAAGCAGTTCCAGCAAGACATTGCACGTGTTCTTTGATGCTATTGTAAGTTGTCCTACATATCATTTGTTAATTAAGACAACAGCAATTTCTGAGGCAAACAAAAGTTTTCTTTATAAAGATCTAATATAACTTGAAGGTTCCTAAATAAGTTGCATGCCCCTCTGTACAGCATTTTTAGCAAAGCCACTTCATGGCATTTAATTTTAGGACAGTATTATTCTGACTTGCTTAAATCATGTGAAGTTGTTCTCAGACATAATGCAAAGGAAATAAAGGGATATCGGATAATATTGACAGTTATTACTGCATATGAGAAATAGGCATGACAGGGATAATAGGGTTATACATTTCAAAGCAGAGCACAGCTAACATCATAAAGTCTTGTCAGCCAGAAAACATGTCCCTACCACTGCATACTGTATAGCTGATGACATGACAAAATATATCAATATACTAGAAACTGTAGAAACTATCTATGGATGAGATATGGTTAGCCAAAACAAATATGTAAGTTTTATGTAAACTTTGTCCTTTGCAATTTCCTTTGCTATATACTTCTTCTGATTTCCTTATATTATCCACTAAAGCAAACAACTGTATTTATACAAGACAAACTTTACATTGCCATTAAAATAACCACATATATGTTCAGTGATATTATATCATAAAGTATCCAACCATTAATTTGTGTAGTCAAATGCACAATGTTTTTTTTCACATAACACGAAACACAAATGCAAAATCATGATGCATAATGTGCCAGGGAATTACAGTAGCTATAAAAGGTAGACTATTTCTATAATAAAAGCATTGTAAGACAAGAGGGGTAGGCGTAAGGATAGCAATTGAATATCCGCTAGTATAAAAAATGTATGCCTAGAGGTAAATGTGGGTCTGCCCTTTTCAGAGGCAAGGAAAGGTACCATTGAAAAAGTCACATTTGATGTACACAAGACATACTTTAGCTGTATAAATAAATGTAGTTAGATAGATAGATAGACAGATAGATAAAAAATGTATTCTCCTTTTTCAGCAACTGGAAAAAAAAAAACAATTGGTAATGCAGCCCAGGATTTCGGTCTGATGAACTAATTAAAACCAACATGTAATTCCAATGCTTTATTTTAAACTATAACAACTTTACACCTAGGTCTGCTGTGATATTTTGAAATGACTGTACAGACGTAAGACACAATAACTGATATATATTTAAATAAAACCCATTATCTAAAGTCTATACAATCTCCAAACATATTTTCATGTGGAGAAAGTATTTGGAAAGCATTCTATTGGCAAGCTTAGTATTCTAATCTTACTGACCAATCTAAGATGGATGGTTGAGATGGACTGGTGCTACTGGTCTGGAAAGGAGGAACTAAAATAGGATAGAGAAAGTATACAGTCTTTACATAAGCAATAGTGCAGCACAAGACATTAGAAGGTTCGGAACTCATCTTCATGTTTATTTGTTTTTTTACTTTGGTGGAAGTTGCTGTCATTCTTTTTATGGTATTCATCATGAGAAGCATATTCTTATTGTTTTTATCATTAGATATGGTAGTATTTTAAATGTATGGCCTTTTAGACTTATGAACTGTGTAGTCATGTTTCTTAACTCTTTATGCCATTGCTAAAATAATGAGAATATCATCCAGATTGTACTGAGTCTAACCTCTGCTATGCTGGGCCATAATACTTGTAATGTTTTACTGCCATGCAATAATTTGTAAACCATTCCCTCTGAAACCTTGTAACTCATGCAGTGAGGGCATTACAAAAGCACCACAGACGAATTATGCTGCAGGAGAGCAATAATGAGAATTATAATAATGATCCATTAACAAGTCAGGCCCACTGGATACACAATCCCTTTTCAGTGGCAGCCCGAGACTAATGAGTGTTTAAGTAACTTGCTCAAAGACATGAAGAAGGCAAATTAGGGTTGAAGAAATCAAACCCTGTTCCACAGGTAGGCCAGCTCATTTATGTTAGCTAACAGCTTCCAAAAAGTTCAGGTCAGATTTTCTAGCTGATCTGACTTACTGGGTATTGTTCAGCCTAAGTAATGTTGGCAGAAGGCACGTGGTACAGTTATTGTCAGTTGAGCAACATAGATGCCAGCTTATATGATTGGTTCAGCCCTGTAATAACTGGTGAGTAACATTTAATTTCCACAGTCAGTTTAGAACTACATTAATGAGGAATTTAAATATGTGTTTATTAGGGTTTCCCTACACGTAAATATACTGTGGCTATTCCAGTCTCACATTTTTTGCAGCATTTTGTAGCATTCTATATACTATATATAGCTACTCCTTAAGAAGTGGCTGGCTGCTCCTTTCTTCAGCACAAAATGTCAGCAATAAAGACATCATTTTTTTCTTAGTGTAATTCATTGTAAATATCTAAGCTTATATTAGTTTGTATTCCCATTCCTTGTAATTCTGTTCCCTGAGCATGTTTTTTAGACTCTGATATAGATAGCCCTTATAACAGTGAGACCAGTGATGTAACTTAGACCACAAATCCTGAGATTATAACTCCATCACTAGATCCTATTTGTAACAAAGGAAGCAAGTCATGTCTCCACTTTGCATCCTAGCTTTGGCATTGACATAAATAATACAACTGTAGTCATGTCACTTGCTGTTTAGTTCTCTACATTCTGGAACATCCAAATCTTTTTAATCCCTAGACAATTTTACCTTTCCCCATGCTTCCAGTACTGTCTTGCCCTCCCATATGAAATCTTAACATCAGGCACTCAGATATTGCCAGTTCTTTCGGATGGAGAAAAATCAGGGCCTAAACCATATGATAATCAGTGTAAAAATAAAAGATGTAAAGCTTGGACTTTCTGCTTCCAATTTAGCATCAACAAGCTCTACATTTATAACATGAAATTGTTGTGAATATTCATCTGCATTGTCTTCAAAATTCTGAGATATCATGCCTTGGCACTTTCCCACAAGTAAGGAAACAAGCAAAAAATCACCACTGATTATTCTAGTTTGATGAATCTTATAGTTGCAGAAATAGCCCAATAACTCAACTTTCCTAGAAAGCTCACTCAAATCCATTGCTGGATTTGTCAACTAAATCAACTTGCAAATATAATCATTTCCCTGGATGGTGTCTAGGGAGTAAGCCCCCAGCCTGAAAAAAATATTTCAACCCAATAACTGGAGAGATATTCAATTTTAAAATTCTCTTCAGTGGCTCAGTAGAGTCTCTAGTAATATGTTGGCCTTTCTTTATTCTTAGGCTAATCACCATTCTTTTTTTTGTTTCTTGCCTCATTCCTAATTTCAAAGCCTTTTGTAATCTAGGAGATTTACCAAAATAAAAGCCTCTCTTTGCCACCTTCTTTAATTCAATATAGCTAGTTAAATATTTAATTAAAAAAATTCTGTCCTTGCAATCCTGCTCCTTAACTATAAGGACAAATGCATCTAGCCTCATTTTCTGAAGTTTTTTTACCACAGCCCGAGATCCATTTGTAAAATCTCATATCTTTGACCACAAAATCTTCGTTATCCCTTCCCATTCATTGGAAATGATGCAGTTGTCTGACCTTGACTCCAATTCAACAACTTGTTTCATCCAAGTCATTACACTTCTAAGATTTAAAAAAAAAATAAAGCATTGTAAGACAAGAGGGGTAGGCGTAAGGATAGCAATTGAATATCCGCTAGTATAAAAAATGTATGCCTAGAGGTAAATGTGGGTCTGCCCTTTTCAGAGGCAAGGAAAGGTACCATTGAAAAAGTCACATTTGATGTACACAAGATATACTTTAGCTGTATAAATAAATGTAGTTAGATAGATAGATAGATAGATAGATAGATAGATAGATAGATAGATAGATAGATAGATAAAAATGTATTCTCCTTTTTCAGCAACTGGAAAAAAAAAAACAATTGGTAATGCAGCCCAGGATTTCGGTCTGATGAACTAATTAAAACCAACATGTAATTCCAATGCTTTATTTTAAACTATAACAACTTTACACCTAGGTCTGCTGTGATATTTTGAAATGACTGTACAGACGTAAGACACAATAACTGATATATATTTAAATAAAACCCATTATCTAAAGTCTATACAATCTCCAAACATATTTTCATGTGGAGAAAGTATTTGGAAAGCATTCTATTGGCAAGCTTAGAATTCTAATCTTACTGACCAATCTAAGATGGATGGTTGAGATGGACTGGTGCTACTGGTCTGGAAAGGAGGAACTAAAATAGGATAGAGAAAGTATACAGTCTTTACATAAGCAATAGTGCAGCACAAGACATTAGAAGGTTCGGAACTCATCTTCATGTTTATTTGTTTTTTTACTTTGGTGGAAGTTGCTGTCATTCTTTTTATGGTATTCATCATGAGAAGCATATTCTTATTGTTTTTATCATTAGATATGGTAGTATTTTAAATGTATGGCCTTTTAGACTTATGAACTGTGTAGTCATGTTTCTTAACTCTTTATGCCATTGCTAAAATAATGAGAATATCATCCAGATTGTACTGAGTCTAACCTCTGCTATGCTGGGCCATAATACTTGTAATGTTTTACTGCCATGCAATAATTTGTAAACCATTCCCTCTGAAACCTTGTAACTCATGCAGTGAGGGCATTACAAAAGCACCACAGACGAATTATGCTGCAGGAGAGCAATAATGAGAATTATAATAATGATCCATTAACAAGTCAGGCCCACTGGATACACAATCCCTTTTCAGTGGCAGCCCGAGACTAATGAGTGTTTAAGTAACTTGCTCAAAGACATGAAGAAGGCAAATTAGGGTTGAAGAAATCAAACCCTGTTCCACAGGTAGGCCAGCTCATTTATGTTAGCTAACAGCTTCCAAAAAGTTCAGGTCAGATTTTCTAGCTGATCTGACTTACTGGGTATTGTTCAGCCTAAGTAATGTTGGCAGAAGGCACGTGGTACAGTTATTGTCAGTTGAGCAACATAGATGCCAGCTTATATGATTGGTTCAGCCCTGTAATAACTGGTGAGTAACATTTAATTTCCACAGTCAGTTTAGAACTACATTAATGAGGAATTTAAATATGTGTTTATTAGGGTTTCCCTACACTTAAATATACTGTGGCTATTCCAGTCTCACATTTTTTGCAGCATTTTGTAGCATTCTATATACTATATATAGCTACTCCTTAAGAAGTGGCTGGCTGCTCCTTTCTTCAGCACAAAATGTCAGTAATAAAGACATCATTTTTTTCTTAGTGTAATTCATTGTAAATATCTAAGCTTATATTAGTTTGTATTCCCATTCCTTGTAATTCTGTTCCCTGAGCATGTTTTTTAGACTCTGATATAGATAGCCCTTATAACAGTGAGACCAGTGATGTAACTTAGACCACAAATCCTGAGATTATAACTCCATCACTAGATCCTATTTGTAACAAAGGAAGCAAGTCATGTCTCCACTTTGCATCCTAGCTTTGGCATTGACATAAATAATACAACTGTAGTTATGTCACTTGCTGTTTAGTTCTCTACATTCTGGAACATCCAAATCTTTTTAATCCCTAGACAATTTTACCTTTCCCCATGCTTCCAGTACTGTCTTGCCCTCCCATATGAAATCTTAACATCAGGCACTCAGATATTGCCAGTTCTTTCAGATGGAGGAAAATCAGGGCCTAAACCATATGGTAATCAGTGTAAAAATAAAAGATGTAAAGCTTGGACTTTCTGCTTCCAATTTAGCATCAACAAGCTCTACATTTATAACATGAAATTGTTGTGAATATTCATCTGCATTGTCTTCAAAATTCTGAGATATCATGCCTTGGTACTTTCCCACAAGTAAGGAAACAAGCAAAAATAACTACTGATTATTCTAGTTTGATGAATCTTATAGTTGCAGAAATAGCCCAATAACTCAACTTTCCTAGAAAGCTCACTCAAATCCATTGCTGGATTTGTCAACTAAATCAACTTGCAAATATAATCATTTCCCTAGATGGTCTCTAGGGAGTAAGCCCCCAGCCTGAAAAAAATATTTCAACCCAATAACTGGAGAGATATTCAATTTTAAAATTCTCTTCAGTGGCTCAGTAGAGTCTCTAGTAATATGTTGGCCTTTCTTTATTCTTAGGCTAATCACCATTCTTTTTTTGTTTCTTGTCTCATTCCTAATTTCAGCGCCTTTTGTAATCTAGGAGATTTACCAAAATAAAAGCCTCTCTTTGCCACCTTCTTTAATTCAATATAGCTAGTTAAATATTTAATTAAAACATTTCTGTCCTTGCAATCCTGCTCCTTAACTATAAGGACAAATGCATCTAGCCTCATTTTCTGAAGTTTTTTTACCACAGCCCAAGATCCATTTGTAAAATCTCATATCTTTGACCACAAAATCTTCGTTATTCCTTCCCATTCATTGGAAATGATGCAGTTGTCTGACCTTGACTCCAATTCAACAACTTGTTTCATCCAAGTCATTACACTTCTAAGATTTAAAAAAGAAATAAATTAGAAATCTCAAAATGTTGTCAACATTTCTTAAGCTTATATGATCAATTTTGCAACATCTGAGTTGCAAGGCGTGAAATCAATATGGAGTAAGAGTGCTCAGACAGCATCCAGTTGCTATGCCCCTCTATGATATATAATCCATCAAGAAGCTCAACAACCATGTCTTGTATAAAAATGTGTACCCTATATTACTAAGCAGTATGGTGTTAGTTTAGTTTTGTTTAGAATACTCACAAAAAATGTTTATATTTGGGGGCATGAGTTTATATGTTGGGCAATTCTTCACTTCTGACAGGAGTGACATAATACTTGAGGCCTCTGATTAAAAGAATTATATGGTAATGACAGACCATAACCTCCACCATCTTCCATATGTCAAAGTTTACTGCTTCTGTTTGAATATGCATTCTGACTTGATTTATCAGTCACTGTCAGCAAAGCCTCCTTGAAAGAATATATATGACTACAATATCTGCTAACATATCTAGGTCTAGTCACAAAGAGGGTAAAACCTCTTCATCTTACGCACCCAAAGTAATTTGAAAAAAAAAAAGAAAACAATATTTTCAGTATCCTCATTTTATTAATCTGCTATTCACCTTTTTAACTGAGTTTCCTTAAAGGTAAGAAAGCTGCCTGTGTTTCATATGAAACACCTATAATCTGTCCTTTATAAATGAATTAGTAAGTCCATTGGTATTCCAAAGTCATATTTTTAGATAAGGTGCCATTAAGTACCCACAAATACCTTTACAAGCTCCATGATATCCCTTTCACTAGTACCTTTAAAAATCCTGGTTATTATGCTTGCTTGTTACCTACATCTTCACCCAATAAATAACTCAAACCTTTTGCCTTTATCCTGAAGTGAACTCTATACTCCTTGTGACCTAACAATAAACAGGCATTCTAAATGCCAGCTTTAATATTGCTTTTATATCTACAGAAAACTATTTTTAATATGTCTACATAGAATTCATAATAAAACAATATAACTTCTTTGTCACTGGAAATCAGAGTTTTGCTGAGATGGTGAAAGCCAACTTGGTTTCTAAATAGCAAAGACTTTTTTTTAATTTACACGATAAAACTCTTTAGGAACAAAAATAAGCCAACCAATTTTGATAAACATGTGTACATTAGTACACTAACAGTTCTAACGTAAGAACATTTATTCTATATACTTGGTCACTCACTCTTCCAAATATATTATGAATTATACTATTCTTTGAGCTTCATACATTATTTTGGGATTAGGCACTTTGTCTACCCTTCTGCTGGATAAGCTCTTTTATAAAATCAGTTTTTCATTACTTCAGCACTCTCTGTACTGAAACCTCAATTCTCAAAACCTGCAAAATGCTGCGACTTGTTTTAATTTAACAGGCAAATCATTGCATCCATGTTCTGCTACTGATAATATCATTTTGCATGCTCTAAGATGTGCTTTCTATTTGGAAGACTCCGCTTTTTCTGCTTTGACTACAGGACCAGTCATAACAGACATACTTGATTCTATCTCCAACACTTTCAAGGTGATAGTATATCCACCATATACATTTTATCACTGGCTTCCCATTTTCATTTTCAATTTCCATGGTGGTAAAGAGAAAACTAGCCATAGTCTTAACAAGTAATGTCCAAAGATGGTTCTAAGATTTAATTTAGAGTTCCCAGTAAATAAAACAAAAGTAAGACAAATGGGGAATTCTAAACAATAAAGTCAGTTTCAAAAATCTCAGTACAAGTATTACAATTTCAGATGAAAAACCTCCAATTTTGGTTCAGTACAATCCTTTTCCTACCCTTACCCTTAAAATCTTTGTCTTAAATTCCACAGCAGCAGATAAAAAATGACAAGAAGGTAAGAAAGGAAGTTTCCTACATTATATAACAATGTTGATTGAGCATCAGACAAAGAAAGCATTGTTCTTGTTCATTTGGTAAAATGTCTATTATTCATCTTTGCTTGGTGTCTGGAGTTTAAATTAGCAGATACATATGGCATTTCAACAGTCAAGTACTTTAAAGGAGCTTGATGGTCAACAAAGTAGACACCTAATACCACTGCAAAATAACAACAGAACTCATGCAAACTGAAGAAAAGCTTGGATTTTACATGCTTTGAAGGGCTATAATGCTGTTATAACTGTATTTGATCTGATATTGATGCTACTCAAATTAGAAGATCTCCATGGCTAAGTATACAGGCTTTTTTGTGATTATATAATTGAAAGGACTATGACAAAAGCTTTTTCCCTTTTTTTGGCTCTCAATCTCAGATAATTTAGAAACAGCTATGGGAAAGGAGGAACAAAGTAGGTACTTACAAAATGTATTACTAGAGACAGCACGTCTCTTTAAATAGAAAAATCACATCAAATAGCAACAGACCAACTAGCCATAGAAGCAATTTCAAGGGGCTACACAGTATAATTTTAAAGCAAACTAAAAGCAGATCCAAAACCTTTTACTTCAAAATATCAAATCTCAGTGGATGTACCTGAATAAATTTAACCTACCTAGATATCAAGGTAGTAAAAATAATCATAAAGGGACAATACAGAATAGCATGTTTCTTGTTTATACCAAAGAAATAAAGAAAGAAAAACAGAGTAGAACTATTCTAGATCTCTGACATCTGAACAAAATTTGTAGAAGCAAAAGAAGTTCATGTCAAACCTACAGACCTTCCTGACTCTCTTACAACACAACTCCTTCCTATTTACTCTAGATGTATGGGATATTTCATGTCCATCCCAGAATTCAAGTATCTCAGGACATTTCTGAAGTTAAAAATGGATGCTTCTCAATCTCAAATTCCTGCACTGATGTTTAGCCTGTGTTGTATGCATTTAAAAAAGTTTAGCAACAATATTTAAACAGTTGACTGTGATCATAGTTTGGATCATAGTTCAGAGTTACCCATATCTGGATGACCATCTCATTCAAACATAGAAACTCAATTTAATATAGTCTGATCAACAAGCTATTCTTCTGAGTTTTCATTAAAAAGACATAGCCCAGACACATGGGAAGTAAGACTTGCATCCCTTTCTAGCCAAAACTATATTTAGTCCAGTATTTGGATAAAAAGACCTTCATTATCTCTTTCTCTCTTTTTCTTATGACAGGCTTAAAATATTGTGGAAGTTTTCATTCCATCCAGAAAAGACATCACTTTAATAGACAGAATATTCCAGGCAATATTGGACTTTATATCCTCTTCATATCTAATGGTACCACTGGCAAGATCCAATATGAGAAAATTCCTCAAGAAATAAAGAATATACAAAATCAAAAGGACTGATCATTAGTTCAGGCATCTGATTTTGTCATCTATGATCAATAAGTTACACTGGTAAATTCACAAGAAGTCTCTATACCTGGGTATCCCCTTCCTTCCTCCCTTATTTCACAAATGAAAAGTCATCCACAGATGCCTTGTTGGACTCATTTTCAAGAGTTTTAGTAAAGGGTGTTTATTTTAAATTAGGGGGAGTATTTGTTCCTTGCCCTAAAGAAAGAAGCCCAGTAATATCTTTAATGTCACATGTTTCCTTGTTACTGATGTCATTGCAAGCATTTATTCTACCTGCCCTATAGATTGAAATATGCATATCTGCAGCAATGTGTTACA
>NC_056732.1:772605712-772613212 GCF_019279795.1 Protopterus annectens
ATTTCTGCAGCTTCTGCAGGTACCATTCTGCCTTCTGATTATGTCCACATCTCATACATGAAGGCTGAACTTTGGCAGCCATTTTATTCTCTAGTAAGAGTGAACTGAGTCATCAAAGCAAGCTCAGCTGCTATAACTGATTACCTTACAGACTTGATTGGCTTCTTTGGCATTTTTTATAATCACAACCTTCTCTTCCTTATAAATTATTTTTGTTCTTTTTTTTTTTTTTTTTTTGCTTGCTTTTATCTCTTCATCCTACTATTTTGTTTATACATTAGTACACTTGTCCTGTATAAAACTACTCCACACTCTAGTGTCAAATCTTTTGTCATCAACAGTTTGCTTTCTGCAGTCTTGTTTTATTTGCCACATACAATTCTATATTTTATTACTGAAGCAAACTGATTTGAAAGCTCCATGTTTTTAATATTTGCATCTTAGTTCAGTCATTCAAGCGACAGCAGTTTCATGCAACATGTAATTTTTTGCAAAATTACAAATATTTTACATAGAGTATTTTTCTGGGTCTAAGTCAGACTGTCAAATGGCCACATTGTCAAACATCATCTCATCGGCAGTGGAGGCAGTCAACTCTCTCAATGTGGGGGGCTGCATACCCCCCTGCTAATTATATAAACCAACTCTTAAATGGCACTATACTGGGGAAAAGGACACATTTCTGGATCCCTACCATAATGCAATCTCAGTCAGAATGGTTCGATGGCCTCCTTTGTTGACAAGATGACACTTAGATTTTTCTTAAGCCTACAGTACTCTTTACACTATTATTTAGCTGCAGATAAATAAATGTCACATCCCAAGATATTTCATATTTGTCTGATTATTTAAAAACACCTTCTCTGGTAATATGCAAAATGGTAGCTACTTCCATGTCTTCTCACATCTTAAATATTTCAAATGCAGCACTAAAATTAACAAATCTTAGACAGTAAGACTTCCATTTTTTCAGTAAGGTAACCTTGAAGTTCCAGTTTTTTGGGAGACATAAGTGATATTTTTATTGTCATGTTTACATTTTTATATCATTTTTCCACTTAAATATTAAGATTAAGATTTTCTATCATGTCTTCAGTTGTGACATCATATGGTACTGACTAAATAATAGCTATGATTACCATTTAGTAGCTAAGCCACATCAACAGATACTTGTGGGATACTAACATCGCCCCTATTAAGTAGACTTTCTCTACTTATCCTGAGTGAAAAATTGGGATCATTCATTCTTTCATCCATGGTAATGTTTTGAGCTATTAGGGGAGTAGTTCACTTGAAAGACAAAGAAAGTCTCTTCAAGAAACAAGGGATACATTGAATTAGGCATCTGTTATGCTATCTGGGACTATTCCTATGACAGCAGAGGTTTAAGTCTCAAGAGATGATGTTTGCATTATATCTAGTTCTATTTAGGTGAATTGTTTTAAACAGTGTTAGGCAATTCATTGCAAAGATCACACCTCAGGATACCAAGCAAATTGACAGGGCTTTTAGTCAATCAGAGTGATGAAAAGGCACTGAGACCTTTTGATGAGGACTTCCGTAACACTGACACTCTGATCTTTAGCACACTATAATGTTCAGTCATAGAACACATTCATGTTAACCCTTAGAACCCATTTTTTATACATTTTATTGATGATCATCAGAAAACATTATGGTGTCAAGGATATTATGAAATGATGCACACCAATGATATCATATTGCTAAATTCATTAGTACGGAATAAAGTGCATCTTAATTTTGAGTATGACACAGACTGCACTCCTACTAAATACCAAAAATAAAGAAACATATCATTAAGTGCTCTGTAATGGCAGTTTACCATTAATCTACTTGCTACATATGACCTACTCAGCACTTTGAATGAGCACGTTTCAAACTATTAATACACTGGAATATGTTATGCATGGCATATTTCCTTTAACTGACATGCTGTTTCTACAACAAGAGAAATTTAGGCATTTAAAAATAACCTACAGATTGTGTTCGAAAATGACTACAAAAGCAAGAAAAATCTGTTGCTAACAATATTATGATCCTATATTTACATATTACAATGAACATTGTTCATTCCTTGCTCAGTGCATGAAATCAACAAACAGCTACAATCAGTCAGTTACTAAGAAATAATGTCTAACTGTCAAATACGTTTAGCCTACTAATTGCAGAAATGTCTTTGTCAAAAATGGCATAAGGACATTGAAACTTCCTCCTTGCTGAAATCAGAAATATCACAAAACTAGAGCAAATCAAGTGAACACTTTTAAATTTTTACTGTTACACTTAACTTATCTGATCTCCATCCTGTTATACGTAGCTTAGTTCTATCCACCTGCTTTATGTCTAATATAATTTATCTTTATGAAAAATATTCCCCTAATGTTGTTGTCTTGCTCTTTTTCTTATATTTATCTGCATCTGTGGTATACAGAAATGTATGCAGTAAGTCTATAATACCAAATACTATGAAACACTTCCATAAATATGAAGTCATATTTCTGCTTGTGCATTGCTTTTTCCTCATCAATAATTTAGACATACTTTTATTAAAGCATGCATCTTAGCATCACGTATATATTTGCTTATGAAACATTATGCTTCTTGAAGAAATCCATATATAAAATGATGCCTGCTTTTATCACTTCTGTAATGGTGTTTGGTTGAAAAAGGTAGGATTACCAGTCTACTTGTCCATAAATCAGCAATATAAATAAATATATGCATATTGGAATATAACTTCAGTATTAACAACACTCTCAGCTTTTGTTAAGCAGAATTAAGTGGGACTGTCTCAATTTTGTCTATAGCTGTTTTTTTTCACTTTATATGGTCACTAGCTTAAAACATTCTATCAGAATAATGCTAAAAATGGATTCTGGCTTAGTTATGTTCAGAGAAAATCTTTTCTAGAATGTCATTTGACTTTCTACTTTACGGTCTAAGTCTTTATAGAGTAAGAATAAATCATTAACCAGATATGTAGCAGATCTTAATAAAGATATATATTTTTTTAGACTATGACACCTCATACCATGCAAATTCATTCCACTGATTTAGATGACAATATTTAAAATCAAATATTTGACTATAAATGTAACAAGAAAATATGGAAATGTAATCAAAATTCATTATTTTAAATAAGCTTTATCATCCTTTACCCCACCTCTACCCGAGAATTGTACTTACAACTACCACTGGACTTAAATCTCTGCAGCAGAGAAACCTGGCATGAAAAAAAAAAGATAGTCTTCTGACTACGTAAAAAATATAGACACATTATCAACTAAATATTCTCTAGTCCCATACTGATACTGCTAGCGTATTGTCTAGTCCCACAGAATTTATAACTTCATGAAGTACTATTATTTTTAATTCATATTTCAAGGTGATTTCCTTTTACATCCATTTCATCTCTTTCTCTCTCTCTCTCTATATATATATATATATATATATATATATATATATATATATATAGATATATGTTTATATCTATATATATATATATATATATATATATATATGCATATGTATATATATGGGTCTACCTGACATTGCCAACAGTCCAGATTGTCGACCATCATATGGCTGATACCATATGATCGACATTCAGATTGACGACAATCTTGCTATAGTGCGGAATGGAAAGATTTTCATTCCTGCACTGTGGTGCGATCTCATAGTTGGTATATTAAAGTTTCGGGGGGGGGGGCGTGGGTGGCGGAGCCTCCCACAGGGGGTGCTGCTAGCACTTTAAAGGAAATTTTATTTCCTTTTTGTGGATTTATTCATAATGTCAAGATTTTGAATGTCGGCCATATGGTTGTATTATGAAGTAAATCCGTATTTATATCTAATAACCTTAGTTTTTGCAGCAATGTAAATGGCCCACATCCATAAAAGAGCTCAAATCATAATGTGGTACAATCCATGTTCCCTGAAAAGAGAATGTGATGCAGTTATGAATATTTTAAAACTTTGCAGTGCATAATTATACAGCTTCGAGATGAAGTAAGATATCAGCTATGGTAAAGGGTGACACGATCATGTGCACTATCAATGATTTCAAGGACTACTGAATCAGATAAAACAAATATGAATGCCTGCAACAGCACTCAGACACAGTCTTATTTCTTTTTCTAGTACTGGTCATATATATATATATATATATATATATATATATATATATATATATATATATATATAATATATATATAATATATATATATATATTATATAGTTGATACAGTTGATACAATATGCATTCTTCAATGTGATTTTGCATGTATCAGCACTGGCTAACTAATTTGCTTCTTAGACTATGATATACAGTTTTGATTACAGACTAATACTTGAGATAATATTGCTTATGCAGATATTTTAGGCTAGCAAACTCAGTTTATAATAGGCTTTACTGAGCCCATCTTGATAAGAAGAGTTGGATTTTCTATCTCATCAGTCTAAGTAGATGCATAAATAAATAAATACATTATTATTGATGATGACATATTTTAACTTGAAAAGTTTGTTAGCAGATAATGGCAAAGGTAGTAAAAATGACATTCCTGATCAAAGGTATTCAAATGCCATTATCTGCTAAATGGAATAGATAGTTGAATGGCATGTGCCTACCACTTCTGCTGTCTTCTTCAAAATGTTGTGAAATAAATAACAAGAATATTTTGTATCTAAACTGAAAGAATTCAATAAAGCATAAATATAAAAAAAATCATTCCACAGTAATAAATTAGGTATACTGGACCAGACCACGAGTCATTTGGAAAATACTTCACACTTCTTTGAAGCTAGGTATGTGGTGTTCATCATCACTAAGGTTCTGCGGTAAACATGGGGAAAAAGTTTATATTGCATATTTTTCATATTTCTGACTTTTAATGTGGCCATGAGAAGGTATTACATCATTAACACCTTTGCGGTGTGAAAGGCCACACCTCTATCAGCCTACCCACAAATCTTAAATTCTAGAGTATTTTCTGAAAAATAAACTTAAAAAGCATAAGATAAGCGAATGCAAATATTTTGTGAACAATAATAACTATTAAACCTGTAAAACCCAATGTTGTCAGTAAAGTATGTTCTTTACAGTGATAATAGTCAGTGCATTCATAGTTTTTTCTACAAATACTGTAAAGTAGTATATCACACACAAACCCCAAACAATATTTTTAAACTTCACAAGCATGTTTTCATATCTTGAAAACTATACAACTGAGAAATATATTGTTAAAAGATTTTTTGTTAAACAGACATGAGCTTTCACATGATAACAAGAAGTTCCTCTCTATGTGCATGTATACTGAGGTATTTACAGAAACATGCAAACAGATGTTTAATTGTATAATTAGCAATACAAATACTGGGTATTTCTCAAGATGTGTGAATTACATTTCACATATTAAAGACAGTTTTATTCAGAAACTTCAAAGGTTTCACCTAATGCCATTCAACAGTTTGTAAGTCACTTGTTTTTGACGTATTAAGTATATATTGAAATATTTTCATAATTACTAACAAGCAGTATTTCCTATATAGTGTGATACAAACCAGCATTGTCAGTGAATCATCCTATCTCCGACATTGGTGTTTCATACCATATACGTCAAAAAATGTTGATCTCTCAGTTATGAAAATATATAGATAGATATGAAAATATGAATAATAAGTGTCAAACAAAGATTAAATTATCCACTGCAGGAATCCCTAGACTAAAAAATTTAGTGCATTTTTGTTAATAACTGCTTCCCTTTTCTAATACTGCTGATTATTAGCTGGTAAATCACTTAGTTAAATAAGCGGGACCCAAAAAAGTTCAGGATGCCTTAAGGCAGTATGGGAGTGAGCTTCAAATATACAAAAGGGCACTTAAGGCTTGAGTGAAATAAAACTGTGGTTGGCAGATCATTAACTGATACTATTAAATCTATCCTATTACTTCAGACTGTTTTGTGATTTAACCAACCCTCTATTTTTTTACATATGTTGTATTACCATTCTGATATATTTTGCATAGAGCAGAATATAAGATTCTGAACTCTTTTGTGAACTGTCCTTGTTTCCTGTTGTGCAAAATATCAAAGAAGAGTAGTATGTTACATAAAATTATCCAAAAGACATGTCAGCACTGAACATCATTAAAAGTTCATAGTTCAGTTTGATTACATTCTTACAGACATTATCCTCAATGAGCTGGCATTTTAGTCTATCTCCATGCAGTCAAAGTTAGCAATGCCAACACTTCTGGAAAGTAGCAATGTCCTGTCTTATGAATACCCCCAGAAAAATAAATAAAATGAAAGAAAATTAATTCTAGTTCATATAACGATGGGCCATTTTTTTCTGAAGAAGTATTTATCTAGCTGAATAAGTTTACTATACAAGTGTAGACTTTATTTTATGTTTGCAGCTTTCTTCATTCTTAATGTCAACTGGAAGGATCCTGTATAATAAATGTTTTACTCTGACTGCTTTACTTGACAAGAATCAGTAAAACGGCAATACGTTTAAACTGTACAATCAACAGGGCAAAGGATAAAATGTTCATTCAATTAACTGAATCTGAAAATCACAAATTATAATTTGAATGATATGATAATCAAACTAAACATTTTTCCCTCTAAATATATATTTTATAAAATAATGGTGTGCATACATTACATGATAGAACAAAATCCATAAAAGGGAAGTCACCCCTGATCATTATTAGTAAAAAAATACGAGCACTCATACAATCAACTAAGGCCAATTTTGAGAGAAAAATTGCCATGGATTCAAAGGACAATCATAAGGCCTTTTTCAGCTATGTTAGGAACCTGGGTGGAAACTCCCAGATATGCTCAGAATTAGTCCAAAATGATACAAAAATCACTGAACCCACAGACATTGCCAACATACTGGCAGACAGGTTCAGTGCAAATTTCACCCCCCCTAAAGGAGAGATAACTATCCCAGCGGAGTGTAGCCTCCCAGACATCTCAAATGCGCAGGTGAAAGCTGCTCTCTCTAAAGCTAAAAACACAGCATCAATGGGACCGGATGGTGTCCCCGGCTGTGTGCTACACGAGCTAAATGAGGAATTAAACCCGCACATAAGGCAGCTGTTTAATCTCAGCCTTACCACAGGATACGTGCCCAAGGAGTGGCGTACGTCAACTGTGGTCCCACTCCACAAAGGCGGTGCCTCTACGGACCCTGGTAATTACCGCCCCATAAGCTTAACAAGTCTAGTCCGCAAAGCTATGGAGAGGATCATAATGAAGCTCATAAACAAAGATATAGGGGACTTGCAGACATTGGACCCGACCCAGTCTGGCTTCGTCAAGGGAAGATCATGCCTTTTGAACTTGATCGACTTCTTCGAAACAGTCACCAAGGCCATTGATGAGGGAAAGGCAGTCCATAAAGCCTACCTTGACCTTGCAAAGGCTTTCGACACAATACCCCACTCGGGTATTGTAGAAAAAC
>NC_056732.1:772618212-772623212 GCF_019279795.1 Protopterus annectens
CAGTAATGCCAATAAGGAATTGTTTTATATTTCCATGATAAAAAATACTGCAAGTAGTAATATTGCTAGTGTTGCATGTTATAAATGGACTGAAGCAGTGTTACTCTTTCTCCTTATGTGACATTCACAAACGTCAACTCAATGATTTATAAAACATGAAGAAAAATATACACAAGTGGCAAACAATGGTGACCTATCTATTGCAGTATACCCCTGACAAATAGTATAGTGTTATTCATTTCTTCTATACTACTAATATTTATCTGTTTACTGAGATAATGCACTGATTCTAATTTTGTATTTCAACAAATAAATAGTACAATAGATAAAAAGTAATACTAAATATTACTCTGCATTATAGACAACATGATAGCCTAAAATGAATATATATATATATATATATATATATATATATATATATATATATATATATATATATATATATATATGTATATAAAGCAGGGGTTGGACTGCTTAGTTGAGTAACCTGAGATCATTTGCAAAATTTTAACAAGCAAATCTTTTAAAAAGCACTACTCTTTCATACATTTCTTCTCACTACATAGTAAGTCATTTTGGTTAAAGGGTCATCAAAAAAAAAAAATAAATTAAAAATATATATATTTATATATATATATATATATATATATATATATATATATATATATATGTCTATATTATATCACTGAATGCTTAAAAAAGCGAATGCTGATTGATCAACCTAATTTAAGTGAAAGCTTACAATCTCGAACTGTCAGATCAGCGATTTTTTTCTCAGGGAAAGAAATCGCTGATCCAAAACACATACACACAACACAAGCACATCAAACAAACAGAAATCCACACACATACACCTAAAATCTGATACCTAACCCTAAACTAAATTATGCACACACCACTAACTACCCACTTACCTTAACCCAAACCCTAACCCTAAGGTTCGTCACTATCGCACACTCACCTCACACGCTCCCTAACCCTAACTCACTTAAATCCACCCTAACCCTCATGTCCACTCAATCGCACACACACCTAACCCGAGCCCTAACCCTAACTCACCTAAATCACCCTAACAATCACATCCACACAATCGCACACTTACCTGAATCCGACTGGTAACTTTCCACCATAACACTGAAAATACTGAAGCAACAGAAACAGACAACCGAATTCTTTCCCTAGTAAAAAAATTGAGTTTCTGATGCTTCGATATTTTGCAGTTTCACGAAAATAAGTTCGAGCAATCAGCGTTCGCTTTTTTAAGCGTTCGAGGATATAATATAGACCCTATATATATATATATATAGATATATATATATATATATATATATATATATATATATACATACACACACACATATATATCAACCCATTCCATGAAGATAATGTTATCCAATAAAAGTAAATCAAACAATAACTTCATGTGATAATGATGTCTGTATCAATGAATGGCAACTTTCTTGGTTTTTTGATAGATTTATCAATACAGCCTATCTTGTACTCGTATTTCCTACTAGTGCGCCAGTGGAATTTTAATTTTGCACATTATACATTTAGATTATGAAGTATATTTATTTCATTCTGCAAATTAGCATTTACTTCTTCAAATATGAGCATGGCTAATACAAAATCTGCACTTTTGTGTCCAAAGTAAATTCTAGTAAGAATAATTTATCCTTCTCTATGAAATGCATAATTAATTTAAAATGTGCACTGGTACATATAAAATTATAAAAAGCTGTGTCACTACCTTGATCTAAGAACAGATGCCATAAATCTTGTAAGGTATTTACTATGTTTTCTTTTTGTTTGTTAGTGTGTATGCGTGTGCGTGTGTGCGTGCGTACATCCGTGCGTGCGTGCGTGCATGTGTGTGTGTGTGTGTGTGTGTGTGTGTGTGTGTGTGTGTGTGTGTGTGTGTGTGTGCATTCCTCTATTATCTTCTTTTCTATAAAATAATGCAAATGCAACTCTTGCCACTAGTGCTTGAATTTTCATCAGCACTTTACACATAGGTGTATTGCTATGTGTAATTTTTCTCTAATGATTGGATTAAAAAATACATGATGTTCATAGGTTAGTACTAGGCCATTGTAAGCCTAGCCAGTTATCCTTTGTGAGACTCAACACCTTAACCATTAGGCTACTGTCCCAAACCTGCAAAAAAAAAAAAAAAAAAAACATTGTTGTCTGTACGGATAAGTGTAACGTAAATCAATAGAATAATATGCAGTTTCCAGGTGGTTTATATCTGTTCAGAGTTCTATACAGGAAGTGATACATTAGATGCAGTACTAAGCATATAAGAACTACTGGAAGTATATGCTTTTATATATATATATATATATATATATATATATATATATATGTATATATATATATACGTCAGTCAATAAATGTATTTGCTATTATATATGACTTCATATAATCTTTGTGTTCCATCAACTACAGTGCTTTTTCTTTTTCCTTGTTTCATCCCTATGTTTCCCTCTCTTGTGTCAAAATGTGTATATGCCAGTAGTGTTCTTCCTTTATCTTAGGCTATAAGATTTAGATAAAAACTGTGCAGTAAGTCTATTACTTTAGTGAAACAACATAATTTAAATTTAAAAATAAAAAATCATCTTCCATATTGCACCACCATAAATATAAGACAAAGCACATCAAACACATGAGGATGGAATCCATTAACTCATTTTATAAGTGAATAGTACTGTGAAGGCCATCTTAGGAAAAAGCTGGACAGAGTAGCCTCGACTTTTCTATCTGCAGCAGCAGTCTCTGCTTCATCCTTTGGTATATGCTGATGTCCCCATATAAAGCTGTAGATATAATCCTTCCAGTGTAGCCATGCTATCCCCTAAGTAGGCCATAACTGCAATACTTCTCATGGGAGGTATCTAGAGGATTTAGCATCAGAAAGTGCCAAAAGCATCTTGACTGACACTTCTCAACACAAAGGAGCAGTGACTGCTTCCTAAATATTGCTGAGCTTATCACTCTGTAATGGAAAATGAAACAGGCTTCTCTGCAAAGGAACTTCATTTTTACATCTTGCATGCGTGATCTCATCATTTCAGGCACTACGCAGACTTTGTAACAGTAGGAAAGGATGGAGTCATAGGCTGATAGGTAAAATGAAAGCATTGTTCTGAGATGCACTTCTCAATTCAAACCATAATCCAGTGCAATCCCTGTTGAACTGCTGTTACTGTACTTATCAGTGAGTCAAACCCCTGATCTCCCCTCTTCTTTCAACCATGAAAAATATGTAGATACTGCAATTCTTCTAGCCGTGGTGTCTTTTCCTTCTAAACTAAAGAGAAAATGTATCATTTTCCAGGAGAAGCCATGTCCTCTGATTTTGAGGTTCTGGTTTTCATCCCAGTCAGTTTACAGTTTGCACTGAATTGTCCTAATGCATATTAGATTTCAGGATCACTTAAAGTCAAGAAAACAAAATAGTCTGCAAATAATAAGAATGAAAACCTCATATCCATAAACCAAATGGCCTCCAGTCCTAAGCTTCATTCAAAGAGCGTCCATCTGGAATAGGTAATTTTCAAAATATTTGAAATACATATCCCAGCACAAATGCTTAGGACAGAAACATTTTTTAACAATTCCAAAGTTTCATCTGTACATTTTTGCCCCAACTTTTTTCTGCCCTCTGCTATGCTACCATACATGTGAACTGCTTTAGAGTAATATCTGGAATAACTCCCTTAAATTTATTCAGAATTATTCACGCCGGGGATCATGTCAGTCACCTTGCTAGACAGGGGTCTAGGGAAGTAAATGGTGTGGGAAGAAATAGCCATGGAATTGTTATGGCTAGGCTTGTATAGGCCCTAGTGCCTATAGCCTAGGACCAACCTCTGAACCTATGAATCTATGAACACAAGATAACACTACAGGCATACATTCCTGTGGACTTATTTCTGTAAATACCTAACTAGTTTATTAGAAATTGATTAATATTCAAAAAACATAATAACATTGGTTGTGCACTATCATGTGCATACAGAAACAAAAAAATGACCTTTCTAAATGTAGATAGTAATTTAAAAGTTTCAGAATTACAAAAAAAAATGTTATAAGGGATTCACACTATTCAGTCTGCAAACAGAGCTATGCAGCTCACACAGTTCTGATACCTCCTGAGTTCTGCCAACTGAAACATGACAAGATTAGTTGATTGATGCTAGTATAAAAAGTGAAAATCATAACCATTACACCCATTGACTGATTAATGGACACAGCAGCCTCTTTTAAGAAATTGTTCAGTTTGCCTCTTTTGGTTTCATACTACATTCTCTGCAGCACCGGTCTCATGATTATTATGGAGGTTGGCATAATGGTTAAGGTGTTTGCCTTGTAGATGCATAGTGAAGGGTTTGATTCTCACAGTGGGTAATTAGCTAGACTTAAAATGGCTCTTTAAAGAAGTTAGCCTAGTACTAACCTATGCACCTAATAGTTCTAACTGTTTGTGTCTGTGTGTGTGCGGTACATGCCTATGTGTGTGCATGCGCGTTTGTGTGCTGCAAGCCACGGGCTACTTTAGGTCACTGTAATGCCTTACTGTTTCAGCTTTATATGCAGTATCACAGTGTTTTTTGTAGTACTGTTTCCTTTGACAATGGTTAATAGAGGTGCTATTCCTATTGCTCAACTCACTCATTATTGTAACAGTGAGTGGCAGTCTAATTTTATTACAGTGCCAACCATCTATAATAAATGTATTTTGTTTGCAGTTTGTTGGGTATATATGAATGTGTTTATATTAGTAGCTTTGGGCAGCTTCTTCCAAAACAAAATAATTGTATAAATTATATGTATGAAAATTCAAAACATCAGAATTCCTTCCAAAATAATAAACAATGATAGACATGCTACTGCCAAATGCACACACCAGGATAAGTGCAGGTGAGATGTGAACCTACTTATGGTGCAGTCATTTTGATATAAATCTGGTTGTGCTGACAGTGCTGGGTACT
>NC_056732.1:772628212-772673212 GCF_019279795.1 Protopterus annectens
ACGTTTTTGAAATGACAGTAGCAAAAAATATATTTTTAATAAGAGACAAGCCTTCTTCCCACCTACCACATGAATATAATGAAACAGCAAGGGGCAGGGCCTCCACCCTCCACTCCCCCAGTTGCTAAGATGTATAATCAGTTTTGTGGTGACCATCAATGGAAAAAAGGGAAATACTTGGGTTTTGATGACGTGTATGTATTTTCCTTCCAGCAGTCATGTGGTAAATTAGTGACAGGAAATATAGCAACTTTAAGACAGTGCTTAAAAATAAGTGATTTGAATGCAGGCATTTCAGAATACTGACCATTAACTAAGGAAATGATAATCAGACATCTCAACCCTGATAGGTATAAAACTGTTAGATCACAGGCTTACTTCTATTATTCAAACCACAGGCTTACTTTTATTATTCAAACTTCAAAATTGCAAATTTGAATTAAGTGTTCAAGAGAAGTGTCCACTCTAACAGTTCAAGCAAAACATTACAGTTTTCTATATTTTTAAATGATTTAGCCTGTCCTATTTTGTATACATTTTTCAAATGAGACGATACACCAGAATTTGGGAGTGGACATAGAGAGTCCATCCTCAAAGGCCCAATATCCCACCATACACAAATTATAGCCCCGATATGTCTAAGTAGAATCTACTCCCTTCCCCTAGCTAAAGAAGCAGAAATCAGCATCAGCAGAACATCACAGAATTTGCAATATAGCACCATATAGTCTATGTACAAAATAATTACTAGTAATAATTTATTGAGAGATTCTTGGTACCACGTCATATAGCCATGCAGACTTTGCTAAAAAGTATACACTGTACTGTGCTAAAACTTCATTTTACTGATTAACCCTGGACAATTACAAAGAATAGTTCCTATGCTGTACATCTGCAATAATACATTTGTGATTGTAGTTAGGTAAGAACATTGTTTTCATATTTTATTACTTGTGCAACCAACCACAACCTATACAAGAAACTCCTAAGAAGTGTTAACCTGAAAAGATGGCAAAATGTTTATAATTTATCTCTATAAAATGATTTATTGCTTTTGGAAATGATTTAAATTATCAGCAAATGTATGTGTTTATAAATGGTGCAGTTGAAAAAAGCAGAAATAAGGAATTAGGAAAATCTGCTTATTGAATACAATAAATCCATATAGGATAATCTCTGAAACAAGATGAGATTTGTTTCCTGTAAATAATTAATCAGCAATGTTTCTGTGATGTGTGCATTTGCTTCAGTTTCTTGTCTATATGGCAACTAACCTATATAGAAAATAACTTATTTAGCTAAAGATTATAAATCATTGAAGAATGCACACATCTTTGCCAGTCATGGGTTTTCTGATGTAAACTTTGTCAAGAAAATTGAATCATTGCAATTATCAGCATAAGATCTTCAAATTCTGATGTTCAAGGTAGTGGGTTTCAGTCATTCAGCATTATTTTGGCAGAACCTTGTTTAAACAGTAGCAAAACAAGCATTGTTGTTTAAAGAAAATTTAGCAATCAAGTACTTACTGATTAGCTACAGTTTCAGGTACAGAGCAGTAAGGAGTTTTGTGTACCAGAATGAATGCAAATCCAATCCAGATGTCGTGGTGTGTATAGAGCAATAAGGAGTTTTGTGTACCAGAATGAATGTGAATCCAATCCAGATGTCGTGGTGTGTATAGAGCAGTAAGGAGTTTTGTGTACCAGAATGAATGAGAATCCAATCCAGATGTTGTGGTGTGTATAGAGCAGTAAGGAGTTTTGTGTACCAGAATGAATGAAAATCCAATCCAGATGTTGTGGTGTGTATAGAGCAGTAAGGAGATTTGTGTCCCAGAATGAATGAGAATCCAATCCAGATGTCGTGGTGTGTATAGAGCAGTAAAGAGTTTTGTGTACCAGAATGAATGAGAATCCAATCCAGATGTTGTGGTGTGTATAGAGCAGTAAGGAGATTTGTGTCCCAGAATGAATGAGAATCCAATCCAGATGTTGTGGTGTGTATATAGCAGTAAGGATTTTTGTGTACCAGAATGAATGAGAGTCCATGTTGTGGTGCTACAAGAAATGGTACTGAATGATTCAACATGGAAGCTTACGAGGAGTGTCACTTTTGCAAAATTGTTATTCTTATTTTTGAAGGTGATTCAAGTAAAGATGGGATGAACACTAGAAGTGGCTAAGCATGCCCATCATATACTGAAGGTAACAACTCTGTAAAATTTAAAGAGGCAGACACAACACACTGAGGAGCAAGGGTAGCATGGTGTCATTGTACCTCCTAACTTGTTTAAGTTTTGTTACATTTGTGCAGTAATAACTTTGACATGGTATTCTTGACTAGGATTCTGTTAGAGAATGTTGATATGTGCAATACATTTCTCTCATGAAATGACTCTGTTATCACTAGCACTATAATTTTCTATTAAACAGCTCTAAATGCTTAGTACAGAGTCATTAACATTGCATATTAATTTAGTAACAGTTCAGATGGCTTATCAAGCACATCCATGTAATATAAATTAATGAATTAAAATGAGAAAGACTAGAGTGGATAAAAGAGACAGAGCTAAGGATACCAGTGGACAAGGAAAGAAAAGTGAAACACAGAGAATAATAGTGAAAAGGCAGTACTTCAGAAAATAGAATACATGAGGGGCAGACAGTATAAGATGATAACTTCTATTTACTAATATTCTTCAAAACAAGAGTGGAATGAAGGTGCATGAAGTACTAAAAGGAAGAAGGTCACCTGGATGGTGTGAAGCCCTCAGTATCCCAATACTCCAGTGAATAAGCATGGTACATACATTTAAATGTCTATCTGTATGAGTGTGTATTTGTGTGTGTCTGTACCTATAAACATATGTGTGTATATACATACATATATATATATATATATATATATATATATATATATATATATGTGTGTGTTCACATGCTCACACACACACACACACACACATAAATGCACACACATGCACACATGAACAACAAAATATTGAATTGAAAAACTATGTAAAATTGCATAAACAGACTTTAATTGTTAATCTTCTGCTGTAAGACTTCCCTGCATTTCAGTAATGAGAGTGCCATTGTAATACTAAATTAAATAGTTACGTGTTGCCCTGGCATGAACACCCATATGCTGTCACTTAAAATGTCTACATAGCATATTGGATCAGTAGTCTGGTTCTCGGGAACAACAGGCATGTACTTAATTTTCACGTTAAAGATTTATGAGAAATATATACAGATATTCATGAAACATGTTAGATTTCTTCAGCTTTAAGGAAGAATTGCTAATATTACACAATTTCCAAATGGAAACAATAAAGAATGAGCCAGCAACCATATTATGAATTTCACATTAGAAAAGTACATGTTTTGACCTTTAATGACTGTACTGTTCAACAGAACCACAAATTTCTCTTTAAGATGTAGCAGTCCATGTTACTTTATGGTTACCTGCAGATGTTCATCTATTGGTGGTTTAAATGCACATTCTGTTATAAACTTAACAAAAGAGATGTGAACATTTTGAGTTTCATGTAATATATACAACTTTACCAACTTCTTTTTCTTTTTATTGGATTCTACAATCATCTGTCACAGTATGTGTGTGTATGTGTGTGTGTGTGTGTGTGTGTGTGTGTGTGTGTGTGTGTGTGTGTGTGTGTGTGTTTGCGAGTTGTTCCCTTGTGCTTCTTCACATTGACTAGGTGTTTAAAATGATTGCCATGAACACAGAAATTCAAAGGCTGTCATACTCCAACATGGTAATGTATTATTATAATGCACCTCTGTCATTAATTAACTTGTTATTTGGTATACAACACACACCTCTACTTACTTTCCCCCCTTTATCATTCAACACATTGTCACGGTCTCCTTCCAACCTACCTTCTATTCTCAAACCTTCCACCTCAAATTTAATCACAGTTTTCTCCTCTCTGTGCCAACCTTCCATTTGTAACAAACTCCTTTCTATTCTCAAAACCTCTCCCCAAAGCTCAGCACCTTTTTCTCCTCCCTATAACAACATACATTTTAAATTTTGTTAATAAAGCACTGCTTGAGTTAATCATTGTTGCTAACTGTATTAGCAATAATAACTCTTATTTTAACTACTTTTTTATGATATTGATAACAACATGTTTGTTTTCCTGTGTGTATTTCTTTATTTAGTCGTATTTGTTTTCCAGGGTATGACGGTATAGCACTGATCTCCATGGACCTTTCCCAGACTCAGCCCTGGAGCAGTGTCTGGTTAAATGACTTAGAGTCCCACTGTTAGGTGTATATTCTAAAGTCTGTAATTTCTACTTTTTGACAACCAGAATACTTGTAATATTTGTAAAGAAGTAATATGTTTAGGACCTTAACATTGTCAGCTTGAGCTGAACCGAAATAAGTCCATGTGGATCAGTGTTATACTCTTATCAATAAACAAACAAACAAATAAATGCAATTTTATAGTCTTCTCTTAAGAAATTAATTTTTGGGAAAGTGGTTTCATTAAATCTCTTATATAACTTATCTTCAAATAATTGCATAAATCATTCAAAATGCTGAAAAATCCACTGCCAAAATACAATTCACAAACATGCTGTGAAACCTTACAGGAAAGGTGGTTAAGTACACAAATGAATAGCTTAACCAATATAAATTTATTTGTAATGAATGGAAACAAAATTTAAGTATGAGTTGGTGATTTCACAATGGCAAGTAAAAACACACTAGAATTTGTAACTATAAACTGTATTTAATGTTTCATACCTTCTTATATACAGAATGAAAGGCAGATAATCAGGGAACTAATTTAAATAATTATTATTTTGACTAAAATTTTGAATTATGTTTAGTCAAATGCATCAATTATAAATGAAGTTTATAAGGTCAACAGTTTTATAACTGACAACACAGAGCAAGTATTATGATACTGTGTCAGGAATAGAGAAAATGTGTATGTGTTTGTTTATTCATCTATATTTCTACATGCACACACATACATACACTGACACAAATAAACACACATACAAATATATATATATATATATATATATATATATATATATATATATATGTGTGTGTGTGTGTGTGTGTGTGTGTGTGTGTATGTGTGCGTGTCTTTGTGTTTGTTTATTCATCTATATTTCTGCACAAACACACATGCACACATACACTGACACAAATAAACACACACAAATATATATATGTGTGTATATTTTAGAGAGAGGTATGGTAAATAGACCTAAACATGTTCAACATGTTTTTTCATTTAGCAAGAGGTATTTTGAAGAAAACAGATTCAGGAGGAAATGTATCTCTTCAGAAAATGTTTTCATTTCCCAGAAGAAAATGTCTGCTAATTAGCGTAAACTAATTGCCAACTGTGTGTCAGCCAAGTCAAATATTACTAAGCTATCAAAAAGTTTTTGTTCACTTAGCTTAAGTCAAGACATACCTGGGTAGAATGCATACCATCCAAGAAATGCCAATGAAGAGAAAGCTCTTCCCATAAGCAAAAATATAAAACGAAAGAAAAAGAATTTACCAAGTAAACACTTGATAGAAGGGGCTATTATACATGCAGCTGGTCATAGTTAAAATATTGTCCACATTAGCAAGTCAGTACAAAGAATATATGTAATGTGTCTACTGCACCATCTGATACAGTCTGTGAACAGAAGAATTCATATTCAGCTCAGGTATAGCAACTGTATATAGTGGCAACACAGAAATCAAGGATGGACCGGCTAATGCATCCTATGGAAAACAGGAAGATGCTTATATCCCACTGTGTGGAGTGTACCATCTGGAATATTATGTGCAGATTTGGAGCTCTCATCTTTCAGATTACATACAAGGTTTAACAGAAGGAAGGCAACAAAGATGCAACATATCTTCTTTAGAATGAATTAGACCATGTATAAGCTTAAAAACGGTAGAATAGAGAGACTAAAGCAACTTTAAGTGTATCAGGGTGTCAACAGGACTAAGTATTTGCCACATAAAATGAGATTCATTGTTACAAAACCTCATGTCTATAGATAGCATTTAGAAATACTATTAAACAGATAGACTGATAAATGGCTGCAATTGCAAAACAAGCTGCACTACTAACAATATCATTACAGATAACTTGTATGAACTAAGAAAGAAACACAGCTGGTTTAATATAATGTTAAGCAATGAGTAGTAATGTGTGCATAGCAAGTTGCTAAATAATGGTTGCCTGTCATCGGATTCTATCCATGCAAGTATCACTGAAACAAAATCCACAAGCTTCTCCCACATTCCATACATCTGAGTGCAAGAAAGACAGGTTTGTTAGAAACATCAGACTATGGTTTGTTGTGGTTGTTGAGTTTCTAGAACTAATGTCATTCGTATTAAGCCATGGTCATTCTTAACAGCTGCAGCAATTTAAAGGATCAGACAATCCATTGCTCCTTCACTTTGAAATATTTTTGTCAAAAAAAAAAAAAAGTTCTGCTTCAACTGTATCCGAATCATTAAGAGTGATAATAGCAACGGTAATGAAGAGTCTCAAACCAGAAGAATGTAAGAAAGAAATATACATGAGTGCCTGCGCTCACAGATTTAGATATGCCAGATAACTCCATGGCATCCAATAAATTCATAGATTGGCATCCTTCCTTAAGGTGTTTTCCCAAGTGTCACTTCTGGTTTCACATTCCTTCAGCTGCAAACTAGGGAAGGGTGATTTCTGCTGGAGATCCTTGCTCATCTGGCAGAAACGCATCCCTTGCTAATAGTAAATTAAAAGTCGGTTGTGTGCTGGTTTTGGGAGCATCATCACTGGTACCATGGAATATGGATGCAGGAAGCACAGATTAGTGGTTGTAGGTTCCAGGGCAAAGTGCAAGCCAGCAAATGTGCATTTATTAACAGGTAATACCAGCTCTTTTTTCCTACTTACATGTGTGTATCCACTGATGCAGCAATATATTCCATAAGTGAGTGACAATGACTTGTTTTCCTTCTCCAGCCTTTAGTAATGGTATACTTTTGTCACAAAGTATATATAACCTGTTGTAATAATTATGTTACCCTCTGCTTCAGCTCAATCTGTCTATAGGTCACGACGTGCTTTTGTAGCATGCATCAACCACCGAAACAGAATTAGGATACAACACATGGAAACCAGAGGCTGTTGTAAAACCTGGAATGTGCTATATAAAATCCACTATTTGTGGTTGAGATGTCGTGCTGTTGTTATACAGGGCTGATGCCTGCTCTTGTGCGATCTGTGCCTCTCAGCTGCTGAGTGAAAGAACTGGTGAAATTAACTGTGCACTTGTAATGTAATTTGGCACACAAAAAGGCCATAAAGTTAACACAAAAACTTGAAAGTGGCCCTAAAAAATCACAAAGATGTGAGAGTAAAGCAAAAGTTTTGAAAAGCAGATTTGAATGTTAGGTCTGATCAGTTGCAGTCAGTGGAAATTATGCCAACCGAAGTGGAAACTGCATTTGTTTTGTCAAGGAAATTGGCCATTGCAAGTCTTTGGGATGCTGCCTCCATGCGACTATCCCTGACAAAACATCTATGCCTCAAATATAACGTCGTCAATGTGAATCAAACGTGGACATTGGCCACCTTGTCCCCAGTTGTCATAAAACACGATATGAAAACGTCAGCGTTATAAATTGCATGATATCAACATCTAAACTGTGCAAGAACACAATGATATGTTTATGGCTCCATCGTTATGCATTAAGAATGAGTCTCAGACATCATTTATATACAACAGGACAAACACAATAAAACGAATATTATTGCACATTTCCTGTCAATCACAGTATTACTGTTTAGCTTACCTGGCAACGCAAACAATATGTAAAATATAACTGGGAAGGTCAATGTTAAAGTCAACTGTCATTGTTTGAGTCAGTCTTTTAAACAGTGTGCAACCATAATTATAAAATATTTAAAGATCCCATTATTGGGGGTGAATTAAAATTCAAGGCATGTTGCCTACTGTCAGATATACTATCAAGATAGTATGTGATGAGGTAACCCCCCACCCTATGAAACATGAATTGTCTTTTCCCTGGAATGCAAATGTGCTGCTTTATAGAGGGGAACAACCAGCTGCAATCCATACAATAAAGCGTTTCATAAAAGCACACTCAGAATGTCACTGAGCGTGGCACTGTCCTTGTAGGAAATAAGAAAAAGGGAGAAAAGAACATCACGCACGTTCTTAATTTGCACATTCACAAACCACAAATAAATCAATAAGGAAGAGACATGCAGCTCATCATTTTGCGGGGAAGTCAAAAAGCACAGCTCATCTGCAAAGGAAAATAAAAAAAAATAAAAAAGTCAGGGAATCATTAACTATCTTGCCATTTTTGAGTAACTGAGAAAAATAGGCTTCTTGGAGTTTTACAAATACGCACATCACATCTCACATGGTTTAGACCATGTTTTGCACTTTGTACTACACAATAACTGTAGGATGTTATTAGCTGATGAGATTAATACTATAAGTGGGTACAAATGCATATGCCATTTATTGTATTATTATTATTACTATCACCACCCTGGTGGAGAGATAAGTACTTCCAACTGTATTTTGCATAATTCTCTGAAAATTTGCAGATTAAATAAGCAAAAAAAAAAAAAAAAAAAAAAACATTCGTCTTTCAGTTTTTAGAAAAGCATACTAATAGCTTTATTAGTTTCACAAATGGATATAGAACAGCTTAGTAAATGCAAGTTTCGAGTAAAGCTGTTTTTTGTGCTAAGCCGTCTTCAATGACAATCGGTTTTAAACACCTGTCTTTCACTGAATAGTGTTACAATTTATATTTCTTTTTATGTCTCACTGTATGTGTATGACCCCTCTGAAACTTAATTTTTTCCTTCAGCAATCAGGTTTCAGCCTGAACTTTAAAACTGGTACACATGAGCAATTAAGAAACAAGGTAGCATGTTCCAGTTCCTTAAAAACGGATAGCCAGTGGAAAAGTCATCTAGCGGTATTTTGCACAGATATTTGCTGATTAGGAGCACATATGAACCAACTCACGTATCCGTTTGAGCATACTGCAAGAATATTTATTGAGCACAGGCTCAATCACTGCATTAAACGCCAACCTTGGCAAGCAAATACATTTTTCAGCTCTTGAACAGCTTCGAATTTACTCCTGTATTGCTATACAGCATACCGACTACAAAACATTAAGCTACTGCAAACCTCAAAAAAAAAAAAAAAAAAGATCAAACAGTTCCACAGGAAACCTACCTTCAACACATGTGGCCATCCATAAAAATAACAGGTTCCAAAATACAAATGTAATTCCCATTTGCCTAGTAGGAATCAAGTCCGCATGGGCGCATTTAGTACATCCCTTCCTGAGCTGCTGATCCAAGTGCTGAGGCAGCTTTGGAGAGGCTTTCTGTTTGCAGCTTCCTTTCATCTTGTTATTTTGGGGAGCCTCTCGTTGCTTGCTTTTCTCTCCAGCCTTAGCTCGGCCGTGGGTGCAGGGCTGGAGTTGTTGCTGCTGCTGCTGTTGCGTTGATGCGCGGTCACAGCTCAGAGTGAATGGTGTTTCTGGGATACCACAGCAACCTTGACTAGGACTCAACCATCTCGCCAACGGGGGCACAGACTCTCAGGCTCTGCTTGTTACTTTTTTTTTCCCGTCCTATTTCGGGGGTCTCCCTTTCTTTTCCCCGATTTGTTTTTCCTAATTAAGTACTAGAAAAGAATAGCTCTCTGCCGGCATCCTAGAAAAAAACTGACAGCTACTTTCCATTTCGCACACTAATGCAAATAATCCCAAAGAAGATTTTAAACGCACGCTTTCCCAACTGAGTGATCAATGGGGCTCCAACTGGTGTACCAAATGATAAATTAGTAAGATCTTCTTTTCAATAAAACCAGAAAAATAGGCAATATTATCTTTAAAGTACTCTATAGCAGCCTGCAATACTCTAACGACGCATTTTGAAGATTTTGGTAACTGCTGTAAAACTGTAATACAGGTGTGTTAAGAGGATGGCACTGCTTGATAAACAACGTTTCCACGACCCCCCTCTGTAGGAGCAAGCAGCCCGATCCTCCACATTTGCTTAAGACTCCTTGCAGATAATAAGCTGCTGGTCTACGTTTATCATTCTGTATTAATAAATACAACTTGTACGAGAAAGGGCGATTTTCTTAAGCTTTTCAGGAGTTAATGCGCAGCACTAGAAGAACGCTTGTGCCATCTACAGGCTGCCATGCAGTGATCTAGCTGTAATTACCACTGTTACTTACAGGGCATCCAGGTTTGCCACCGATGCTGCTCACACATTGTTGTATTGTGCAGCACTGTTAAAGGGTCCAGAAAAGCACTGTCACACAACAAGGATGATTCCCCTATTGAAAGTATTGGAGGTCAAACGTGTGTAAGATTGTAGGTGCTACTACTTTTCTTTAAGAAAATTGCGGGGGGGGGGTCTTTTCTTCAGACCCCCCCTTTTTTTGAAAGTATTTTCCAAAGGAATGTTCCACTTTTGCACAATGGAGGTATTTGGAAAGGATTGTACAGATTAGCAGTAACATTGTTGGGGATTCGTATTTGTGTGTGTTGGGGGGAATTTGGCAGACGTGTCTTCTGCGATCTTCTGACGGCTGCTCCATATTCAAATCAAAAGCTATAAGTTTAGGGGACTTGAATACAGAAGATATAAGCATGGCATTTTATTTTATAAATACGACTGTTATATAACGAAGTATACCCTTTAACATTATGTTAAATGTGGAAATTCTAGCCCTGAAAACAGGGTAATGAATATACCCCATCTGCTTTGCAGTTAGCGGTTTTGCACAAGTTGGCATAAGTGAACAAGGGAAGAAGATATTATCGTTCATGCTATGTAGACGAACCTTCATATATACGCTTCAAATACTAAAAGGAAAACAATATTTACTATATTAAGCTGTATCGAAATATAACATTTCGGCTGCTCCATTATGATTTGTCTTGATTGCTTATTGACTTTAATATGTTGAAATGCTAATGCAGACCGTGAAAAGGCAGTGTGCTGTTTTGGTCACGGATGTGTTTAATACAGCGCACTGCTTTAGAAGATGCAATGCGCTTCACCTTAAACTTGAAGGTTGAAGTAGAGGTACATACATGCTTAACTTGACTGTCATAAAGTATAATTGAAAACAGTGCAGGACGTTTAGTCTTGCTGACAGACAAATAATTATCAGCTACTTAGCATGCAGTAAGACGACTACTTGACCAAGTGCAACTTGGTTATTTAACAGGATAATGGGTTACCATCATTAACACAAGAAGTGTCCTGTCGTTTGACAGTGCTGTCTTATAGAGCGCCTCCTCAATTTATTGATGAGGATACAGCACCAGTATTAATATTATTATGTGCATCTGGAACTGCGTGCTTATTTTAAATGGGCGCAACACATGGTGCTATTTGCATTTATGTTATCTGAATATCGAAAATGTTTGAGGTATAAATTAAGAGGTGTAGGTGCAATGCATACAAAGGAGAGTTAAACCTAGAAAGGAACTCGGGAAGCACTTGCTTTTTTCCCTGTTAGACACCGTCTGGATGACACTTCAGATAGAAACAATAAAGCAGCAGCTCTTTAGCTTTTGCACTGAGAGACTCCATTATATGCTGGAAGGGGATCCTTGTAACTGCATCCTCATTGATGTAGCTGCTGTTGCATTTGCGCATTTAGTTAGCCTGTTGCTATCAGACTTGCAGATGAAGTGTAAGCTGCTGCAGTAGTTTCTAAGAGAAAATGCTGATAATTATGTTTAATTCATACTCAAGTATGCCACTGGCAATTTCAGTGGACTTTAAGCATGACATTTTGATGACTAAGAAGATAAACACGATTTCCAAAACTTCTGGCAAATGAACTGGGCTTGTAATACACGTTTTTTGAGTTCAGTCATTGTAACAAAGTTATAATGACATTTCTGGAATAAGCCGAGATATAATTTTGGAATATTAATAGCAAACGGTGCTCATTTGGGTTCTGTTTAGGAATATCTAGATTATGATTACAAGTACCTAGGGATTCGTATATGCAATTAAAACTGTAACACAAAACACAATATATTTCCACCGTTTTTCTTTGCTTGTTATCGGATATTCCCATTATGAAAACTGTTGTGATACATTGTTCATTTGTTTAGAGATTCCAATAGCTTGTATATGTGAAAAAGTGGTTATTTTACTGTGGTTAGATAAACATGCACAGATCGAAAACAATCAATACTAACCCCCGAAAACGAAGCCAAATCGGGTACAATTTTAAGTTCCTCAATACAATTAAAAGAAACAGTTCATAGTTCTCAAATGCGTATCCCAGTCCAACATATTAGCCTTATTAAGCAGTGGTGGTGCTGCGGTAGCGTTGTCGCCTCACAGTAAGACATTGTCCTGTTCGATTCTCAGTTAAAGCATCTTCTGTGTGGAGGCATTGTAAATGGGTGTACCTTCGTTGAAGGTTGTACGTCAGGGCTAGCAACTCGGCACGTAAAAATCTGCTGCCAATCATTAGCAGACCGGAATTCTGCTGTGGCGACCCCTAACCGGGAAAAGCCACTGAATTTATCACCACCTATCCATCTGACCTCCTCCAATGTGTGTGTGTGTGGTGTGTGTGTGTGTCTCTCTCTCTATATATATAGACAGATATATGTGTGTGTATATATATATATATATATATGTGTGTGTGTGTGTGTTCATTAATATTCTGTTCAGTTACTTCATTCATTTGGCATAGGGCAAATGAACAGACAAAATGTAATGCTCCAAGGATCAGAATTCCTGAGCTCATTTCACTGGAAACATTTTTTTTTTTTTTTTTTTTTTTTGTAGCAGACAATCCCCTCTTCATCCCATCTCACCCTACTGAACTTATATACACCAACTCCATGGTCGCACCAACTGAAACAATGGGGTAATTCCCCCAATAAATGGCATCACTGCTGAAAGAACTCACCAATTGTTATTTCCTGTGAAGGAACTCTGATCATTGCTAGATTGAACCATGAGCAACTGAAGCTCAAGAGATCAGTCTTCATCCATCCATAGGTTACATAGTGTGGGGTCTACTGCAATTGTGCTATTAATTCATTATATATTTGCTCATTGCCACGTGCTCCAAAAGGCAAGTCCTGTAATTCTCATTAATTCAATCTTACTTAACTGTTTAGCCCTCCCAACATCAAACCCTATTCATAGGTTCATAGCTTCATAGGCCCTAGGGCCTATATAAGCCTAGCCAAAAGCAACCCTGGCTTTCACCACCCAAGAAAATTATTTTCCTGTGCCACTGTCGAGCAGAGCCACAGAAGTGATCCCCGGGATGAATTTCCTATCTCCCATCCAATCATCAAGATTTTTTTTGAAGAGTGCTAATGAGGAGCTTTGTTTGATATGGATAGGTAGTTTGTTCCAGAGTATGGGAAGTCTCTGGGACAGGACTGTATCCCTCCAGCATGCTTTGTTAATTGTGGTGACAAGGTTTAGTTCCCAAGAGCATGTAGCTTGGAGGGATTGGGATTTCTTTAAGTGGAGCATGTCCAAAAGCTCTGGGTTTGACATAGCTTTGTGTGTTAGGCAGAGATCGCCTCTGAGTAGGCGATATGTGACAGAGTAAAGCTGCAGTTTTTTTATACGGTCTGCGTAGAGCATCTGTTTGAGGCTGCTAATCCTCTTTGTGAGGTATTTCTGTGGCCTTTCCAGTTGTTGTAGATGTCTTGTGAGGTACATACCAAAAGGGGCGTTGTACTCTATAATGGGTCTAATGAGTGACGAGTAGAGGGGAACAATGACCTCTTTTTTCCTGGATGAGAAACCTTTTGTGATGAGGTGTGCCATGTAGAAGGATTTCCTGACTACTGTGGTGATGTGATTATCAAAGGAGAGACTACTGTCCACCTCTGTCCCAAGGTCTCTTATCACACTTTCGGTGTTAAGTAGACTACTGCCTATATGGTAATTCATGGGCACAGAGTTTTTACCAAAAGGGGTGACAATGCACTTTTAGGCATTGAGCTTGAGGCCATGGCTTTGACACCAGGCATCTGTCTCAGCGAGGCCCTTTAGTAGGATGTCCACATCTTTTGGAGTTTTGATTATGGCTCTTAGTTTGCAGTCATCTGCGAGCTTTCTTAGCCAAAGACCTTTTGTGTTAGCCTATACTTCAGAGAAGTAGATAGCAAACAGGAGCGGACCCAGGACTGAACCCTGTGGTACTCCATTTGTCACTGGTCTTAAGTTGGATTTGGAGTTTGCTACTTTCACAGTGTAGGCTCTGTCACTGAGCCAGATGGCAACCCATCTTGTGACATAGGGATTTATACCTAGTTTAGTGAGTTTATCTATAATTCCAAAGTAGGGGAAGGTGTCAAAAGCCTTGGTGAGATCTAGATAGGCTGTGTGAACCACCTTAACCTCATCTACGGCTTTGGTGACCGCTTCAAAGAAGTCTATCAGGTTTAGGAGACATGATCTGCCTTTTACAAACCTAAACTGGGTGGGGTCCAGAGTTTGGAGATTACCAATGTCATTGTTTATACATTCCATGATGATATATTCATAGGTTCTGTTAGAAAAATATGTATTTGAACATATATAAAGTGCTAGTTAAAAAGCAAATAGTATATAATGCATTTTATTCTATTAATAATATGGCAATAAGAATGATTTTACATGTAATTGCTTGAAGCTTTGGAACTGCAGTCTATTTGAACTCTGACCCTGGCAGTAGCCAGCTCAGCAAGCTTATGTTTTTCAATAATGATTATCTGCTGGGTCAGGAAATTAAATGTATAAAGCATTGAAAATCTTCTTCTCCTTCCTCTGGGACAATTGGCCTTGTAAATGTTACCAAGATAAGACACAGCTGTTGAGAAAATGTTGCAAGAAGAACAAAGAAGTGTATTACAAGACTGAACCAACTATTGTATTCGAGCAGGCCTGAAACCTTGAAGGAGTAACATTTACAGAAAGACATTATAACTGACCAGGTGCTTTGCAAGGCTGTATTATTCCCAAGGGAAAGCTTTTTTAAAAATATAACATCAGCAATCTTTATGAATAGAATACTGTTAGTAAAAGTGATGTAGATGCCCTGTGACTAACCACGTCAGTAAGGTGGGCAAAACCTGAATGTAAACACTATAAAATATTCTGTACTTCCTGCATCATGTCAGACAAAATTCTGTACTTGTATGGTTTTTTGCCTCCTGGTGTACACTAGTAAACTTTTGCATCTGAGCCTCCTGTGTTGTTATCTTTGTTTTTATTTAACAGTTTGGTCCTTCTTGAATTGGAAACCCTCAGACAGCTACAGATCAGAGTGTACCGGTGGTCGAACACTGCGCAGGAGAAGCTACCGAAAAGGTTCTTCTTGAAATACAAAAGACCTCCGACTGAATTGTCGTTTTGAGAGGCTGGCCACTTTCTGATCTGCGGCCGAAGAGCGGTCTCGAACTGGTCGACTCAGGAAGCTCAGGTAGGAAGATATTTGCCTTTTTTCTGTTTTAGATCAGGGACTAGGTTGCAGTAAATACTATTGTCAGAAGATTTGTTATACAGATCAGGGACAAAAGGAAATTACTGTATATTTTGCCAGAGATCAGGGAAACAGAATAAGGTAGGCAGTCATTCTAGATAAACTGTGTAAGGAACTGAAATACAACGTGGTGAAAAGGGTTACGTAACATTTTCTTTTAGTATGGGAAATCAGTGCACTAAAACATCGCGAGATCCTGCCCTAACTGAAGACGCAAAATATATGCAATTAGAACGGGCTGATAATGTAAGGTATTATACAAAATGGGTTAATAAATACGGATTTGATGGTAAATTAGATAAAATTTCATTAGTTAAACTTTTAAAACAACTTAAATCTGATGCAGAAGGTCAGGCAAAAAAACAACAACGATTAGGCATTCCTCAGGCACACAGGTGGATTGAGGAAGTAAACCGAAGGGAACAAAAAACTAAAAATGCTAAGACGTTATTTTTAGATAAAGAGGATAATAATATGGTAATAGCAACGGCTCCTCCTCCCCCACCCCCTCCGATGCTTTTTTCAGGATATGAAGCAGGAGGACAAGCTGGTCCACCTCCACGTTATCCTGATGTCACAAGAACACTAAAACCATTTGTTAGAGATCCTATTGAAACTAGGTCCCGGACACGTAAAACACTTGGGGACCCAGACTTGTATCAAATAGGGAGAAACACACTAGAGGAAAATGAGGAAGAAATCTGTCCACTAATCGAGGTATCAAATCCTCAGGCAGGACAGGAAGGCCCGGACCCAACTCTTCTAGTATACAGACCATGGACACCGAAAGATATTCGGAAAGCTACAGAGGGAATCCCTCATCCAAAAGTTAATTACACAAAGTTTTTACAAGATTTACAAGGTATGAGACTAAGTTACCACTTGAATGGGGAAGAAGTAGAAAAGGTAGTTAGACAAATTGTGGGTCCAGACTGGCACATGATTTGTGGCACCTGGAATCCTCGTAATGCAGAGCTTAAAACACTCCCACATAGTGACGCAGAGCTAGACAACAGAATAAAAGGTCTTACAGACCGAATTTCCGAAAAATAGAAACCTAGAGCAGATTGGACTTACATTAACCAATGCATACAACAAGAGAATGAAACTGTAGATGGGTATTATGGTAGATTATTGGAATGTTTCAATAACCATAGTGGCATGGCTATTCCTGAAAATCAGACACATGATACCTCGTATGAACAGCAAATGAAAAATGCGTTTTTGAAAGGTTGCATTGCACCTATCAGTCGCTTTATTACAAAGCATATGATAGATCATCGAACAAGTAAGCTACAAGCCTTACTTGAATATGCTAGACATGCTGAAAGACACTTTAATAGTAAAAAGAAAAAGAAGACACAGTCTTCACTGCTGAAGACGGAGCTGAGGTTTTTGTAGTACAGTCCGGTAAAAAGGGTAAGAAAAATGCCCAGGGAAATAGACAATCTGACAAATGGTCAGAAGATTTTGAAGAAAGAAAAAAGAAAGGTGAGTGCTTTAAGTGCGGAAAGAAAGGACATTTAGCAAGGGATTGCAGGCTAAATAAAAAGGTGACTACAGAAAGTAAGGGTGATGAGGACTGACTATATGATAGTGATGAAAGTCAGAAATCATCAGGAAAGGCTAACAAACAAAGGACAAATGTAAATGTAGTAGAAGGAACAGAGGAAGTGCAAGCAGATGTAGAGGATGAAGAAAGTGAAATTTTAGATTTGGCATTACTGAGCTTGGAGCTCTATCTGGCAGACACAAAACCGGAAGTCACACTTCTGGTGGAGGGGAGGGAAGTAAAATTCCTGTGTGACTCAGGAGCGTCACGGACTTTGATACACCCCTCCAAGTTACCAGAATATTTCGAATCACCTGATTATATATTAGTAAAAGCAGCAAACGGACAGCTATATAGGGAGCCACTCTCCCATGATATAGCAATAACTGACCCTGTTTCAGGTATGACTCAGAAAAGTAAAATTGTAGTTTCTGCAAAATGTCCAGTAAATTTACTGGGAAGAGATCTTATGCAGATATTTGGCATAGCGGTAGTTCCCACTATGCAGGGTATGGAGGCACAAAGACAAATGGATACTTTTGTGGTACGACCGGAGGGTAAGACTTTTTACTGGTACAGCCAGGACCTAGTTACGACTGGTCCAGGGGCAGTAACCGAGGAACTGATGAATGTAGCCATCAGTAAGGCCCCCTCCCTTGACACTGACCAACAGCATTTGTTACACTGTACTCTATACTACTGTAGCATGCCAGGACCTGATAAAGAATATGAGCAAGAATTGTTTAAAAATCCTGCTAACAGATTAGTATTATGAACCTTGTATTGGGATACTGAGGAAAACAGTGTGGTAAGCTGTTCATTACCTCAGGAATTCATGACACTGTACAAATCTAATCGACTACCACATGTCAGCTTGACGAAAAATAAGAATATGAAATGGGCAGACTTAGGAGAAAAAGTAACAAGATGGGAAAAACCAACTGATTTAGAATTATCAGAGCAGGGAATACAAAAACAGAAATTGAATTGGCTAACACAAACACATCCAGCTGTACACTTACAAACTAGTGAAGACAGCTGATTAGCATTCTTATTAGAAGAAGAAGAAAAAGCCTTGTGTGACATACCAAAGATTCTTTGGTCAACAGGTAAATCAGATGTAGGACTTATTCAAACAGCAGGACCAGTTACTATTACACCAAAATCAGCATTTAGACCACAAAAAGACAATACCCCTTGAGGAAAGATGCAGAGCAAGGAATCAAGCCTATAATAGCAGCATTACTCAAGGAAGGAGTACTGGTAGAATCTCTTGATTCACCATGTAATACCCCTCTATTTCCTGTTAAAAAAGCAAACGGGGAATGGCGGATGGTACAGGATTTACAAGCTGTAAACAATGCAATAATACCTAGAGCACCTATGGTGCCAGACCCACACACCTTGTTGAATGATTTAAAGCCGCAATAAAAATATTTTACTGTAGTAGACATAAGCAATGCTTTCTTTTCAATACCTATACATCCTGATAGCCAGTATTGGTTTGCATTTACATTTCAGGGTAAAAGATATACCTATACTCGGCTACCACAGGGATATTGTGAAAGTCCAACGATATTTGCACAAGAAATGGCAAGCAACCTGGCAGGGTTTACCCCACCAGGAGGTAGTCAGATTCTACTTTATGTAGATGACATTTTGCTAGCAGCCCCCACCCAGCATCAATGCAGGGAGGATACGATAGCATTATTGAAATTTTTGGCAGCACAGGGACACAAAGTAAACAAAAGTAAGTTACAACTTTGGAAAAAACAGGTCAGATACCTAGGATATGTAATATCCAATGAAGGTAGAATATTAGACGAAGATAGAAAAACAGCAATTTTACAAGCACCTAAACCAGCGACCAAGAAGGAAATGATGTCCTTCTTGGGAACAACTAATTTTTGTCGAAGCTGGATATCAAACTATGCTTTAGAATCTGCTCCACTGGCTGATTTAATATATAAAACACCAATGGCAGCACAAGATATATTACAATGGACACCCGAAGCAGAAACAGCTTTCTGCAGACTAAAACAATTGATAGCTTCTTCATTAGTTTTAGGACTTCTGAATTACCACAAAAGATTCTTTCAGACCGTAGATTGTAAACAGGGATACATGACGTCAGTTCTGACGCAACAGCATGGGGATAAGCAATGCCCCATAGCTTACTATTCATCACAGTTAGACCCAGTGGCAAGGTTGTTGCCTCACTGTGTGCAAGCAGTGGTCGCAGCTGCAATGGCAGTACAGGCTTCAGCCTCAGTGGTGTTATTCCACCCTCTCACATTGAGAGTGCCTCATGCAGTCACAATAATTTTACTGCAAGAAAAAACAGCATATCTATCTCCTGCTAGACATCTTTCATGTATGACCATACTGCTGAGCCAACCTCATATGGTAACTGAATGTTGTACAACATTAAACCCGTCAACGTTACTTCCAACCCCTGTGGATGGCACGCCGCACAGTTGCCTGCAGGAAATTGAGCAAATAACTTTGCCCAGACAAGATCTCACTGATATGCCCTTGGATGATGCCGAGGTGACATTTTACGTGGATGGCTCATGCAGAAGGGGTCCTACAGGGAAAAATCTAGTAGGGTATGCAGTGGTTACAGATACAGAAATCTTAGAAGCCCAACCTTTACAGCATACCCTATCTGCTCAAGCAGCAGAACTGATAGCCTTAACACGGGCTTGCACTCTAGCGAAAGATAAATGTGTGAACATATATACTGACAGTCAGTATGCTTTCTCTACAGTGCATGTTTTTGCACAACAATGGAAAAATAGGGGAATGATAACATCTAATGGCAAACCGATTAATCATGCGCAACTTATTTTGAACTTATTAGATTCTATTCAGTTACCTACTAAAGTAGCTATTTGTAAATGTTTAGCTCATACAAAACAACAGGATAGAATTTCAAAAGGAAATGCAAAGCTGATGCAGCTGCAAAGCAAGCAGCCTCAGACTCGAAACTTTACTTTTAACCGAGGAATTACAACCCTCTGAGATTTTAGATCTAGAAATGTTAAAAACAATGCAGACACTAACTACGAAAGCAGAGAAACAAAAATGGGAGAAACGAGGTGCAATCCTCGAAAATGGACTGTATGTCTCCAAAGAGAAAAAAACAATATTACCGTCTAATTTATTTAGATATGCAGCTTTGTTGAGCCATGGGCAGTGCCATGTCTCAACAGGGGGATGGTACAGTTAGTAAATCGAATATTCCAAACATACGGATTAATAAATTATACAAAAAAATTTTGTGCAGCATGCCATATTTGCAACAAACATCATGCACAAGGGGCATTCAAACCCAAGCAAGGGAGTTTTCCTACACCACCATATCCGTTCCACACTATTTGTATGGATTTCATAGAATTGAATAAATGTGAAGGGAAAAAATACTGTTTAGTAATTATAGATATGTTTTCCAAATGGGTTGAAGCCTTTCCAACTAAAAATGCAGCAACCGTGGCAAAAGCCCTAGTAAAAGAAATAATTCCTAGATTTGGCATACCGGAAAGGATTTATAGTGACAATGGGACACATTTTGTTAATCAGACGATTCACCAGCTTGGGAGATTCTTTGGAATCTCCTTAAAGAATCATTGTGCTTACCACCCACAGTCTGCAGGACTGGTGGAAAGGTACAATGGAATTCTAAAAAAACAAATTGAGGAAGCTAGTGAGTGAGACACAGAAAAACTGGATTTGCTGTCTGCCTTTGGCACTGCTGATCATGAGAACAGTTCCAAATGTAAAGGGTTTGACTCCCTTTGAAATGATATTTGGAAGGGCATATTATGTACCACAGTGGAAAGCTCTCATGCCTGCAGAACTAGAGGCTGACAGCTCATTAGCTAGCTACATGAGAAAACTGTTAACAAATAAAACTGTTTTGCAGTTGAACTCTTTTTCAGATAAAAGACAGACCGGACCGCTAGAAGCAGTGCTGACTCCGGGCACCTGGGTGTGGCTGAAGGTTACAAAGAGGAAGAATTGGGCGAGTCCAAAGTGGGAAGGACCATACCAGGTACTGCTGGCAACGCCTACTGCAGTCAAAGTTGCTGAGAGGTCGTCCTGGGTCCATCTGACGCACTGTAAACCGGTAAAGAATTTTCAACTTGATAAACATTTTGGGATTGATACACAACAAAGGCAGGATGGCCAAGAACAAAACGAGTAAAAATACAGATCAACCCCAAAGATGTTTGATCATCTTGTTGACTATGCATTTATTGACTATGATTGTGATGACCTTCCTTTTGTTGTGGTTTTTCCTACATGTAACCACACAAGTGAAAGTGGAGAGACATGATGAACTGTCTATAGACTGGCATCCAAACTTTAACACATACCTAGCTATGAAGCGTGTATATGTAGAGACTATGAACATTTCAAATTGCTGGGTTTGTACTGCTATACCAACAGCATATGGAGGACTGTTAATGTCCGCTGTCCCCTTGGGGATAAATGAGACTTGGGAGAATTTACTTTTTGATACAGGATCTGTAAGATCACAAGACAAAATTGCATTGTATTTGCCTATTACACAGAAAGGAATTGTATGTTTTTATAAGAATGATACACTTCAAGTGGGTTGGAGTAACTGTAATATAACCATATCTTATAAATGCTACATTAAAGTTAAAGATAGAGGCACTGTTTGTAATACGAATTATGATTCATATTTGAGTTTAATGAAAACAACATTAAATGATGTGCAGAGAAATCTTGTTTTGCATAAACAACTGTCTATTATAGACAAGAAAATGTTTCATTCAGAACTAACCCGCATCAGTACTAAAGTAGAAAACTGTTATTTTGTTTGTGGGAAAAAGGCATACAAATGGCTACCTGAGAATTGGTCCAGCAGTTGTTTTTTGGGTTATCTGGTTCCGGCCATAAGACATACTGCAGAATTACCTCTAGGTAAGATACGAAATGTGCGAGATGTAGCCCGGAAACCTGAAGGTCCAATCAGGAAACCTGTAAATCCAGTGGGACAAATCGAAGCTGGTTGGAAAGACCATCATTCCGTAAAAAACAAAGAAAAATTGACTCATATGGACTTGAGTGACAGTGTAATATCCTGGGCTGGAATACTTCCAGCATATGGAGCAGTCAAATCGATCTGGGAGTTGAAAAAGCTGTCGAAACTTCTCGAAGTAATGAGTAATGCAACTTTTTCTGCTCTCTAACTAGTGACCGATGAACTGAATGCAATGAGAACTGTTGTGCTACAAAATCGAATGGCTCTTGACTTCACCCTAGCGGTGAGAGGTGGTACGTGCGTGCTTATCAAAGAAGAATGCTGTGCATTTATACCAGACAATTGACATGAAATTAATGACCACCTAGAGGTAATACAGCAGGTATCGACCATGACTAAACCAGGCCCAAACCCACTGACAAACTTTTTCCAGAGTCTGTTTGGTGGGTGGGGTTCTATCCTAATGAACATCTTGATTGCTATTTGTGTGGGTCTGCTCCTATTAGGAGCATGTGTCTGTTGTGGGATTCCCTGCATGAAAAGATTAATCAAAGATTTTATTGATGTATCTGTAACTGAAACTTTGTACCAAGACATTGAGTTAGAAAAATTAATTTCAGATGAAATTCTTTCCGAAGTATAAACTAAATGACTTGCCTGGTTGAAAGTCCTTAAAGGAGAAGGCTAGGGGACGAAATTACATTGTTTATATTTCAGAATAGAATAAAAGTATTAAAAGGGAGGAAAATGTTAGAAAAATATGTATTTGAACATATATAAAGTGCTAGTTAAAAAGCAAATAGTATATAATGCATTTTAGTCTATTAATAATATGGCAGTAAGAATGATTTTACATGTAATTGCTTGAAGCTTTGGAACTGCAGTGTATTTGAACTCTGACCCTGGCAGTAGCCAGATCAGCAAGCTTACGTTTTTCACTAATGATTATCTGCTGGGTCAGGAAATTAAATGTATAAAGCATTGAAAATCTTCTTCTCCTTCCTCTGGGACAATTGGCCTTGTAAATGTTACCAAGATAAGACACAGCTGTTGAGAAAATGTTGCAAGAAGAACAAAGAAGTGTATTACAAGACTGAACCAACTATTGTATTCGAGCAGGCCTGAAACCTTGAAGGAGTAACATTTACAGAAAGACATTATAACTGACCAGGTGCTTTGCAAGGCTGTATTATTCCCAAGGGAATGCTTTTTTTTTAAAAAATATAACATCAGCAATCTTTATGAATAGAATACTGTTAGTAAAAGTGATGTAGATGCCTTGTGACTAACCACGTCAGTAAGGTGGGCAAAACCTGAATGTAAACACTATAAAATATTCTGTACTTCCTGCATCATGTCAGACAAAATTCTGTACTTGTATGGTTTTTTGCCTCCTGGTGTACACTAGTAAACTTTTGCATCTGAGCCTCCTGTGTTGTTATCTTTGTTTTTATTTAACAGGTTCATAGGTTCATAGATTAGCACTAAACTAACTGCCCTTGCAAGCCATTTTAAGCCTAGCCAGTTATCCCTTTTGAGACTCAAACCCTGCACCTTGTGTTTGTAAGGCAACCACCTTAACCATTAGGCCACCCTCCCAACCCCGGCCTAATGGTTAAGGTGGTTGCCTTACAAACACAAGGTGCAGGGTTTGAGTCTCACAAGGGATAACTGGCTAGGCTTAAAATGGCTCGCAAGGGCAGTTAGTTTAGTACTAATCTATGAACCTATGAACCTATGAATATTCCATAGCCTTGCAGACCAGACTCATCAAGTTAATGGGGTGGTAGTTTCCAGGGTCCATGGTGGCTCCCCCTTTGTGGAGTGGTATAACCATAGCTGTGCACCATTCAGTGGGTACATAGCCTGAGGTGAGGCTATGATTGAACATGGTACTTGGGTGGGGTGCCAGTTTGTTCTATAGTTCATGTAGAACGCAGCCTGGGATGTTGTCAGGTCCCATGGATGCTGTGTTCTTGGCTTTGGAGAGTGTATTTTTTACCTGTGCAGCCGTGATTACAGGAACTTTGCATTCTTCCGGTATAGAGATGGGCCCTTTAGGGGATGAGAGGGGGGGTAATGTTAGCACTGAACCTATCTGCCAGGATGTTGGCAATATCAGTTGGTTCTGTATATTTAATGCCATTATGTTGTAACTCAGAGCAGATCTGAGTGTTGCCATTGAGATTCTTGACATAGCTATAGAATGCTTTGTGGTTGTCTTTAGAGTCAGTGGTGATTTTGTTTTTGTAACTAGCTTTGGAGGATTTTATGAGGGATCTCAGCTTCTTACTGAGACTGACCAGGGAATTCCTCCAATCATGGGATTTTAATCTTTTTTACAACAGTTTCTTTCTTCTGTTGTAGAGTTTGTTTATGGCATGGGACCACCAGATTGGCTTCCTTTTTTTGGAGGATAGCATCTTGATTCTGTTAGGGATTGCATGATCCATGCACTGGTGTAAGTGCTTATAAAGTGCATTTGTGTAGGATTCAGCAGTCATACCTCTATTGACCGTCAGCATGGGTGTCGTGAAGTTTGTCACTTCTGTCTTAAGAAGCGTGAAGTTAGCTTTGGAGACTTTTTTTTACAGTGGTTTCCCTAATTGGGGGTGGGGGAGGGATATGGATGTCTAGGGTGATTAGCTTGTGGTCGGATCGGACCCTTGGGGAATTGACCTCTGGTGTGGAGCACCGGTTGCCAGTGTTGGTAATAACCAGGTCTAGGATACTGCTGCTCCTGGTGGGGGTGTGGATAAGTTGCTCCAAGGCACTGGAATTTATGAATTCCAGAAAACGTTGAGCACAAGAGTTGGTACATGAATAGTTTTCCCAGTTAATGGTGGGGTAGTTGAAATCGTCCATTTATAGGGTGTTAGATTGTACCCTAATATTTTCCAGTGTATCAAGAAATGAGGAGTGGGAATCCTGGGGCATGTTGGGGGATCTGTAGCAAGCTACAATTTAGATTGTGGTCTTGCCCAGAGTTAGTTGCACTTGGATAAACTCGGATGCATTATGCTGAGCAACTAGCCTGGAGGTGTGGATATCCTTAATGAATATGGACACACCTCCACCTTTAGTGTTTCGGTCCAGGTTAGGTGGCCAAAAGGTGTGGTATGAATTATAGCCTGGTAATGCAGGGGTACTCTCTGGTGCCTTGAACCAGGTCTCTGTCACTGCACAGATGTCAATGTTCTCCATTTTAAGGAGTGCCTCGAGTGAGTGCATTTTGAGGTTTAGACTTCTACCATTGAGTAGCAATACTCTCAGATTCTATAAAAGTATTAAAATTAAATTAAAATATTAAACTATATAGCCATACCAGAACCCTAAATTTAACCCTAAATCTCCCACCCAATTCCTAACCCTGATCTCCATTCTTCCTACAGAAACCTAAAATTCCTGATTACTAATTAAACCTAAAACTCCAACCTCACCCCTAAACTTAAATTTTTTGACTGCTCCCTAACTCTATACTCCCTTCCTGAACCCTAAGCCTATAACAACCCTCCTGCTCCCCAACTGCTGCCCTAATATGCACTTCCACCACTTCCCACTCCACCCCTAATGCTACTGCACTTATTTCACTCAAACCAGTATAGACTGTTTGGTAAGGTGTATCAGCTGCTTGCCTGAACTCATATCCATGTTTGAGCATAAACTACAGCCTATACAAGCTACAAGACACTTAAGTCCCTGGCTTCAACACAGGGGTGTTTGCGCACTTAGGACTTGAGAACTTGCAGATGAACCATAAGTTATACCTGCTAAGGCCTTTCAGTGGCTGTAAGTTGCACAAAAAGCAAGCAAAATATTCTGAAGCAAGATTTTTATTGTGATTTCTCACTCTGGTTTTATCCTCAGAGACTTAAAGATAATATTAAAAAAGGCTATTAGCTCAGTTTTACTAACTGAAAATATTTGCAGCAGTCTGATCAAAGTATCAGCTTCAACAGTCTGACTCATTCACCAAGTCCAAGTCAAAATTTTAGATAGTCAGAGAGTATGTGAACTTAGTGGATGCTATGCAGTTTTCTGGCACATCTAAAACAATGAACACAGGAATTTTAGACATCTAGAAACATTTAAGTATTTATTTCTTATGTCTCACTAGCATTGTATATTAGATAGAAGCTGTCTATGGATGGTGAAGTTCCAGTCATGAGTAAACTGAGCATTATTCCCTTTCAATCAAAGACTATTATTAAAACAAATAACAGGATGAATAGTGCCAGTACCTTTAGTCTTATGAGCAAGGAACATACACGTAAGTGCCCATTCAAAACCTTCCCATGTCAAACAGTTCCTCTTCATTTACATTTCTAGCCTCTGAGATTTAATATAATTTAATATATAAATAGAAGTTTATGCACTCATTTATTGAAAAAAAAACTCTTCAGTCCTTGATAATGTCTGCTACTCATATTTTCAGTAAAACTAAAAAAAAAAAAGCACACAAATGTTTCTAGAATAATTAAGCGTACAAACTATATTCTTGTCCCTAATAGAAACTTCACATGCCTACAAAGGTTCCCTTAAAACACATAACTATACCTCCTATTATCTTTCATTTCATTTGCTTGCTGATTAACCCATATTACAATATTCCATTACAAACTACCCAATCTACAAAGTGTGACTTTATCACACTTTCACAATATTTAGTTGGTTTCTTGTGGCGTACAAAATGTAGTTATTCATAGCATGTTTACTAAACACCTACTGTATATGTTAGACCTTATTTGGTTGCTGTTTTATATGAAGCTTCCAAAATATTAATCACAATATAAAATTAATGTATTTATATGCAAAATGATAACACTTGACTCAATTGTGGGCATAATCCACATTTTTTAACATTTCATAAGAAACACTCAATAACATAAAAAATATCATCTATAAATATGCAGCATGCTCATAGGTCTTTCTGAAATGTGTACATATAAATTAAAATTATTCTAGAGCTCATAACTGACCCAGTACTACAACCCTAAGTTGATGGTCCATATACAACAAAATTTGCTATTAATTTTCATATTAGTCCATATTCCATCATTGCCTAATACCCATCAGCCTTAGTTTATACCCAGGTCAAATGAGGCAACTCCATACAATAACAGATCATCTATAGGGGTTAGAAACCATTTATACAGATTTCTGTTTATTGTTGATTTCATCTTCCAGGGAATGTCACCAGATTATTTTGCATTTGAAGGTAATTTATTTATTTAACTTTTGCTCAACAAAAATTGCCAGTAGCCCATTGTACTGTCCTTTGTTTTCTATATTTTGGTTGATCTACATTTATTGGTATAATAGATATACTATGATAAAAATAAATAACATATCTCACTAAAATAAGCAGAAGGAAATAAATCCTGAATGACTGCATTGAATTAGTAAATGAATGCAGATACCTCATATTATAGCATCATTTTATATGTGCTAGCATTTGTCTGCATATGCATGCATGTATAGCCTTATTATCATAGTCCAAATATTAAAAATGAGACCATCTTAATGTGCTTTGCAAATCCAAATAGTCTCCTTCTGTAAATTATTCACAACTAATGTCTGTTTCAATGATATGCTAAATTTCAGATAAAACATTGACTAGCAAAAACAAATTCCTTTCACAGATTTTACAAAAGCCAGGGTAGTGGAATTTGTATAAATAATAAAAGAAGTGGGCTTAACAGTCATCACATATGGTTTATTTGCTTGTCTGTCACCACATATCAATTTCAGATGTTATTCTGTAGTTAGCTGCCTAAGCAGATCCATGATTTCAGTTAAAATAGTTGTAGAATGTGAGAAAGATGATGGCTCCATTTCCAATACAGCCAATTGATCACAACCCAGAGTTGGAGAGAAAAGGTAATTCTCTAGTTTACTTACCAACATCTGCCCTTTCCCATTCATTTAATCAGTCGATGCACACTTAATGTTGCCAAAAATCCACTGTGTTGATTTGATGCAATTCTGAAGGATTCTGTTTTATTTACTTTGATATAATTTACTGATCTGTTCTCTCCTCCCTTAAGTTGATCTGTTCTTGGAGGCAATGCCATGGTGAGGTTAACTCCTGAGAAGCATCTGACTCTGACCATGTTTCAAAGAAAATTAAAATTTATCTTCCTGTTGTTTTAGCCCCAGTTTCTGCATCAAGTGTATAACTGAAAGTTTCTTTTTTAAATATTTGTAATATTCAAACATTTTCAGTCCTCCATAAATAATGTAAATATTTGATTTAGTTTCACTGTTGTTAAAAGTTGTCTGTTCAGTATGATCACTGTATTAGACAGTGTTTATTTTCTTATTTTATCTTTAATAAAAATATTGGGAAAAATGTATAACTGAAGTTTCCTTCATAAAGTAAAGTTTAGAAATTAGAAGTCTGTAATTATACATAATTACTAATGTTAGTCTCCAGTTTATTTGACAACTGAAGTACCTGACTTCCATTATAACCTATTTTACAGTGGACATGTTCTACATTTACACCTCTAGCATATATTGTTTATATGTTTTCTCATTTAAGACAGTTTCAAAGTACATATCTCAATATATATAGGGGGTAAGGCAAGCAAGTTGACTAAATATAAATCTTTCCATATTTAAGTGTAACCTTTAGCAATGGATGGGAAAGTGGTAATTTATCCCATGTCTGGCCCCCACATTGCTGATTCACAGTAATTCTCAAACTAGCATACACCCCCAGGTATATAACCTCTAGAAACTTCCTATCTAGCATACCCCCTCCTAATAAATGCCCTTGATACACAGGGACACAAATTGGTTAGATTGCATGGCTAGACATATAAAGGTCCTGGTGGTCATTAGCCTAGTATATACCTATGTATCTATGGATATATAATTATTTTCCTTGTTTCTGAATGGCAAAGGGAAAATAAACATGTATTTAGTCCAGTACACTAAAAGTGTTTTTTTTTCTATTCATACAACAGGGCAAACTTATAATTCTTATGCATTACTGCCAGAAAGTATTTAACCAGCATATAACATGTAAAAAGAAACACTGGGATTTACACACACCTTAAAATTGTGCATTTACATTGCAATGCATATTTTTATCAAAATTTATTGTTGAAAATAAATACTGAGTAGGTATATAGCTTCTGAATCTACATAACTTTTTATTTTTCCTTTTTAAGCCTTTATGGATACATTCAGGCCAATAAAGCCAAACCCCACTAACTGTGGACATGTCTCCATCTTCTTGTGACTTTGTCAGCACAGTACAAGTGGACTGTTTGACTGTACCTTTGAAACATAGGGTCTTTACCCTCAGCTGAAACACTTGATGTCTTTGAGAGGTCATTTGCATATATCCCATGGGCCTCTATTACAGGAGGTTTCAGATAACAGACAATGAAAACTCTAGCTTGGTTAGGTTTTTCTTGCAGTTTGCACTTATTGGTTTGTCTGGGTGACATTTTTCTCTTTGGTTTGGATGTTGGTTGGGGTATTTTGTTGAAACCTTAATGGTTATGGACATCGGCTGGGTGTAAAGACCCTATGTTTCTAAAATAACACCAAACAGTCCACTTGTGTTCTGCTGATGAGGTCATAAGAAGGCTGAAATGTGTTTGTCCACAGCTAGTGTTGTTTGGCTTTATTGAACCAAATGGATCCTTAAAAAAAGTAAAAAGTCATGAACATTCACAAGCCATATAGTTGAAACACTTGATTTCCTTAAGTGGTCATTTACGTACACTCCATGACCCTGTATTAAAGGAAGTTTAATATATCACACAGTGAAAACTCTAGCTTGGCTATGTTTTTTCTTGTACTTTGTACTAATTAGTTTGTGTGTGAGACCTTTTTACTCTTTGGTTTGGATATTGGTTGGAATATTTTGTAGATACTTTAATAGTTATGGACATTAGCTGGGTGTGAAGACCCTGTGTTTCAAAAGTATAACCAAATTGTCCACTTGTGCCATGTTTTCAAAGCCATAAGAAGGTCAAAACATGCATGCCCACAGCTAGTGGGGTTTGGCTTTATTGGTCTGAATGTATCCATATGGACCTAAACAGTAAAGGGTCATGGATTTTTAGAAGCCATATAGCTGAAACACTTTATGTACTTAAGTGGTTTAAGGTAGCACACAGTGAAAACTCTAACTTGGCTAGGTTTTTCAAATAGTTTGTCCTAACTGGTTTGTCTGTGTTATCTTTTTACTCTTTGGTTTGGATGTTGGTTGGAATATTTTGCAGACACCTTAACAGTTATGTACATCTTTTGGGTGTAAAGACCCTGTGTTTCTAAAGTATAGGCAAGCAGTCTATTTGTCCTATGTTGCTGAAGTCATAAGAAGCCAAAGCATGTATAGCCACAACTAATGTGCTTTGGCTTTATTGGCATCATTGTATCTGTAAAGGCTTAAAAAGAAAAAGTAAAAAGTGACAGACATTCAAAAGCCATATAGCTGAAATACTTGATGTCCTTAAAATATTGTTTATATATATCATTGTTAGTAGGGAGCTGCAGTTTCTAATACAAAGTTATCATTAACTGCTTTTAGATAGCCATCATCAAGTTACTGCTTTTAGATAGCCATCATCAAGTTACTGCTTATTGGTTGTTATGACTACTGAACTGGTCTAACTGCTCCTTTAAGCCAAATGGGTAGTGCATATTATATAGTTTTGCTAACATTGCTGAGATACTGTTAACTGCTGAAATATGGCAAAATAGAACTCTGTAAGTGTATACTGCTATTTTCTTGAACTTTAGACTTAAAATTAGTGCTGCAGCTTTCTAACTGCATCTAACATTCTTTATCAGGTGAAATCCCCTGAGTACTGGTCCCTCCCTGTAAGGCCATCAACGGTAGAAGGAGCCCACCCAGATGAGAATCATAACGGATGCATTACTGCTCCGTCCTGCTACTCGTTTCATAAAAAAGAAAAATTCACTGACAAGGTTAATATAATTTAATGCATATCGCTAAATATAGAAGTCGACTCCTGGGTCTGGTGCACTGCTAGGTGTTCTAGTTTTTATAAACAATTGGCAAAGTGAAAACAGATCAAATCAGCTATCGTCCACTAAGGAATATGACCAAACAGTCCATCCTACTTGATAAAAAGAACTACTATTATCACTTGCAACAGAAAAATTAAGCTAACCCTCAAAAATTTTGGGCAGGCCTAAACAAACTGCTGCGTCCAGGACATACCTCCACTCCAACCCCTGCAAACTGTACTGATAAACAACCTGATGATGTAGCAAATACCTTTAATAGTTTCTTTACTGAGACCATCCAGTCCCTCACTAGCCAGCTACCCCCAAGCCACTGCAGCACTAATAACACCACTCCCAGCAGGCAACCTTCCTTTAGCTTTCAACCAGTTGCTACAGCATATATTCAAAATCTAATAAAAAAACTAAAACCAACCACTCTAGCTGCTGATTTTCTGCCTGCTGAATATCTGCAAAAAGCCACAGATGCGATAGCATATCCCATTTCCCTACTAATCAACCGAACCATAGCAGAAGCTTCTATCCCCGCAATCTGGAAAATTGCCCATGTCATACCACTCCATAAAGGGGGCAGCTCTACCGAACTGTCTAATTTCCACCTCATAGCCATTTTGTCACCTCTAGCCAAAATCATGGAAAAATGCATTCATAATCAACTGCTACAATACCTGGCACAAAACAGCCTCCTAGCCAGCTCCCAGCATGGGTTCAGGTCACATCATAGTACCACCATAGCCCTCCTTGCCTTCTCTGATATCATAAGCAACAATCGCAACAGTAATAAAATATCCTCTGCCCTATTCTTGGACCTCTCCAAAGCTTTTGATATGGTGGATCACCAACTACTAATTTACACACTAAAGACTATGGACTTAGACATTCAATCTCTGCAATGGCTCCAATCCTATTTGAACGGCAGACAACAGGCTGTCCTATGGCAAAATAAAATTTCTAACCTCCTACCCAACACCCTGGGGGTTCTCTAGGGCTCTATACTTGGACCTCTCCTATTTTTAGCATTTATCAGTAACCTCTATACAGTCATCCCAAATGCAAAATGCATCCAATATGCAGATGACTCCACCCTTATTAGCTCTGCTACCTCCCAGTCTGATCTACAAAGACTATCCCAAACCACCTTCAATACAGTCGAATATTAGCTAACGAATCATCACCTGATCCTAAACCCAAATAAAACTAAATTACTGCTGTTTTCCCCTAATCGAAGATCCACCATACCATCTTTCTCCATAAAAGCTAAGAATGGTACCATAATCTCCCCAGATACCTATACAAAGCTACTAGGCATTACCATAGATGATAATCTCAAATTTGACATACATGTTAATCAGGCTGTTCAAACCATCAACAAAAAACTCATCTCACTCTACAAGATTAAACTTTTCCTAACCCCACCCACTAAAATAGCCGTTGCACTCTCTCACCTTCTTTCAACTCTCCTCTATGCTTCCCCTTTATTCACAAACTTAGGCAAAACAGAACTGTATAAACTGTCTAGCTGTTATAATCACATTGCCCGATTCGCCACTGGCATGCCATACAAGACACATCACTGTAAAAATCTGAACCACCTCGGATGGTTAGAACTGCCATTCCTATTTCAATATAACCAACTATTAGTGGCACATAAAGTACTCAACCAGCCTGACAGTACACCCGCACTTAAAAAACTTATGAAACCCTGCAGTAACCCAAGACCACTTTGCTCTTCTAACAGGCTACTAGTGCAAACTGTCAAAACCAAAAATTCAGCTGGTGACTCCCTGTTTGCCAACCATGTCGGCAAAATCTGGAACACACTCTCTGCCGACATTACCCTAGAACCTACCCTTAGTCAATTCAACAAAGTCTTAAACTTTATTTTAAATCACACTGGCTATGTCCTTGTTCCAAACCAGACTAATCCTATCACCATGCTTGTGTACTAACTCAGAAATTAATAGAATTGTGTTTTATAAGCCTTAAACCTTGTGTAAAATAAATAATTTGTGTAAACTCCTCTTTACCTAGATTTATGTTATGAAATTGTGTTTACTGTGGAGCTTTTCTCCCCGGGCCTCCACTGAATATGGACATGTATCCAGTTGGACTATCCCAGTCAACAAATGTAAAATAAAATAAAATAAATAAATAAAATATCCCACAGGCCTCTACTACAAGAGGTTTATGGTTTCACACAGTGAAAACTCTACTTTGGCTAGGTTTTTCTTGTAGTTTGTACTAATTGGTTTGTCTGTGTGATCTTTTTATTCTTTGGTTTGGATCTTGTAAAATAGAAACTTGAACAAAATTTTAAATATTAAAGTAAAAAAAGGAGTCAGGAAAATGCCTACAGTTTTTATAAGAGAATATTCTAAGCATTTTATTCACACTATTGGAACAAATCTCACACTATGCACTTGAACAAAATTTTAAATATTAAAATAAAAAATGAGTCAGAAAAATGCCTACAGTTTTTATAAGAGAATATTCTAAGCATTTTATTCACATTATTGGCACAAATCTCACACTATGCCACTATATGATAGTAGCATTAACATTTACTTGAAGTGGAGAGTGCATATCTTATTTTTTATGGGCATTAATTTCAGCCCTAATCTCTGTTGTTATTGCATGCTTTTGAAACAAGCTCATTGTCACCCCTCAGCAAGTGCCTCATAAAATTCTAGCAAAACATCATTAGTCACTTAAATATGGGTAAAGTAAAAATTTTTGTTTCTACATTATTAACATTAAATAACAGGGTAAACCACAACTAAAATATTGACTCCCTGATTGAGTGAAAGATATTCATGATTGATAAAATTTTTAAAGGTTAAACCATTATATTAAAAACAATTTTTAGAATTTTATGTACCATATTTATAACATAATTTATACATGGTTTACCTTTTGTTTTTCTGGTGTAAATTAGCAGGTTTAACATACCTTTTAAAGGTTTTGTATTTTATTTCACTTTATTTTATTTTATTTTATTACACTTGTATATTAAGCTTAAATAACTGGTAGTTTTCTCTGTTTTTAAACACATTTGGAAATTACATGTATTAATTTTTTAGAAGTATTAATGGATTAAATATTATAATTTATCCTAAATGTATACACAAGGAAGTGTGAGACTGATGAACATTCTTAGTTGCAAGTAAGAGTAAATGTTCAGAAAAGCACTGTTGCACTTTAAAGATTGATTGATTGCAATTAATTAATATATCAGGCCTATTAAGCTGAATATAAAAGCAGTAAGGCCATATACCTAATTAACCTTGAAAAAGCCTGAGACTACTCAGGCGAAAGCGCTTGGATTTTACTTGAATTTCTGTCTGTTTTATGAATAAAAGAACTATCGTTGAAGCTTTGACCATCTGTGGTTTTTAACGTTGGATTTTTTTGGACTTGTATCCCACTTGGTTTTATTCATATTTTCAACTGCAGCCTGGTTTGAGGACACACTATTGGAGTGCAGGACTCGCTTTGCTGTCTGAGTCGGGTGTTACTCCTTTTTGTGGTAAAGTTAAAATACTCGCTTAAACATCCAAGAAAAATAGAGATAGTAAAAATCTGCCACTGTCAATAACTTTTCACTTTTTAAAGAACAGTGGTATATTTTAGCTTGCTATCAAATGCCATTTTTGTTTTAACAAATTGGAAAGAATGAGTATCTCAGATTCAGATGCAATGCAAAAGCATTGATTTTAATGGCATGAATTGCTGATGAATACCCAGATATTTGTTAAACGTCCTCTCCATCTTGCCCATAGTGTCACAGAAGATAGTCTGCACTGCTTAGTGAAAATAATGTGATATGTTGCTCTTAAAGTCTTGCTTGAAATAAAAAAAATATATGTTATACAGATGACATTCCTTTGATGGACTGGCTGCCTTAACAATTGCACTGTCAAAATGAGGTTGGAAAATGTCTTTTAGATGGGAATTCTCCTATTCTTAAACTACAAATACCAACCAATTACAGTGTCCAATTTTGCTTTGCACTTGAAAATATATCAGTATATACATTTCTTTACTTTTTTAGAAATAAAACCGTGTCCAACAGTAGGATACAAAGCCTATTCTTGCACCTCTAAACTGTAGATATTTTTCTCACAAGTAAATACACAGGGAAATCAAACAAGCTTCGTCAAACTCACGAACATAAATAAAGGATCATAAACATTTATCATGTCTAACTAAGAAGAATTCTAAAGCACTCAAGCCTTCTAACTGTAGGATCATCCTGTAAGTTACAAAAGTAGCTAAGACTCAAACAAACTCCACCGGCAATGATGACTATCCACGGACAAAAAGTTGATTTTTAAACACTTTCTTTCTTTAATTTCATTAGAACTTCATCAGAAAAATTCTAAACTGAATCAATACCATTTAAATAACCCTCCAGAAAAGTAAAATGATCCAGTCAGATCAACAGAGACTTGCAATAGCTTACTTCACACTTAAACCAAATTAAAGGAACATACACAAAATATTAATATACAAAGACTATCAACTAATAAACATAAAATAAAAAAATAAAAAATACAATTTGAATATAAATGTTTAATTAAATATTTAGGTATACTTGTGCTGTAGCAAAAAATATTTAATATTGATAGATTCATTAAGGCCAGGATTCTGACCAGCACTAAATCTGCCAGCCTGTTTGATTTCAAGCATAGTTTTAAAGTTACCAACGAACCCAGTACTGTTAACCAAATCCAATACTGCAAAAGTAAACTAAAATTTGTACAAGACACAGCAGGAGCCTAAAATAAAACTACATTCCATCCAAACCCTTCTTACACTCAGTAGACATCTTTGCAGTAACCAAGATTTGATTTTAAGAGGCAGAGAATACATAACAGTACAAGGTTTCATTGCCTCCCATACTTTTAGACCAGTAGCTGCACAGACAGAGGCTAAAGGAGGAGGTGTCTCAATAGACATTATTAACAAACATACCTCTAGGGTGGCAGGATAATGTGCTGGAGTTTCTTCACATGCAGATCGCAATAGACAAAATTCCACACCATATCCTAATCAGCTATACGTCACCCTCCATGTCCCAAGAAGCTCATAATGCATACATGGTCCTACTGGATGCACCTACCATTCAGCCTAACACACCATGCATGCGAGACTTTAATTACTCCTATATAGATTGGGGATCTTATATAGTCTCAAATCTACAGGCACAGAGATTCCTAGACTTTGTAAATAGAAACACGCTTGACCAAATAGTGAATACACCCACCAGCATACTGTACCTCTTGCTTACAAATATGGGATAATTCTGTACCCTTCCTCTCAATGTCTCATCCCTCTTGGTAAGGTCTGACCATAAAACTGTCTCCTTCGAAATCAAAATCAATTCTGCAATCCCATTAAAAACATAACAGTTAGGAAATATTTCAAAGTAAATTATCGTTTATTAAGTGATTGTTTGTCAAGTTTCAAAGCCCATCCAAATCCAGAGAAGATAGCTGCCTATGCTGACTTGCTCTCAGAAGGTCTGTACAACCATGTCAATAGCTGCATAGCGGCTAATGTACCTACCAGAAGTAAGGCCAAAACTAGCCCCAGAAACAAACTGCCCTGGTCACATTTCCAAATTAAAAAGCATATAAACAAAAGGAAAAAAATATGGCAAAAATCAGAAAAGACCAGCAGCAAGGAGTAATCCAATCTTTTTTATAATGATGCATACTGTTTTTTTGCATTGATAAAGGTCTTCAGGACCAAAACTGGTCTGCTTCATAATAAAAAAGATTGGATTCGTCCTTGGTGCTGGCCACTTGTGTTTTTTATTGAGTTTAATTATTTTGGCCTTTGCACCTGCCATCCGTGTGTGGCTTCTCCTGACTTTAACAGAAATCAGAAAAGGTAATTCCTATAAAAGATAGAAATTTTCTCATCAAAATAAATAGGCAATTAAGAGGGCTAATTAGGTCAATTAGAGCCAACTTTCAGGTTAAGATGGTCTCATAGGTGAAAGATAACCATAAGGCCTTCTACAGCTAAGTAAGAAAACTCAGGGACAGCACACAGCAGTGTGCTGAACTAGTGGTTAATGGTGTCACATTCACTGAGCTTGGCAATATAGAGAATCAGTTAGTGGACAAATTAATTTCCAACTTTACCCCCTCTCACACCCATCCACTGCCTCAAGCATAACCACTCCAACTATAACTAGGGACATGCACTGGCTGTGCTCACTAAGGCCAAGAATGTGGTCTTGATGAGCCCCAATAACATCCCAGGTTGCCTCCTGAATATAAAATATGACTTATCATGACTCCTGGAGTTGTTATTTAACTATAGTCTTAAAACAGGCATTGTGCCATGTGAATGGAGAACTGCAACGGTCATTACCCTTCATAAGGAAGGACCTTCAACAGATCCTAGAAGCTACAAACTCATTAGTCTGACCAATCATATTTGCAAAGCCATGGAAAGAGTTATAATGGAATTTATCAACAAGGGCATAGGAGACCTCCAGACACTGGCTCCATCTCAGTTTGGCTTTCTCAAATGAAGGTCATGCACACTGAATCTGGTGGACATCTTTTGAAAAGGTCACTAAGGCAATGGATAAGGGGGAAACGGTGCATACTGCATACCTAGATCTGGTTAAAGCATTTGATACAATACCCCACTTGGGCATTGTCAACAAACATAAAACTAGGTATAAGTCACTTTATATCACACTGGATAGCTAGCCGGCTCACTGATAGAACCCAGGAGTTAAGAATTGGTGAGGGCACTTTCACAAAGAGGCCAGCCACCATTGGGGTCTCCCAAGACTCTGTGCTGGGTCTAATCCTTTTTGGCATCTACTTCTTGAATGTCCAACTCAATGTCAAAGTCCTTTGGTTAACCGAGTTCGCAAATGATTGCAAACTGGGAGTCACTGAATGCCCCCAAGATGAGAACAGGTCAAATGCAGACAAATGGTTGGTGCCAAAGGCAAGGCTTAAAAATCAATAGCAAGGAATGTATTATAGTACCTTTTTGGAAGTGCACCACCCCAGGTAAATAATTCACCAATGAAACACCCTTAAAAATTGATTCACTACTCAGGGATCTGTGAAGTCACATAGATAGTAACTTAGTCTTTGACCAACATGTTTCCAAGGCAGTAAGAAAGTTCTTATATGTTGCTTAACTTATAAGCAGGGGGATGGCATCTTGGTCCAGAGAGGTTATCATACTACTGTTCTCGGCCTTCATCAGACTCTTTATAGAGTATAATGTCCCCTACGGTATGTCCCTGACTAGACACATGGTGCAACTGGAAGGCCCACAAAGGTCCCTTAAAAAGAATACAGGGAGGAAACACAATGTCATGAACTGATCACTTCAAACCCCTGTCTTTTTACTCAGTATCATACATACATTTGAGAGATAATCCTTGCTTGACATACAAAGCATCTCTGAACCCTGTTTGATGAACCTTTTGCACATCTACAAAACAAATGGCATCCAAGCTACTATATTAAAATACCTAAATCTTAGTCATAACCTAAATTGGTTATGTTTGACAGACATATGTTTTTCAGAAAATTCCCATTCTATAACAAGAAAAAGGAAGTATGAGTCATATGTGATTTATACCCCTGATATTCTAGTGTGGTTTGTGTTTTGTTTTTTTAGGAATTCAAATTCTCCTGCATAGGGTTTCCTTCCATGTGAAGCAGAGTTCCTCTCTATCCCTCTTTAAAACTAACTTCGGTCAAGGGTGGGTAATCAGAAATTCACCCATGGTCAGAAAAGAACCACCTATATAAATCAAATTTGTGAGTTGCATTTGGGTTGTTCATAGGTTCATAGATAGGTACTAGGCTATTAGTGCTAGGGCCTATATAAGCCTAGCCAAAAATGTACCCTGGCTTTTGCCACCCAAGATAATTATTTTCCTGTGCCCCTGTTGAGCAGAGCCACAGAAGTGATCCTCATGGTGAATTTCCTATCTCCCATCCAGTCATCAAGATTTTTCTTGAAGAGTGCTAATGAGGAGCTTTGTTTGATATAGATAGGTAGTTTGATCCAGAGCATGGGAAGTCTCTGGGACAGGAATTTTTGGCCAGGCTTATAAATGCCCTAGTAGGTTTTAGCCTAGTGTATACCTATGATCTATAAATATACCATGTATAGTTGCTGTTGTTAGACAAAGGGGAAATGTGATATATTGGGTCAGCCAAAAATATTCTTTTTATTCTCTTGTTAGAAAACCAGTCCTTTAATTCAAAAATGTCCAAATAAAATGTATGCAGAATGTTGAGAAAGAGGCCATTCAGTAAAAATTGTGGGGCAAAACATAGAAAATGTAAGGAAACAAGCCTTTTAGATGTGACTTCTGACTGTTTTCATAGCAGGAAGGAATTTTACAAAAAGTAACAGCAATAAACACTGGACCCATCTCAGTTTGGATTCATAAAGGTCAGTTCATACTTATTCAAACTTATGGACTCTTTTGAAAAGGTCACCAAACCATTGTATGAAAAGTTAAATGGTACATACTTATACCTCAACCTACCCAATGCTTTTGACATAACCACCCATCAAGACGCATTAGAAAAGTTAAATGAACTAGGAACAAACCCTAAGTCACTATCTGAATGGCAACTCGCTTACAGATAGGATACAGGAGATCAAAAAAGGTGAATCTACCCCTACAAGAGACCAGTCTCAAGTGGAGTCTCCCATGGTTTAGTGTTGGGACGTCTTTTTTTTTTTTACATCTACATCTGTGAAGTAAATATCAGTACCAAATGTCTCTGGCCAGCTACATTTGCAGAGGACTGCAAGGTAGGAGTAGTCATTGAATCCCCGAAAGACTTTCACCAATCCTGCAGGAAGGTTTATCCTAAACAGATAACTGCTTCTAGAATTATGAACTGAACTAAATAAAGAAAAATCCATTATTGTACCTTTTGGGAAGTTGTTTAGCCTGGGAAACTACCATATTGACAATGCACCTGTAAGAGTTGACCAAATTGTTTCAGATTTTAAACTTATGTAGACAGTGACCTAACTTTTGTCCAACATGCACAATTCATAAACAAAAGGATTATGTCCAGATTTCCATATGTCATTGTCCACTTTTAGTCAACCCTTATTAGGCCAATCATTGAGTATAATGCCATCTTTGGCATATATCTGTCTAGACACATGCAGCAACTGGAACACACACAAAGATGGCTTATTAAAAGGATACGAGATCTAAACAATATGTCTTACATTGACCACCTCAAAGGCCTATTCCTGTACTTGGTATCATATATACTTGTATGAGGTGACCTGTATCTGACATACAAGACAACTAATTAATGGAGCTACAGCAAATCAAAAAATAAAAGGGCATCAGAATTACTTTGGCCAGTGATCTAATCCTCTTCTGCAACATCACCAAACCATTTTGGAGGGATAGATAGATCACAAAGGGATACTACTCATAAGGTACGTACTCCCCACCAATGTAAAACAAAACTTATCTATTTCCACAATCAAGCTCAACTTGGATGTATAAATGAATAATAGAAATTTTACGCCGGGACTGTTCACCTGTACTACTAATAGAGAAAAGTAGATTCAAAATGCTTCATCCGCATCATGGGTTCTCTCAGTTTATCAATGGTATGATCCCAGTTATTTTCATTATAGGTAGTTATTAGCGATTGGCCTTAACCATCCTACTGTCAGTAATTATGTATTACCCATAATGAAAATAAATGGGATCATGCCATAGATAATCTGAGGAGATCTATGAGGGAGATAAACATTTAGAATCTACTTTTGTCTATTAGCAGTACTGGTTGCAGTCCTGTGGTAAATTTTATATTACACATCTCAGACCCAATTTGCACTTGAACGTGGACAGGGACGAGCTTTGCTTTAATTGAATGTGAAGTCTGTTTCTCAGCAGTAGTATCCTTGTGAGATATACTTGTCCTTCTAAAATGTTTTGCTGTTGTTGCAGAAGAAGATTAGTTTACCCCTGATGAGAATAACTGGGAGTATACCATAGATAATTTCAGGGAGCCATGCATGGGATAAAGTGTTTAGGAACTCCTTCTATCCATTAGTAGTAGAGGGGCCAGTCTATCAGTAAAGTTTGTCTTTCCTATCCATAGATCGAAGCTGCACTTGAATATGTACCTGGATGAACTTTGTTTTATGTGGATGGGGAGTCTGTTCCAGAGCAGTCGAGATGTTACATGTGTCTGGACAGGCACATGCCAACAAGGGCATTAGACTCAGTGATTGGCTAATGAGAGCTGCGTAAGGGGGAAAATGACATCTCTAGACACATTCCATTTGTTTATATTCTGTGCAATATAGAATGACATTCTTGCAATAGACAAAGGTTGGTCAAAACATAGGACACTGTCCACATAAGTTCCCCAAAAAAGACAAACAACTGGGTAAACTCTTAGGGGTATAATGTCAATGTGGATAGTTCTGTCAGATAGACAACTTCCCAAAGGATAAAATAATGCATTTTTACTGTTTAGTTTCAGTACATGATTTTGGTATCAGTTGTTTATTTGAAGCATGCCTTTCTGCAGGATGGCTAAGTCATTTGGGGATTCAATGACTGCTCCAAGCTGGCAGTCATTTGCAAACGTAGTCAGCCAGAGCTCTTTGGTACTGAATTTGACTTTAGAGACATTGATGCCAGAAAGGATGGTCCCCAGTGCAGAAGTCTTGGGGAACCCACTGTGACTGGTCACTTTGTGGAAGGACCATTCCCTATTTTTGATTTCCTTCAGCCTTTCTGTGAGACAGCTGGCAATCTAGTGGGGAACATACAGAGTTTATTCCCAGTTTATTTATCTTTTCTATTATGTCTGAGTGGGAAATTCTGTCAAAAGCTTTGTCCAGGTTGAGGTACAGTATAGTATGTTTTGTTTTGCCTTTATTCATTGCTTTGTTGTCCTTTTCAAAAAATTCCACCAAGCTGAGTAAGCATGACCTGCCCTTGATGAATCTAAACCGAGATGGATCCAATGTTTGGAGATTCCCAATGTCCTGATACATTAGTTCTATGTTAAGTCTTTCCATGGCTGTGCATATGAGGCTGATTAGACTTCTAGATGAAGTTCATATGCATGTTAGACATGAATGCTCATTGGTAATTTGATCCTTTAATTATTCCCCAAAATTAGAATATTGTAGTGTATGACATTTTTGGAATTTCACCCAATATCTTAATTTTTTTCTAATACTGCATAAAGGAGTTATATAAATAAATATATATATATATATATATATATATATATATATATATGGATCTATCTTACAACGTCGACAAGTCAAAACGCCGAAAACGAAATCACCGACACCACATAACCGACATTTCACAAACACGAAACCTCACATGCCCGACACACCATAATCCCGACAAGCAACAAACAAAACAAATCCCCGGTCCAAAAAGCACACACACAACACAAGCACACCAAAATCCTTACAAACCAACAGTAAACCTCACATACACAACTACCTACAACCTTAACCCAAACCCTAACCCTAAGGTCCGCCACTATCGCACACTCACCTAACCCGCCCTAACCCTAACTCACTTAACCCGCCCTAACCCACAAACTATCACAGTCGCACACTTACCTAGCCCGCTCTAACCCTAACTCACTTAACCCGCCCTAACCCACAAACTATCACAGTCGACACTTACCTAGCCCGGCCTCTAACCCTAACTCACTTAACCCGCCCTAACCCACAAACTATCACAGTCGCACACTTACCTAGCCCGCCCTAACCCTAACTCACTTAACCCGCCCTAACCCACAAACTATCACAGTCGCACACTTACCTTACTCGCACCCTAACGTCCGTCACTACCGCATACATCCACAGCCTTTTCCCATGTCGATGTTCTCAGCGTCGGGGTTTTGATCCGTCGGTCTTCTCCATTTTCGATCTTCTGGCGTCGGTGTTCTCGCTGTCGGCGTTCTGACTTGTCGACGTAGTCAGATAGACCCATATATATACATATATATATATATATATATATATATATATATATATATACAGGCACACATACATACACGTATACATATATAGCAGCTCTAGTGGTTAAAATTTGCAACATCATTAAAGATAGCAAATACTGTTACACTAATTTTTAGTCAGGTCTTACATTGTCATATTATTTATGTCAGTGTTCTTTCTCTGTAAGCAATGTGTCAAGAATTCATTCCAGCATTATTGTATTCTGAGCAAGATTAAGAAAAATACTTTTTTGCATGGATGCTTTAGACTATAATACTGTGTCTAAAAACTCGATACTTGTATTCTCAATATTTGAGGCTAAATCTAGGTTTTTAAAAGTGTCATAAGAACATCTGGACTAATTTATTTCTTTGTTTTAGTAGCAATGTCTGTGGTTTAGTTGAATTGTTTGCAGATAGTAGGCTAGAAAGCGTATTCTTTATAGTGATCTAAAAAAACCCACACACATTGGAGAATGTGACTGTAACTTAAAACATTCAAAATCACAAAGTTCTGCAAAATATATCTAAAATGATAATAAAATAATTGTGAGAATTACCAGTTAAAGTAATCCCATTTAGCAAATCTTAAATCTAAGACACAAAATCACCAGTCATAGCAAATCACATTTAGGAATTTTTAAATCTAGGACACAAGCCCAATGATATCTACACTTAAATACATACATGTGCAGGAATGTAAGACGTTTTTGTTAAGCCTTGTGTCATTTAGTTATATCTTGATGTTTGAAGAAAATTAGGGCTTAAAAGATCTAAGAGGCATTAGACAAGTTAGATATATGAAGGTGGACAAAGGAGAAATGAATGATGAAAATGAAACATCCTGATAGAGGGCCAAAATGTTACAATTGTTATCAGATGAGCCCATCTGCACAACTGCTAGAGTGATTCAACTGTCCTGCAAACACTTACAGTAGTTAGTGTAGTTAGATCTTCTGCCTGAAGCTGGGGTGCCTTCTGTGTAGTGTTGCATGTTCTCAGTGCAGTCTATTGGGTTTCCTCCTGGTACTCTGGTCTCTTCTCACATTCCAAATACATGCTATTGGTGGATTGGACACTCTAAATTGCCCCTAGGTGTGAGTGTTTCCGTGTGTGTGCCTTCAGTGAAAGGTTGGGTGCCAGGCTGGCAGCTCAACACCATAAAATTCTACTGCTCTGCGGATCATTGCTCTGCTGTGGTGACCCCTAACAGGAAAAGCCAAAAGGAGAAGAAGAAGACGTTCTTCTGCTTGAAATGGCACTGGACTTGGATAGTTATAGTTACCTACTAGTGCAAAAATGTCCCACAGAAGTTTCTGTTTGTATCCTAGAAATGTACAAGTAGAGTCTGAATCTTCATTTCAGGCCAGTAGTCCATATCATGGACTCTATGTCTGAGCCATTTGATTTATTTGTTGCAAATACCAAGGAAACAAGATTATACAAGCCTTCTATTCTCATAAGAATTTGTGGCTTTTTTGAAAAATGTAAATAAGTTAGCAATGTTGTTTTACCTGAAAAAGTGAAAACGGCAGTTGTCAATATCCATTCTCTCTACTAAATAATTCCTAAAGATTAGATGGTGGGAATGGTACTGTAACTTTAAACAAATGCCACAGACTTCAGTAGCAATGAAAATCAGTCCTAATGCAGCATATTAATAGTGGTCATGAGAACCAGAATTGCCTACACGTTTTTAAAGTTGATACTAATTGAATAAGAGAAAATATGCTATATAAGGGAGACTTTTAATTTGGTTCAGTTCATTGATAGGTTTTATTGACAATTTGTCATGTGGAATGGT
>NC_056732.1:772678212-772698212 GCF_019279795.1 Protopterus annectens
ACAGGAACAAGCCTGTCCTGCTGCTACTGTTCCTCTCTGTCAAATCACCAAGACAAGATTTAAGTAATCCATTAATGATCATCCTTTTGCAAGTCCCCCTGTTAGTTTTCAAGAATGGGTGACAAAAAATGCAGCAAGACCACAATAACCTGTGCAAATAATTAAGGATTTGTATTACACAAGGACATTCATCTGAAATCCTATGCATCCAACGGATCTTCCTCCCCTAGGTAAACGTATCAAAATAGCCTTTTTCATAGTGAATGGAAACCATTCAGTATTTGTATCTTCCTTCATTATCTCTATCACCCTCCCCCGATCTTACTGTAAACTACATTATAGGAATTCATTAGGCTCAGCTGCCTTAGTCATTTTCATATGTCATTTTGCACTTACAATGTTTTCCAACTTACCTTCCTGTGCAAGGAATGTAACACACCCTCATCCATATTTCTATCTTACTGCCCATCAGAAATACCAGAACTTCACAAGACTGCTTATACAAATGACCACACAATGCACACAATTCTTTCCTCTATTCAACATTATTCATCACTACTTTCACTGGCCTAAACCTCAGGCATCTAATCCATCTCATAGGTGTTAACTAGGCTAATGACCACAAGGGCCTTTTTAAGTGTAGCCATGCATTCCAAATCTCTGACAAGTTCTGATACCCTTGATAAGTGTAAGCATGGGCCTGGTAGATGAACCATTTAAACATTACCTGTTTGCATTAGAGACATAGGTGCCAAATCATTCCAGTTCCCCATTCGATTATGCAAGTTGCACATGAATTGGGTTAGGGAGGAACTCTGCTTCACATGAATGGGGAGCCAGTTTCATAGATGGGGCAGTCTCTGGGACACAAAGCAGGTCCTATTTATATCATAGGCAAGGTTTAAGACTTTAGAACAGGTAATTCTGGCAATGTTTGTTTGGTGGACATGCAGCAGGTCCATCAGACTGAGCTCTGACAATGCCCTGTATGCCAGGCATAGATCTCCACTCCAAGGATAAGACCTTGAGGTGATCTGCATAGGACATATTACTTATGTCCTGTATTCTTTTAGTGAGGAACCTCTGTGGACATTCCAGTTCTTGGATATGCCTGGATAGGTACATACCAAAGGGGGCATTGTACTCAATGATAGATCTGATGAATGCCAAATACAGTGGAACAATGACTTTTTGGACTTAGATGCAATACCTTTGTTTATAAGTTGTGCAACATAGAATGATTTCCTCACCACTGTAGACACATGATGATCAAAGGCTAGATTACTATCTATGTGTGTCCCTTATTCCCTGACTACTAGGTCAATGCTAAGGGGTGTGTTGTCAATATGATAATTACCAGGGATGGATGACTTCCCAAAGGATACTATTATGCATTTCTTGGCATTTAGTTTTAGTCCATGGCTCTGACACCAGCTGTTTGTCTGTGTCAGCCCCTCCTGGAGAACATTTGTGTCAGTGTGAGATTCAATGACAGCTCCTAATTTGCAATCATCTGCATATTTAGTCAGTCAGAGACCATTGACATTGGCCTTGACTTATGAGAAGTAAATGCCAGAAAGGAGCAGTCCAAGGACTGATCCCTGAGGGACTTCACTTGTAACTGGCCTCTTTGTAGAGGGGGACTCCTCAACTCTAACTTCCTGAGTCCTGTCTGTGAGCCAGTTGGCTATCCACTGGGTGACATATGGGTTTGTACCTAACCTCTTGAGTTTGTCAACAATACCTGAGTGGGGTATTGCGTCAAATGCCTTGGCCAGGTCAAGGTAGGCAGTGTGAATGATTTTGCCCTCATCCATTGCTTTGGTGACCTTCTCAAGGAAGTCCACCAGGTTGAGTAGATATGATTTGCCCTTGACAAAACCAAACTGGGTCGGGGCAGTGTCTGGAGGTTTACTATATCTTTATTGATCATCTCCATGATAATTCTTTCCATGGGTTTACATATAAGACTAGTTAGACTTATGGGACTGTAGTTTCCAGGGTCTGTAGATGGCCCACCTTTGTGCAGAGGGATGACTGTTGCCTTTCTCCATTCATGAGGCATGAAGCCTGTTTGGAGGCTACAGTTAAATAGTAATTCCAGAGGCCCTGATAGGTCATGTTTCCTGCTATTTAGAAGGCAGCCTAGGATATTCTCTAGGCCCACTGATGCAGTGTTCTTGGTCTTAGAGAGAGCATTAAGGACCTGCTCCCTGGTGATAGTAGTGGGAGTTATATTTGATGATATTTCCTGAGAGAAGGTTGAGTGGGGGAGAGGAGTAAAGTTTGAACTAAATTTATTAGCCAGGAGGTTTGCTATATCTTCTGGCTCAGTATAGATTGCTCCATTTTCAATGAGCTCTGCACACAATTGTGTATTGCCTTTGAGGTTGCAGACATAGCTAAAGAATCCATTGTGGTTATCCCTGGCCTGGGAGGCCAATCTTACCTCAAATTTGGCTTTGGTAGACTTTGTTTTCTGCATTGTTTGTTTAGTTTGATGCGAAGGCCTTTATCCTGCTGGGTGTTGCACCTCCTAATTTTTGCCATTATTTTCTTCCTCCTGTTATACATTTATTTATTTATTTTATTTAATATTTGTTTACCAGGATAATCTGGCTGGACAACTGGTGTCCATTTTTAGTGGACTCCTGGGGAGAAAAGCTCCAGATATTACAGAAAATAAAATAATGTCAATAATTAGTTACAAAAGTATAATATACTTTATAAAAGAAAAAGAAAAAGAAAAAATGTATATAGTAGTATAATAGGAAACATGAACTTATACAAAAGACTTAATCAGCATAGATAGAAGATAATGTAACAAACATTTTCCAGATTGTAGCAATACATACAATATGTACAGTAATCATTGGTCGATAGACAAGTTGGTGAAAAACTCAGAGCATAATGGAGTAACAGTAGGAACTGTTATAAGGTTAAGGCAAGTAGTTGGTGTGAATTTAGGGGATTCATTTACACAATCAATTGATCCGATTGATTTTGTGATTTGATCAGGGTGGCTTGTTTTTTAAGTTAGAACAAAAAAATGAATGGAGATGTCAGGCAACACCACAAGGACAAGTTCCAGTAAAATCAGTGAGAACTTTATTGTCACCACACTAAGTTAAGCACTTTCATACCTTTGTTGTGGGACTTCTTCAGAACAAATATTTTACAGAACCCATCCCTTAAATACTTGTTAAGATAATTGACATACTTGGCTAATACCGATAATTAAACACATTTAAAAACATTTAAAAGAATTTTTAGAAAAAATGCATTGTGTAAAAATACTACCCTAAAATGTTTTTAACTTTCAACACCCTATTAATGCTAACATTTTCATTTATACCCAGGTATTTTGTGGCATTCAATCTTTGCTGCCATTTTACTGGTTCTACATTTTTAGTTTCAGCTTTTTGGAATATTATTGGTTGTTTTTTGAGTTAGTTCTGTACTTCCTCTTGGTGGGTACAGCTGCCTCTATGCAGCTATTAACAAACTTGTATAGGGTTTCTGTGAACAGTTCTGCATAGGCAGAAGTGTTCTCAGGGTCTATAGGGGCTTGAAATTTTGACAGGTTCTCACTTAATAGCAGGAGGTTAGCCTTAGAATAGTTCCTGAATATTCCTGGTTAAGCTGGGAGTCCAGGTTTTATTTCTAGTTCAAAGGAGACCATTTTGTGGTCTGACCTTACCAACGTAGGAATTACAGTCGGGGGTGGCAGCACTCTCCCATATTAATGAGGACCATATCCATTTATGGTTACTCCTCTGGTTGGTGTATTGACTAACTGGTCCAGGGGGTTTGTGGTTAAAAAATCCAGGAATCTCTGCATATGTCCATTTGATATCATATAAAATTCCCAGTTAATAGTGGAGTAATTAAAGTCACCCATAAATATGGTATTGGGTTGGATGGTTAGTATTTCCAATAAGTTTAAATAATTGGTATGAGTTTTCTGGATCATAGAGGGGGACCTAAAGCTTGCAAGCAAGGGGTATTGGAGTTTACCTCTGGTGCTTGATCTTCTCAATCTAGCATTTTGTATGCCTCTCCTCCTCCGTATCCCAAAGCCTGTCTCCTCTCATACCCATTTCCACTCCTAGTTGTGCTTCCTCCACACTTCCTAACTCCCCCTGTGGATCTTTGACCTCACCCATTTTCCTCCTACACTTATTTGAAGTCTTCAAACTTCCATTTCTCCTCTCTTAATTTTATTCTTGCAAGAGCTGACAATATTGCCTATAATCCAAGTTTATATGCAGCCAAGTTGTTTTTATTTTATTTAGTCCCACTGTTTTTGCCCTAACTTCTTCTCATTACCCTTATCCATTATCTCTACCTACTCTTCATTATCCTGCAGCCACAAGTTGCTCTCAGCCTTCCAACATTGACATGGATTCCAGCTCCACTCTCAGAAAATAGATTCCATACTTTGCAACCAAAGCTGAATGACCAGATGCACTTTTCTCCAACATATTCATCCTGTCAATTTTCTCTTCTATCATAGAGTCCTGTAAAACAATGAAGACATCATTCCTTGAGAGGGTGTCCTATGCCCCTACTTGTCCTGATAGATATCCACCACATCAATTTCTCAGTAAGCTTTTACACAGCTTTCTGACATGTAACATGACATGTTAGTTCCTTAGAATACAACAAAAGAATACAAAACAAATTTATAAGCTCCTTCAATAATACAATAATTTGCTTCTACACTGTCCCCAATTGCCTGTGCATCCTCTGAACCTGTTCTGTCTTAATCAGTGTTAGGCCCATTGTATGTCAATAATGCAATAATCTTCTCCTCCTATTCACATCTTCCTAACACCTACCTTCCACTCCCTACCCTATATTCTTTATACATTCCCATGACAAAGTATCCTTTATCATAAAATCAAGCTCCTCACCCTTTTTAGTTAAGTCACCACTAGTCATTAAAAACTCTTCTTCAGAAGTGTGTCTGCCTTATTTGTTATCAGTTTAAGATCCTGCAACATCATTAAGGTTTGTTGCTGTCTAGTCATTTAGTTGAGTCCAACACTTTGCAGCCTCAAATTTATCAGCACACAAGGCATGTCTTTCAAAAGTTGTTTCTTTAAGTGTCTGCACATTCATGTTCCTCAAGTCATTAAAGCTGTTTATATATATATCCTAGCCTCTGCTGCTCATCTTGTATTTGTTTTTGTTGTTTACCAGCATCAGTATCTTCTGTAGTGTATCCTATCTTGAGAATCTCAGTTTGAATTTGCTATCAGATCTTCCAGTGGACAGTCTGGCTTTATTCTTTCAAACATTGACTGTTTATATCTTCTTATTAACCATAGATTTCCCAAAACATTATACTTAACACCCATTTCAAAAAGCATCACTTTTCTGCTCTGTTGCCATACTTATAGTCCATCTATCACAGCTGCATAGTTTTAGTTTGAAAGCCATAGATTTGTCTATACAGACTTTTATTTACAAAGTGATGTTCTTACTCTTTAAAACCTTATCTAGATATGCCATAGCTTATTTTCCAAGAAGCAAGTGGATTTTAATTTCATGAGTCAGTCTTCACATAAGAGACAGTTGAAGTAATGTCTAGTAACAGATAAAAGGTCTTACCTCTTGGTATAGTACCTCTACTCTTTTACATAGCAATACAGCATACTAATGCAGTGTCCATCTGCACAGATCCTTCAGTCCATGGAAATAAAATCTGCCACTGCCGTTATGTGCAAAGAACTGATATGGTTAAATGACATCACTTTTTTATGTTGAGCTGAAAAACAGTATTTTCTGCTTTTACCATCATTAACAGTCTCTTCAACTATTCCTCATTTTCAGTCATCATAGTAGTGCCACCTGCATATCTGAGATTGTTAATATTTCTCCCAGGAGTTCAGATTCCAGTATTTGGTTAGTTTTTAATATTGTTATTAATTTCTTCCACTACCAATCAGCAAATTTTACTAATTTAAATCCCATCCCTTTCTAAAAAAAAAAATGAGAACACTACCACCACCACCAAACTCTGGAGACAAAATCCAAGGGTCTTTGGTCTGGACAACCATATACTACCAATGCTCACCCCATCAGTGACAATTTACAGACACTGCATGATATCTTAATGAGCACAGAAGCCTACACCCAGTATCAGCATCTAAATGCCTACTTCAGACAACTACTTATAAATCATCCCTTTCTTGTACTGCTTGTCATGACTGCCTACCCAAAAAAAAAAAAAAAACTGCTCATGAAGCATTGTTCTCCCTCTCTCTCTTTTTCTCTCTCCTCTCATGATGCTCTGCTTAATTAACTCTTGTTTAAGTATTCCATAGCCTAACACTATCTGTCTCTACAAACAATCTCTCATACCTAAAATCCTCCTATAGTCATGCCTATGTAATGTCCAGTAAAATGTCAAAAAAAAATTAACAACCCCACATTCAAAAGTTTAATTTGTCTCTCCAAACTTCATAAAGCAGCAAAGATACCCACTGCACCCCAATCCAACATTCACCCAGTATAATAAAAACAATGTTTCTGTAACAAACACCATTACTGAAAAACAGGAGTAGGGGACTATTGTAGAAACAATCCTCCAAGCATTAAACATTAATCAACAACTTGTACTTGTATTCCCTCTAAACATCTTCTTCCCTGTAAGCATAAAATAATCTTATTATTTCAAAGCAAATCTCATCACCTTGTACTTAATAATAATAATAATAACCAAGAAGAATAAATGTCTACAAACTAAACCAGATGAATGACAAAACATCTGAAAATTCACACTCCATTATAACAACTCATGCAATCTTCCATTATTCATCTAATTTGACCATCAAGGGTAGCAGAATGCATGACCACCATCAAATCATCCCATACTCTTTTAATCCCCCATTTAATAGATAGACTCTATCATGTCTGCCATAATCAGAGTAGACATTTGCCAGGCTGCACCATGCTTAAATGCATGACTCAGTCAAGTCCACCAGTGCCAGACTAATATATCATGAGCATATATGCCCTCTTTCCAGATGCTGTAACCCCATGATTACACATTGCAAACATATATGTACAAGACTGACAGTCCCCAATATTTTTAAAAGCTTAAGTATAAAAAGAATACACTATTGCAATGTTCTTATGACTAGAAACATTATGCATTAACATTACAATTATTCTGAATAACAGTAAACATTAAACTGAAAACAGTAATACATTCTAACCAAATCCTTTATGCAAAATGATTTAAAAAAAAATGAAATGATAACATAAAATAAACATCATTCATTCACCCTAAACATGAGCCAGTGTCCATGTAGGAAACAGTCAATTAGTGCCCAATACAAGATGAAAGGTCTTGCATCTTTTTAGGACACCTCTACTTGTTATGTAACCACAATAAAAGTCTTGAAAATAAAATGTCTGCTCACAAAGCCTAAAGTTAGCAAGGCATTCTTTTTTTTCTGTTTCAGATAACATCACATCCATCTTCTTCTCATCTTCGACTATCAACTATGTAGCAGGAGAAGAAAAGAAGAAATCAGACATGCAGAAGAACAGTGGCACCCCACTTAGCCCCATCCCCATTTTATTTGTTAATCACAACAATGTTGGTTACATCCAATACTCCCACTCCAGCCCGGGTCCTTATGGATCCATTTGCTGATGAGGTTATCTTCCTTAGACTTTCTTTCTAAAAGGCATCCCTTTCTGATTGTAGATTCCTTTGCAAGTTTCTTGAAAAACATTCTATCCTTAATGTGTTCCTTTTCCAAAATTTCATCTATTTAAGACTACCCCCCCCTTCCTATTGTTGATTTCTGGTTTGAGAAGGTGGCCTGTTCAAAGTCCCACCATTTCCCACCAATATCTTGTGAGCTGCTCTCTCTCTCTCTCTCTCTCTCTCTCACTCTCACTCTCTGAATTATTGCCAGTTTCTCTGTCTAAGCAGATTTGGCCAGTGGTGTGACTGCATCCATTCCTTGACACTGCCTTTCAATTGTGGCCTGAATCTGATGTGTTCTGCTGTGTCACTTTTATTTCCTTCTTATTGTTTTAAATGCTTGAAAGCCATTTTGGATTACTTCTGTGCAATACATTAACTTAGCACTGGACATCATTGAAATTTATGGCAACAATGAAGAGCACCACCACAGACAACTTGTAGATCAGTAGCTGCACAATACAAATTCTGAATCCTTTTTGTCTTGCATTCTGCTGTACTGGTTGTAAGTGAAGTCACCTCCAAATAACTGCATATATAACTCAGACTTGGTTATCTGCAGTCCATGTTTAACAACTGCTTTACAAACCAGTTCTTCCTTTATAATAAATGAATGTCATTTAACAAAGTGGTTTGGCTTTTCTTGGGATAAGAGAAGTTTTCCCATCTATGTGCATAATTCTCTTGTCGATCCAATCTCAGCAGCCCCCAAGCGACTCTTTTTAAAGGGTTCCATAAATTCAGCAGCTCCTCTCCTTCCATACCACCTGCCAAGCAAAGGATTCTTACATTTTTTTATCAAGTTCTGTTTTCCAAAGCATGTTGCTGACTGCGAATATTATGCATAGCAGAGTTTAGCTAGTGTGGTCGTCCACTCACCCAGAGGAATTTCTGCCTTCTTCCTAATTACAAAATGTGTTTTTTAAGCCCACAACCTTAATTTATAAGGTATTTTATTCTCCTTGTTGTGATCATCATATCAGAACTTAGGTATTTTTCTAGAGTGGTCTTTTAACAAAGCCATATTTTTAAGCATAGAATTGACCTTTCATTTTTTTCCCTTTCAAAAAGAATACTTTTGAGCATTTTATACTAATTCTCTGCATTACTTTTTGAACATTTTATTCTAATTCTCTGCATTAGTACTGAACTGAATATCTAATACCCTACTCATTTTATGTTCTTATTACATTATCCTTTCTCTCAGCTCAGTTTTCATACCTTCCTTGCATTCCTTTAACAAACAAGCATTCTATTCTGATATATGAGGTTTGGAACAGACCATTTTGTCCTGGGACATCTTCAAGTGTGGCTAGATACATAGAGTAGCAGGAATTAAGAATAAGGGGAGGACAGGGTTAATTGGGACAGAGGGATGTTAGGATGAAATGAAGTAAGGGTAGGGTGGGGCTTAGAGGGTTTTGTCAATGTAAGTGAGGTAGGAATCACATTTTGGTCTGAACTTGCTAGAGTGCAGGCTTACGTCCAAGAAGACCTGTAGATACTGTGGTGGCCAAGTAGGCCTTGGACTAATAGTGAGGGCATGGATGAAGTTGGTAATGGGGGAAACTTTTTTTTTTGTCTATTTCATATTTCTTTCAGTTCATGAGTAGAGTTGAGGGGTAGAGGTGTTCAAGCCATATGGGTAGACACTCTGGTGCAGGGCACTTATTAGTGAGGCTGGTTCTTTTAGAAATTTGTTTTATATGGTGGTAGCCATTTGTGCTTCATTGGAAAGTAGTATTACCTCAGTCCCCAGGCACATTGCTCAGCTTTGGTCGGATGGTGGTAGCATCTGAGGGTGAGAAGCTCTGTGATATTGAGAGGCCGGCTGCCGGGTGGGTTTTCTGTTCTGTCAGTTCTGACAGAGACATTAGCTGCAAATGTTTTCATGGGTATTTGGAGTGATGATTTATGCCTCTACAGGTTAAAATGAATAGCGGATATAGAGTGATATTAAATGCCAATCAGGTCTATTTAATTACGAACATAAAATTAGAACTCGTATGCCTCATGTATACTGTCCTGTTGATTTCATGCTCCAAGAGTTAGACACGTTTGCAGTATTAGTTTCAAGCCACGTGCATCCTTTCATGGGCTGGGCGGGGCCAGCATGGTGATTGGCCGCTGGCAGTCCATCTTTACATGGGTGCAAATTCTGGCTGTGTTTCTTCGAGCAAATTATGCACTTTAAATTAAAGTTGTATATACCGGTGGACTGTCTTGCTCTTTCGGTTTAGGAATACGCTAACAATACATGCTGTACCATATAAAAAAAAACAAAAAAAAAAACCCAATAAAATAAGACATATTTTTCATTCTGACATTGACATGGCTATGAGTTACTGTTCTATAGTAAATCAGACGAAACTTAACAGGATTAGGGGCAACTTCAAAAAAACAAACAAACAAAAAAAAAGATATTTTCAAATATAACAACTATTACTCGGAGACCTTGACAGATTAGCACAACATGTGCACAGTGCAGAAGTCCTAGGGTGAGCTCTACTTACTGAGTCAGGGCTCTGGAGGTAAGGTGTTGTTGAACTTGGGGTTTTGCTAATGTTAGGGGTGGTTGTTTTGAGCTTAGTGCTCACTAGGAGTGTCAGCTAAGCCACAGTTTTTTTTCTTTCCTCATGGGCTTGGAATTATGATGTCAGCAGGGTGCATGATGCGTATGAGTAGCATACCTATGTCATACATATTATGAGTCTGGTCTTTCCAGAGTTGTCTTCTGGTAAATGTATCCTCAAATTATAATAGCAAAACATAAAATGTTCTGGAGGTTTACTTTAGTAGTAGAGAGTTCAGCGCAGTCTTGAATTAGCCTGCCAATTCCTTTCCTTTGATACTTACTTTCTAAAAAAAAAAAAAAAGTTATTCTACTTCAGAGGTCTGGGTCAGTGAAGCCTTTTAGCTGAATGCTGGAGCTGTTACATATTGTTTTCCTTGTTTTGAAGTCTGGGTACTTTTACTGGCCCTGGTCATTCTTTGCTACTACTTTTGTACTTGTGTTGATTGATTGTATGAGTCAGTTACATCCGGTTCCTTATATGTCGAGTTAATGAAAATAATAAAAGACAAATGGTATAGTGATGTTTTGCTGTGATTGTAGAGGACAGCATCCCTGGGTTCGAGACTTGGCAGGGCTGACTATTTGGGAGGTGGAGCTGTCCGGACTTTGTGTCCTTCAAAGAAAAGATAAAAAAAAAAAATCACCCTTGCATACCTTTCAACTGTACAGATTTTCACAGAATGTCCAGATTTTGTCCTCATATTTTGGGTTTGTTCCTCATAAAGTTTGTAGTTTTCTGGCAAATTACTTTGGATTAAATCACTAAATAATGAGATGTATTTGGGTTTCAGGCTTCAGTTCCTTCAGAGGGTGCGTCTTGACACAAATCCTGTTATTCTGGCAGCTTCTGGAGTTTATAGGAGCAATGGCAAATCTGTCCCTATTTTTGGATCTTTTCCCCCATTAGTTTAGGCTTTGTCAGGTCTTTTAACTATCCTATAACCATCCTAGCTGAAGTTGATAGTAAGCCACATTCTGCCCATTTATTCCACATTATGAGTGAGGGCTGGTGTTTGTCATTTTGGAGATGGAAGGTTTAAAGCTATGATTTTAAATGTTGCTCTCTTTTAAGTTTGTAGAGTGGCTAGAGTAACACGATTTGTTTTACCGTACATTGTCCTGAAACCACTTTTTCTTGAGACAGGATGAGAGATTGTGAATTAATACAGTGTACAGATTTTCATAGAATGTCCGGACTTGAAACCATATATCAGCACGCATATGCTAAAAGCAGATCTAGTACCACCTGTAACATGAGAGTCTATAATAATATAATAACAGCTATGAATGAAATTATGCTGTGATGTAATTCATATAGAGTCAGCTTCAGCATTTTACAGGGTCATATATGTAACACTGATCAATAAATTAGTACAACTAGGAATTGATGTACTCTTGATAAGATGGATAGCTGGATGGCTGACAAATAGGACATGGCAAATATCATACAGCAACTGGACAGGTGAAACCCTTGGTTACAATCAGGGTGTCCCACAGGGATCTGTCCCAGGCCCTTACTTGTTTAGATTATATCTTTCAGACTTAACTTTTGAGGTGTTCTGCTCCAGCTCCTGCACACAACACCACCTACTTTTCAAAATGCTGAAGTCCTATTTTCTGTCCTATCCATAAGAAACACCAAGAAGATCAATATAATATACTGCTACATACCTCCAGGCAACAACTCACTCATAACAGAATACATCCTACACTGGACAAAGGACAATCTACCTCAGGAAATAATCCTACTAGGAGACCTTAACACCAACTGGGCAGCCTGTAACTTCAGCAGCCCCTCTACACATATTAATCTATATAAGTTCTCTCAACTAATTGAAGAACCAACTAGAATAGATAAGAAAACAAAGAAAGAATCCATACTGGACTGGACACTAACCAACTATCCCAAGCAAAACTATACAGTAGGCTGTCACCCATATTTATTTATTTATTTATGCATTTATTTATTTATATTTGTTGACCGGGAGTGTCCGACTGGACGTAGGTCCATTTTCAGCGGAAGCCCGGGGAGAAAAGCTCCACAGTTAAAACAAACAGATAGTAGTTACATTGGATTACATAGCAATTAACAATTTACATAGCAATTACTTACAACATATTTACAAATGAAGAACATAGTACATCAGTAGACAACTAGAATCTTTATCTGTGAAGTACATAACAAACATTAACAAATGCTAAAATAAGAAGTTCCTGCTGTATAAGTACTAGGCTTATGAGCATCTGAGCTTGCTATAATCAAGGTAGTTAGTGGAGTGGAAAGAAAGGTAGTGGTTGGATGGGGTGGGTGATATTAGATTGGGAGTTGCAAGGGCATAGCCAGCATGTTTTTAGGTGCGCTTTTAGTAAAGTTTTGAAGTGGGTGCATGATGGTACGGAGGTAATTGTGGGTGGGAGGGAGTTCCATAATTTGGCTATGGTGCAAGAGAATAGTGCTTCACCAGCAGAGTTATTGGCTTTAGTGATCTGCAAGTGATTTTTGTTGCTGGATCTTAGTGGTCTGGTGGTGCGATAGGGTTGGAGTAGATTCTGGAGGGATGAGACATTTAGTGGATGGTTTACTAGTTTGTGGGCGAATATCCAAGAACAACAACGAGGCAAGACACTGCTGTAGGTCCCAAGAGTTTTAATAACAACGTACAGACACAATGATGAGCGCTTTCGGGTAACAACCCTTCTTCAGATGAAATCAGTACAGACAACCCAGTGTTTTAAACTAACAACCAGCCAATGGCATTCAGTAAAAAGTCCGCCTATTTTTCAGGGTGGGTTTCATAGGTATTACCTCATTCAAACCTGGGCTCCTATGAGCCATAAGCTCAATGATCCACTTAGACTCTATAGTTTCTATTAACAACTTAATATCTCCACCCCTGTTGTTCAACCTAACATTAACTATGGCCCTAAAAGAAAAAGTATGTGTAGGGTATAGTTGTATATGTCTGTATAGTGCATTGTGTTCATCATTGTTCCTAATAGATGATAGATGTTGTAGCACCCTCACTTTTAGCATGCTGTTAGTCTTCCCTACATAAAAACCGGGACATTGTGTACACTCTGCCAGGTATACTAGATCAGTTGTTCTACAAGTAGCCCGGGCCTTGAAGTTAAAAATTTTACCACTTACTGGATGTCTAAACACAGTGTTCTTGTTAATGTAAGAGCAGGCTTTACAAGTCCCACAAGGTACACTACCTATAGTTTCTTTAAATGATCTTTTGTTATTAATACTCTTTTCTCTACACAAAAGATCCTTCAAGTTCCTATTCCTTCGATAGCCTACGCTTGGTCTATCTCCTATTAAATGTCTTAACTTATTATCACTTCTTAGAATATTCCAGTTGCTGTTCACTATTTTTCTGATATCACCGATATTACTACTGTATGTGAAAATCAGCTTAAGATTGTTGGACTTGTTGTCAATCTTGGGTGCACTGTCCTGTTCCCCTTCTGCATAACTGAGCCATGGTTTAAATCTACTGGTCCTTAATGTCTTGCTGTTATCCACCATTTTATTCACCAGGCCTTCTCTATAACCCCTTCTTTGAAAACAGTCCTTTAAATTTGTTATCTCTTTCTCATATTGAGAGTCTTCCATGTTGATTCTAGAGGCCCTGCCAATCTGCCCCTGTAGAATGTTGGGAAACGTGAAACGCGGGTGCATGCTGTCAAAGGTTAACAATGTATTTTTCCATCAATCCTTTCTATACAAACAGGATGTAAAACCTTCCTCATTCTGTAGTACCCTTACATCCAAAAAATCTATTTCAAAGAGAGAACTACTCATGGAAAACCTTAAAAATGATGTTGTTGAATGCAGGTACATAACAAATAGATCCAATTGTTCTTGACTGCCTTTCCACAGAATGAAGACATCGTCTACAAAACGGGTGTACATTTGTATGAATGGCATCCATTCTGTATTATCAAAAATGGTGGCCTTCTCCCAGTAAGATAAAACTAAATTTGCATAAGTATTAGCACAGGGGGTGCCCATGGCTACCCCCTGTGCCTGTCTGTATGTCTGTTTAACACCAATAAAAAGATTATTTTCTAGTACCAAGGCTAGCATAGTACTAATTAGATCTACCTTATCTGCAGTGGCACCCATGTCTGTCAACAAGTCCTTAATGGCTCTTATGCCATATTCATTGCTTATTACCGTAAACAAATTATGCACATCCAGAGTGACCATCAAAAATCTATCATGCATCCTAACAAGTTTCACATTCCCCAACATCCTCAAAAAGCCACCTGTGTCCATTAATATACTGGGGATATTCTCCATATAGGTTCTGAGAGTGACCTCCAACCAGATTGAAATATTCTCTGTAACCCATCCTCTGCCTGACACAATCGGTCGGAGAGGAGGGTCAGTCAGGGATTTGTGTATTTTAGGTAACGCCTTGAAGACTGGTGTAGTCGGATGTTCAATCCACAGAAACTTAAACAAGTCTTCACTTATGCACATATCATGTAATAGACCTCTCAGACTTTCATGTACTCTATCTATCACTAATTTAACACCAAGTGGATTTATGGGTGTATAGGTGTTCCCTTCTGTTAATAGCTCCTCCACCTTATTCTGATAGTATGTTGTATCCAGTACCACCACGGCTCCCCCTTTGTCAGCCATTTTTATGGTAAGTTCAGCTCTATTACCTAAATCAAATAGGGCCTGTTGTTGTATCTTGGTTAGATTATAAAACTTACGGTAATGCCCATCTTGGAAATACTTAAGTAGATCTTGTTCACAACTATTAATGAATAAGTTCATGGCTGGAGTAAAAGGTGGCATATAACAACTGGGTTGTCTTAAAACATGCTTATAAGTGTTGCTATCAGTCCCAAAAGTACATCTCAGCACCAAATTTCGACAGAACAACATTAAATCCATGATTACGTCATTAAAAACACTTGCCCTGCTGGGCACAAAGGTTAACCCTTTGTTTAAAACAAATGACTCATCACTTGTCAAATCAAATGTAGATAAATTAAACACAATACCAGTATCATTGTTATCAGTCAGTCCAAAGTTCTCCTTCTTTTGTTCCCATCTCTGCCCTCGCTTAGCGATCTCTGTGTTCCCTGCTGAACTTTAGGTCGAGCCCCTTTGTTATAATCCTCAGAGGTAGCTGACGGTAGTTGTGAGGTCGTGCAGTTTCCATCGGGGGCCTCCCGATGGTAAGGGTTTGCTGTGTTCAATTAATGGAAACTGCACGACCTCACAACTACCGTCAGCTACCATAAAGTTCAGCAGGGAACACAGCGTTTTTTGGATTCTCTACCAGCCCCAGTCAAGAAGAAAGGGGCTTGGAAGAGATCGCTAAGCGGTGGTACATAATGGTCATTGGAATGTGGGATTATGGATGTGTGGAGTACTTACGGCCTTTTCTTTTACAGATCACCCTGAGTGCAAATGGGGTCATGCAGAGTTGATATTACTTGGGAGCCTGAAGAAATGTGGACTCTACAGGTGAGAGAAGAAGCTGAGGAGGGTTTCAGCTGATGGAGCAGCATGAAAGGCAGTGACGGGTTGCCAGCAGTGCAGCTGAATATGGAGCTGTTGGTTTGTTGTGCTTTTCTTCCTTGCAGTCACAAGGTAATGTCTTCTTTTGGTTCAATCTTGTATGGGGAGTATTAGGGTTGAATTTTACACCGTTTTATGGGTAGTGGTGGTCTTCTTTGGAATGGGTCAGATAGAGTTGCAGACATTAGGGGTGGGGGTTTACTGGGTTGCATTGTGTGAGTTAGGCTTGCGAGCTAGATGGGGCATTTTGATAGGAGGATTTAGCTTTGAGTTAAGCATTCTCTGGGTTGAATTTATTCACTACATTCTGGATGGTAATAGCATGTCACAGACATTGTGTGAACTGGTAGCATCGGGCATTCTCTAGTTTGTTGGTATATTGTGTTTTTTGCCTGGCTTGGTTTATTGGTGGTGGTGTATTTGGGGTCATACTGCTATTGGCCATGATGGTGGTTGTGTGATATTGTTTACAATGTGTAGTTGGTGTGATGGCAACATTTTATTAAATTGAATTTACAAAGACATTTCAGAGGGGTATTACATTCATTGGACAAAAAAAAAAAAAAAAAAAAAGAGGAATTATTTTCATTGGGTGGTAAAATAGGGTTGCAATGTGGCATAGTGGTATGCATTTGCCTCTGCATGGTTTCAGTGGCAGTGGGCTTAGTATGGGTGGTCCAGTGGATGGTAATGATCTTGGACTCATTGCGAGGCATTCATTGGTTAGGTGGTGGGGATTAGTTAGATCATGAGCAGTAGTCATGATAGGTTATGAGGTTATGGTTTGTTACCTTAGCATAGGAGAGGGGTCACTGGTTTGTTAGGTAATAGGCTGTTTTTTCATTAGTTATGTATAGGGTTAGGAGGTAATGACTTTGATCCAGCTTGGTTAGGGAGGATGGGTAAGCAGAAAGATGTTTGGCCTAGTGCCTTACTGGTGGTTAGATTGCTGGAAGTTTGGTTGGAGAGAGGGGGAACAGCCTGGTCTGGCTGGTGGGCAGAGAAGAAGGGCAGGCTTGCTCTCTTCTGTTCCCCCTCTGGTGTTGGAGGTGCCATTCAACAAGCTGGGAAGGAAAGTGAGCGGTTCTGCTGGATAAGTTAATAAGCAATCAGAGCTGCTTATTTGGATGGTGGTGTAATTCAATAAATTGAAGGTGAGTGGGAATGCTGCCTTGTTAGTGCAAAGATAAGTGAGCAAAGATAAGGGGACGCTGCTTATCAAGGGTGAGAGGTTACGATGCCCTTATGGTTATTTTATGTTTTCTTGCATTTGATGTTATTATCACCTGTGTCATATTTTGGTTGCAATTTATAATTATTGGTTAACAATCATGTTTATGGAAGTTTAATAAAGGTCATCAAATGTCATTCGGTGTTGTGTGTTTATTGAAGTGGACCAAGACAACACTTACTTATCACACTTTACAGCTTTATGTTCTTCTCACCTATTTGTCTTCTTTACTAACCAATAATTTTCTTCTATACCTCTTCTACTTTATTTCCCATATGAATATTTTTCAACATGTAACCCTTTAATGACGTCTTGCTTGATACTGCTGAACAGCTTGTTCTATGTTATTTATAATACGATGTATGCATTGTTTTCAAACTGTGTTTGTAGTTTGTAGTCTGCATGCTACAGTAACAATAATTTGTGTATGCACTGTTTAATTGGTGCTTTAGTTCCAAGGTTTTGACTGAAAACTGGTCCTGCCAATTCAGAATTTTAAGTTAAGAAATGTAAATAGATAGAAGGACAGATAGACTGGCAGCCAGATAGACTGCTAGCAATAGTTTCTGGGTCATGGATATCTAGACAAACATCAAGCTAATAAGATTCATTGCTAGCACTCTCAAATTCTGTACTACTCTTGCATCCATTACAGGGAAAGGAATGCAAGTTTTCCAAAGGTAACACAAAGGGGATTTTCCAGGTTATTTGTTAAAATAAGTAGGGCATAGCAGAGAAGGGTATAAGATGCATCATAATAAAAGAGAATTGGATCAGCTGTGGTCAGGAGCAAGTGACCCGATAACTTCATTTCAAAAAGAAAGAGTAATTACATATTAGCAGATCAGGATCTGTATAGGTTACAAATGTAGGCTACAACGTTTTTGATGTTGGTATACTGACAGTAGAATTGAAAGACTGATATGAAAGGCAGGATTTTCATGTAATATCATCAGTGTCAGCTAGATCCATCTGCAAATACTGACAAGTACTGTCTGGTTGGACAGCATGTTTAAGGTTTTTTATATATATATATATATATATATATATATATATATATATATATATATATATATATGTATATTCACTTTAGAAGCACAAAATATTGAAATATCGAAATTCAGTATTTTGAGCCCTTAAAGTGGAATCCTGAGAACAGTGAAAGCTCAGAAGCGCGAATTTCAAAACCTTGAATACCAGCGGTTTTGAATTTTGCGCTTCTGAGATTTCACTGTGGTTATGGATTCAGGTAAGTGTGTGTGTGTGTGTGTGTGTTAAGGGTTTTGGGTAGGGGCTGTGGTATGTGTCAGTGAGTTTTGTTGCTGTGATGTGTTTGTGTGAGGGAAATGTAGCTTGTGTGGTGGTGTTTTGTGTGTTTTTGTGTGTAGTACAACCTCAGAGTTCGAATATTTAATTAGGGAGGAGTGTGGGGGTGCAGCCTCCAAATGAGGGGTGCAGGGGGCTTCCTCCCTGCTTTTATGAAGTAGAGAGCTTGTGTTTGTGTGTGGGGAGGATGGTGTGTGGGTGTGTGTGTGTGCAGTAGAAGTGCGAAATTCAAAATCTCTGGTGTGCGAGATTTTGAATTTCGTGGTTCTGAGTTTTCATGGTTTCAAAAATTCAACTTTAAAGCTTTGAAATACTGAATTTCGATATTTCAGTATTTCGAGGATATAAAGTGAATCCATATATATATATATATATATATATGATATTATATATATATATATATATATATATATATATGTATATGTGTTTATAATACATGAGGAAAGACATTGAAGTAAATGGCATAAGAGTTAGGAAGCCAGAACTCAACTTTATAGCCATAATTATAGTAATAAATTAAGGCAATCATAGCGGATTACCTTCTTAACAAAAACAGCATTAAAACAGCATTGCAACAAAATGCAAATGGTTGTAGTAAACAAGCAAGCTAAAACTTAACAGAGTAAGATACAATAATTATTTGGCAATGTTTGGCAAAATGCATGCAATTGATAGAAGATGCATACATTGAGCCATCATCAATAATTACAATTGAAATGCTATATGACTTAAATGTTAAGCTGACTTAGACTCAATATAGTCACTGTGAGGAGGTAAGTCAGAATAGTAAAGGCAAGTGGGGATACACTGAATGTGATACTTGGTGATAAAAAGCAGTGATTAGAAAACCAATATTAAATATGAAATCCAGGTTGTAAACGAAGGGAATGAACAATATTATGTTTTATCCAAAGATAATTGCAACATGATATTAATAGTAATTTAAGTAGGCCAGGAGGTATTAAGTTAAAGTGCATGGATTATTCCAATTAAAAAAAAAAAATAGAAGAAATACATTAGAAACACCACTATAGCATCCCACCTACCAGGTAGTCATGCTACTGCTACTTCACAGGTATTGTATTCACCTCACTGATAATCGTGCTAAAAATGAACAGTAGCAGATTACCACACATGTGACTTCGTAAGCAACTAATTATTGCCACTTGACTTCATCGTCATCTCAACACCAAACAGTTACATAAAGAGTTAAGAAGCTTCAATGTGAATTTCATATTTCCCTGCTTGCTGTCCTGAAGTCTACATTTCTTTTGCTTCTCTAGCTTTGGGCTTCTTTCATTGCTCATAATACAAATAAAATTAAGTAAAGTTCTTCCACGAAAGGATACCTCACTAACACATTTTTGAAATCATATTTTTCTTTACTATTATATTCAACATTTTACTTGAATGCTTGATTTTTATGTTATAGAGCAACAATTGTGGTTTACTCTTCGCTGAGTATAGTGATATGCATTTAAAATAGTGATGCAGTTCCCACTGTGCTATAGCTTCTTGACTGTGTTCTGTTTTTCTGTATTGTACAGTGTTGCTCTTTCTATATGAGCAATCACCCATCACAGTTTTGCTT
>NC_056732.1:772703212-772958212 GCF_019279795.1 Protopterus annectens
TTTTGTTTACTATTTTTGTTATATTTAGGAGACCTATTTAACTAGTTGTTTATTATAGTATGGGATTATAATATTTTTAATTAGGTTATGGATTTTAGTTAATTATTGGCTGTCTTACTGATTTTTTTTCTTCTAAGGTTTAGATCCCAGTGGAATCGAAGTGTCTAGGCTTTTTCAGTCAACAGGTTCCTGGACCTCCATGTTGTAAAAAGAGGATGCCAGATTTTCAGTCAAGATGGGAAGTACTGGGGACTGAGGCTAAAGTACTTATAGGCAAGGTTTCGGTGGGTGGGTGGTTGGGGAAAGAAAGGACATGATGAACTGGTGAGCCATAAACAAGGGTATTCAACTCCTCTGCTCAAGCTCGGAAGAGAGGATGCAAGGCAACAGCATGAATATCAGATGATTTAGGTCCTTTTTGTGCTAGTGATGAGGCAGTTTTGGCTCAGTCAGCCAAAGAGTATTTAGGTACTTTCTTAGATACTTTGGCATAAAAAGATACGGCCAAGTTATTAGAGTTGTTCATGGAGAAGGGTTTTCAGGAAGCATACAGTTTTAGGGATACCAGAATTGCAAATCCCAGTGAAGTTTCTTGGGCTTTTTCTTTTGAGCCATTTCTATTCAAGTGAGTTCAGTGACTAATGTCCAGGAAGATTTGGGTATAGTTATTTCCCTGGGCACAACTATTACATCACATATACTCTATGCATTAAAGGATAAAGTTTTAAAGGGTGAATATGTAGATATTTTTGACTTGGTAGATAGTGAGAGTGTCCAGTGCTTTCTGGATGCTCAGGTTGCAAGAAGTAAGGATTTGATGATGGTTCTAGTGATCCTTGGGGAAAAGCAGTTAGAGAAAGCAACAGTATGCAACTGGGACAATTGGGCTTTGGGGTTTATTTATTTCATGGTCATTCTAGTGGAGAAAGACCCAAGCCAGGCTTTACCTCTTTTGGCTTATTTTACATCGGTCAAGATGCACAAGGGTTCAAGGGGGGTGGGGGGTTAGCCCGGTTGTAAAATGATCAAATGTTTAGGAAACAAAAGGCTACAGATATCTCCATCAAGTGGGAAAAAAAAGCATGTGGACACTTGACTGGGTGATATGGTGGATAAACCATGAGCTCCATCATTGTTTTTTTCTTTGACAACAGTCATAAGATCAAGGCATGATGGGCCTTCAATAATGACTTTTGCTCCTGTCCAGTTTGCTATTATCAGCATTCTTGCTCACACTGCAGTAAACGATACCAGGTTTTCAGATTCAGGACAAAGGAGGGCTTGGAGTCTTCATAAAAGATTTCTCCAGTGGAGGGGCAGGCTACTAGGAAGTTGTTGAGTAATGCTGGAAATGGTGTATCACCATTTTGGGGTTTAAGGAGAGGAATTTTCTTTTGATACAACTGTAGAAGGTAAGTATACTCTGCTTCCAGTCAAGTCCCAGGTTTTGTGTTTTTTTGGTTGGCAGATTATCCTATTGAAGCAGTTAAGCACTAATTGCTGAATGGGTTTCCTGTAGGATTCATGTTAAAGGCTTTGGTAGCTCCCCAGTTTTGCATGTGTTCAAATTTGCATTCTGTTGTTCATAAGGAAAGGACTTTTAAAGAGCTCATTAGTTGTGAAGTTTCAGTAGGGAGAGTTTTGGGACCCTTTTCTTCCCCTCTATTAGTTGATGTGCAATTTTCCCATTAGGTTTAATCCTAAAGAGTTCTGGGTTGTTATAGGGTTATTCATCATTTGTCATTCTAATCTGGGTCATCAGTTAGTGATGGTATTAGTAAGGAGGATGCACAAGTTAGGTGTTTGACTTTAGAAGTCACGGTTGCCATTATCAGAAGGTTTCAAGATCCTTGGTTGGCAAAGGCTAATAATGAATCAGCTTCTCATCTCCTTTCCATCCATCCTTAGGATTGTCATCTCCTGGTGATGATGGTGGATGGGGAGATTTTTTATTGATATAGCCATGCCCATTGGGGTGTTTGGTGGCTTTTTCTACATTTCAGACATTTAACTTGGCTTCATGTTGGGTGTGGCAGCAAAGGGCTCCAGATCAGTGATATGTTCATTATTTGGATGATTTTTTATTCATTGGTGAAGGTGCTGCTGGTGCTATGTAGGTTTTAAGGAGATTTACTCAACTGTGTTCAGAGATTGAGATTTCACTTTCAGAAGGGAAGGTAGAGGGACCTGGTAAATCGCTTTTTTTTTTTTTTTTTTTTTTTTTGAAATTGATATTTTGGATTATACTTTTATATTGTCTCTTGCGAAAATACAAAAATGAGAGATTCTATTAAGCAATTTTTGTCCTGTAAAAACATTATAATCTCTCGGGATATAGAATTATTGGGTCTGCTTAATTTTGCCTGTTGGTCATTTTTCCTGGTAGACAATTTACTAGAGGACTGGATAATTTACTTTGGGGGAAAAACAAAAACACCGCTGTATGAGAGTGACTAGGTGTGCGTGTGTGAGGATATGGGTATCTGCAAGTATTTTTTGGCACATTGCAATGGGGTGTAGCTGTACACAGATGCAGCAGGGTGTTTTGCATGGGAGCTTATTGACAGCACAGATTTTTTTATTGCTTCCTTGGCCTTCCTCTTGAGGGGAACAGGTGCAAAAGGGTATTACCTTTCTGGAGCTAATGCCCATCTGGGTGGCCATGTTAGTGTGGGCTGACCTCTTGTGAAATAAGAAAGTTGTTTTCCATTGTGACAGTATGTTGGTAGTCCAGGGGACTTTTAGGTTTTTCAGGTTTTTTTCTTTGCTTAGTCAGCTCATGTTGCTAGGTTTAAAATTTAATTTATCATTTACAGTCTTGCATCTCCCTGGAAGGAGCAACAGTTTCCCAGACTGTCTTTTTCACTTTCAGCACAAGAAGATCACAGTGTCAGCTTCAGATGTGTGCAAATATCCAACACTGCTTCTGGATCACATCTGGATGATTACAGGGATTAGCAAAATGAATGATTTTCCGATCCTAGGTGGCAGGTAACAAGAGGTCTTATAGCACCTCTATTGCTTTCTTTTGTGAGTCCATGCGACAGTTACCCCCATCACGTAGATCATGCTCTCCCAGCATCAGTTGTCAGTTTCTGGTCTCCAGGTGTGTTCAAAAGGAAGTGGTAAAAACAATTCATATTCATCGGCCAGCCCTTTGTTTTTGGACTAAAGTGTTAGGGTTACCAGATTTGACTAAAGACTGGTTTGTGTCCAGATTAGTAGAGGGTTGGGGAAAGATGTTGGGGCTAATTATGAATCATCACTGTCCTGTTGAATTAAACCATTTGCGTGTCATTACTGGAGGTATGTCTAAATCAATGCCTAGTTAGATTTTTCCTCCATATATGCCATGCTGATGGTCTGGATGTATTGGGGGCCTTTAGAATAAGAGAGGTATTACTCAGCTTAATGTAGGAAAATGTTTATATCCTTCCTAGTACGTACCATCTGTGTTTGCTTACCTGCAGTCCTGGGGGGAGGGAGTGTAACTTACTCCCATATCCTTTGCCCTTATTATGCCCAGTGCAGTGCAGTGCAGTGCGTTAAAGACTCTACTGAATTTGTTTGCCCCTTTTTCTCAATCAGGTCTTGTATTGAAGGAGCAGCAAAACAAATGCATTTAATGTGGTTTTACACAAAGCCATCCAGGGTCATATGTCAACCATGGGCATGTCTTTCCATTTTACACAAAGCCATCCAGGGTCATATGTCAACCATGGGCATGTCTTTCCATTTTACACAAAGCCATCCAGGGTCATATGTCAACCATGGGCATGCCTTTCCATTCTTTCCATACTGCATGAGCCTCAGACCTTGATAAGGAAGGGCAATCCATTGCAGTTGTAAAGAGGGTGGGTCATTAGTCTTCTGATGCCTATATCAGATGAAACAGGTGTTGCCATTTCTTTTCTTTTACAGGTGTGGTGCGGGTTCTACTCTTTGGTCATTTTTATATGGTTTCACAGCCCAGAGGGCAGCAATTCAGCCCAATGGGCTGGATTTAGGCTTGCATCTAGCTTTAGTAGAAGTCATTTGGAAACATTACCCAGATTTGTGTTTCACTCAGTTTACAAATAAGCTGCGGATGTTCTTCAATGGTTCAGAACTCCTAATCTTATCTTATTGCATCTGGGAGGTAATGACATTGTTTTTTCCAAAGAGTTGGCTACTAGCTGAAATTTCTCAGATTTTGTTCCTCACATAGGCTATGTGTCCAGGATCCATTATTTTTACATCAGCTCTTGTTCAAGGATTTTTTTTTTTGGCCACATAGATTTCCAGCTCGAGTAGCAAATGAGGTACAAAAGTCTGTTAACCACAAAGTGGCTTGGGTGGTGCCTGTATTGAGATTTCATGTTACTGATTATCAGGATCTTCGAGATAAAGATCCTGTTTGATTTCATTCAGATGGAGTACATTTGTTTGATCTGGAACTGGATTTCTTGAATGTTGTCTTAGGTATTCAGCATTTGTTGTGATTACTGTGTGATGATACATAAAAAGAAACAAAAGGTTTCCTTTATACTCATAATGATTTTACTCTTATTTATTTGACTGGTGTGTTTCAGGAAAGGGGAGAACAGGCTGTTTGCCCTGGTGGGCTGATGGATGCCAAGCATCCTTCTCCCTTTTCTTCCTCCCCTGCTTTCTGGGCATTTAGGTTTGTATTTGGCACATTTTTAGTATGAGCAGGCATAGAAGCTGTACTCCTGTGGTGGCTAGGGTTAACACGTTGTAATGTGTATATGGGACTGAAGTAGATGGAACTTTACATCACCCAGTAGATGAGGTTCATTATTATACTGTTGGTATTTACTGTTTTGTAGAGTTATTTATTTTTTTGTTTGCATGATTGGAACATAATTGTATTTAATGATGTAGGTCGTCATGCCAAAACAGAGTGTTGTCTTTTTGTATAGCGGAACTAGTGCAAAATATCTTTGTAAAACAAGTTTGAGCCACACTCAAGCTAAGTATTTAACATCCATGTTTCAAACACATAACTTTTTTATTACTCAAACCCTGATCATAATCCTCTATATTAGAACTATGTAGAGATATATATCACTACCGCTTATAAAAATTAAAGAAAGTAAATTGAATGAAGTCCACCATCAGCCAAACCGTGTTTCTAAATAATGCTAGCCATACATTTCTTGGTGAAGTACAATTCTACTCACATATCCTTTCCTAGAGATAGTTGTTATTTTTTTTTTCCTTTAAAAAAACAACCATTATTTAATAGACGCCAGAAGAAATTTCTTATTTAGTTAAACATACACAAAGACAAGTGTTTCAGTATTTGTAAACATAAGTGGTATTCCCTTCTATTATTAGTTTCACATACAAATATGCTCTGTGCACAGATAACGTGCCTGGGGTGGGTTCACTTCTAAATTTCGAAATCCTAAAATCTCGAGTTTCAGAACATCGAGTTCAGAATCTAGAGATCTTGGAATTTTGAAATTGTGAACCCTCCCCCAAAACACCACTAAACACATAAAAAACAAGTGTATGCAAGGGGGCAAGCCCCCCTGCATCCCCACACCCCCCACAATGTAAATACACCAACTCCGAGATCTCATTACAGCAAGGACAAGGGAAATCTCCTGGTCATCGCTGTATGCTGATCTCTCTTCAGGATTTCGAAGTTTTAAAACTTTGAACATATGATCTTCGATCATATGAGATTCAAAGTTTTGGACTTTGAAATTCTGAACGTAACCCATATGGGGTTATTATGAAAATCTTGTCTCACAGTTCTTTTTCTTTTCAACTCCTCATTACAAGTGTTAACTTATTTCAAATTATTTGCTCAGATACACACAAAGAGTAATTTATTTATAACATTGTCAGGTGATTTCTTTTTTGCAGACAAAATATTGCTGTATTTCGATGTAGTACCCTGGATAACACTGGTATCCTGTGTGTAATTATTGCTACACTGAATTTTTTAAGGTCTGGTTCATCTTTTTATGATGCAGGATCTTTTTATATTTTCTGATCATTACTGTCTACTTAATTAATGTAAAACCTCACTGTATCATCACATTTGATATTATTCACAGCTGAAAAGCATATGTTCTGTACCCACTTTTCTTTGTTTCCATTTTCATTTGTTGTACGCTTATAGCATGTTCTGCCTTTTTAATGGTATTCCTTGAAACTGCTCACAACTAAGATTTTTAACTCTTGCACCTCAGAAGAAAGTGAACTTTAGTCCTAAAATGCCATATTAAATAGCCCTTCCTACAGACCTGCAAAATATGGTGACATTCACTTTTAAGAAGTGAACACTAAAACATCAAATAACTCTTCTCATTAAGCTGTATTTCAAATAATATGTGATGATGAATAATCAGCTAGAAATAAATAAATAAATTAAGTGGAAAAAGGTTAACATGTCTCTCATCCTCGCATCCCATATGCAGAGAGCTGTGAGTTCCCCAGCCTTGCTAAGAGTGCAATCAACTCTGGGTCACAATACTTGGGTTTAAGGAACACTAGTCTGATGTAGTGACTTTACTGCCTTCATCACATTTTTAATCAATTAACCAGATGCCAAGATGCAATGGAATGCCTGTCTGTCAAATTGCCTGTTCCCCACTATAAACTGTATGTTGACCATGGCTACATGGTATAAACAGATCCCTGTCTGTGACCTATATGATCTGTGATTGATTAGCAGCCCAGGTGTTGCAGAAGGTGAGGAGATGGCAATGGGCCAAATGATCATTTATTGGCTCACCCATTCTATGATGGAAGGGTAAGAGTTCTACCTGCTCCCAGTAACTACCACAATGATAGTGGCATGTTGTGATTGCAAGCTAGATTGCCATACAATTTAATATTGGAAAGTAGGACTAGAGCTAACTGATGTTATAAGTGGTGATGTGTGTGAAATTAGCAGGTCTTCCTTGCTAGGGCATAACAATCTCCTGCATAAAAGATGGTGTACATAGCACTGCAATCATTTCAGCTCTGCATTTTCATGTACCCCTTTCCAACCCACCTATAACTGAGGTAATACCAGGGACATTGAGGAGCAATTGGAGTGAAAGGCAGCAGATGGTCAGCTAGAAGGTACTCACTAGCAGGGTGAGAAATTAAAAATAAATATGATGAGGTTGCAGTAGCATAGTTTGCAAACATTAAAATGTCATTATTCAGTATCTACCACTAAATAAGCACTTTATGTGTGTATGTGTCAAACCAGAGATCAGTATTGTTCCTGCAGGAGGTCTTTGGGGGTCAGAATGATTACAAGTAAGAGCCTGGGTGCATGTGTAATCATGTTTCTAATCCATACTGCCTGTGATGGGGTAGTGTGTGCATTAAAACACTCAAAATTGTGGTCTCAGTTGAAGGCAAAGACTACATCTATGTTTATCTTCGTATTACATACATTTGTTATGTTGAAGACTTTATTGAACATCCTATACAAAATGGCCTTGGTTTGGAGGGGATATAAAGAACACACCGCATAGTATCAAGGACTGTATCTGTAGGAATAGTTGAACAGCAAGCACAGAGTCAGTTCATTAAATATTAGGAACTCTGACAGAAATAGTAGATGTCAAGGAGTTGCAGGCACTATGGTATTGCACAATCATAACAGGTACTAAATGCCAGCGCTTAGCTTTAGATCAAGATACTTGGCTGTGAAAGTCATTATATTGCAGAAGTGGCAAGTGACACATGTTTTGACACTGTCAATGAATAGGTGCTGTTTAATCTTTCATCAGGAATATAGAATCAGAATTGCTTACAATGTCTGTTCCTCCAGATGATGACTTTGATTCACTTTTGTTCACCCTGTTCTGCCTTATTAGTCCCAGGGGGCAGAGTTGTGTTGCTAACTGTAGAAGAGCATCTATTAATAGCCATGCAGTTTAGAGACCAAAACAACTTATTCATGGACTGCTGAAGTATGTAGATAAGCTGTGTCAGAGTTGTGCCTTTTTGTAGGGTTAATGTTTTCCAAGATTCACCTCATCTTTCTTTTCTAGAAAGATATAGTTGAAAGCAAAATTAATCTAAAGCAGCACCAAACTAAAAAATAGGCTTTCTAAGCATAATCACCAGTTTCAATGTTTGTTATTCACTCTATTTATTTTATGTCCTTTTGCCTTTCTATACTGTTAACAGACAATTGTTGTTTTCATTGCAAATTACATATGCAGAATTCATCACTGTTTATTTAGATGGAATGTAAAACAACTGATTTGTGTTGTATGGCATTTTTTTTTTTGCTGCTAATCTGAAAAATTATTGCCTGACTTATCAACTGCCAATCATTAATGGACCGGAGTTCCGCTATAGCGACCCCTAACCGGGAAAAGCCGAAAGTCACAACAACACCAACAAGTATCGAATGCAGGAATACCATACTTATAAATCAGTATTGAAACTGTAGAAATTGTTATCTTTATAAATAATGTAACCATTTTTTCCCACTGGAACATATATAAACAGGTCTACATGTATGTCACTGATACACTCGTGACTGCTTCAGAGTTTTGATGAAAGAAATTACCATGATGTGCAAAAAAAAAAAATAAATAAATAAATAAATAATTATTTCCAATGCTGCACAGGTAAGTAATATAATGAAGTCAGTGCCTGAAGATGAATGTTCAAAACAGTTAGATTAAACTCACCAGCATCTCCAAGCCATCACTTGAAGTTACTGTATTAAAAGAAAAATCACTCATTGCTTACAACAGCTTTGTTGAATCCTTCTGGTATCTATGTTTTGAATTAACTTGCTTCTGCATGTAGTCAACATGTATGAAAATCTTTTCATCGGGTCTACTTCATGTTGTCGAAGGCCGACAGTATCGAAGCTGATATTGTTGGCACCAGATTAGCGCAAGGAAAAAACATTGAACGTTTAAATGGAAATTTCTGTAAGGGGAGATTTCCATTTAGTTCAATGTAATGCCGTCTTGGAGTTGGTATATTTAAGTAGGGGGGTGTGGAGGGCTCAGTCCCCCTCATGGGGGGTGCAGGGGGGGCTTGCCCCCCTGCTTGCAGAGGTAAGTTTTTATTTATTTTTGTTTTTAGGCATTTTTTTTATCTTTCGATGTTTCAGAATTTGATGATATGGTGTCGACCATATCAGATTTGATATTCTGAAACTTTGATAAGATAATATAGACACTTTTCATCAGTGCACCACTTCCTTAAAATAAATTATAGAGAAAATAGGTTTTACAAAGATGTTTATTTTATATATTTATTATGGGTTTTTTTTGTTTTGTTTTGTTTTATTTAGTCCCATTGGTTAACTGGCTTATTTTCTAAAAGATCCAGTGTTGCATTCATGCGAAGACAAATTTAGCTAGGACACTGGGGCTATATCTCTGTTCAGTGACAGTGGGTGGTGAAGAGTGTTGACCTTTAGCTAATGGAACATTGTCTTCAAGTTTGACGGAATGTGGACTAATATAAGGGTTAACCAACAAAATTTTAAATTTGTCAAGCTGAACAGTATTTTGCTATGGATTATCCAGATAGATTTTTTCATGTAGTGTTGAAATAAGGTAATTTTCCTTTGGAGTATGAGCCTTCCAGTACAAGGTGTGGGAATGCAGGTCTATTTGACCAGACTACCCCTTTAAAAGGCCCATATGTGGAAGAATAGATCCCTGAAGGGATGAACATGGTGTAGAAAAGTGTGTGTGTTGTACCTTTAAGAAGCATTTCAAGGACAGCATGCGCATATAAATAGCAAGCATGTGCTAGCTTCAGCACCATTTTGAGAGTGCAGCCAGAGAGTGTGCATGTATGAGTGTAATAGCTAGTTTGTTTATAGGTTTATCTAAGTTAAAGTTATTAAGTCTCAATCCTGATGTGTTTGTACTTAATAAAGCTGCTTGAACAGAACCCATGAATGTTCATCTGTTTTATCCTGACCAGGCAAGTGACATGGGGTCAAAAGTGGGATTCCAGAGACTGCTTTTCAGAGCTATGAGGTGCAGAGTTAACAGGGGAGGTAAACTAAGAGAACCAAGCTCAAAAAGGGCCAGAAATTAACCAAAGGTAATGAAAACTTGCACAAATGATTTATTTATTAAAAAAAGATAAAACAGAGCATTACAAGGGCACAAACCACATTATTAAAGAAGTGAGAGGCACAAAAAAATTATTAATTAAACAAAAGGTTTAAAATTAAGATATTTGACAAAATGATTATCAGAAAACCACAGAAGAGGTTTGAAATTACCTTGGAATTGCAAAATGGGCAAGTTTAGAGTAAAACAAGAACAAGCAAAGTATAATAGGTATGAAAAGAGATTAAACGAGAAAAACAAATATAATAAGGGCAAAAAAGGGCACATTAAGCATAAATAAAGCAAGATAACTGCATGTTTTTTGGCAAGATACTGTGTTTTGGCATAAACTACTATTTTGCATTGATTGAAGCTATTAAGGGTATAACTAGCATTATTCAAAGTATTTCAAAGTGTGTAAAAGTGCTTACAGTGTGTGCTTATTGCTGTGCATTTATTCCTAAGTTTATTTGTGTGCGACTATTTTGCAGAGTGCAGTCAAAATACAGCCATTTTGAAAAGATTCTTGTGTTGGGTGTGTCTATTCGCAGAGTGCCACCATTACAGAGTGTTTCTTGCACTGTACAGAGTTATTTAGCAAAGTACAGCCATTTTGGTAAAGTTTCAGTGTGCTGTGTACTGTTTATTCACAAGTGCAATTACTTCAAAATGTTTTTTACTCTGAGCTTTTTCTACCCAGTTTCTTACACTGATAAGGAGTGATTTCTTACAGTGCAGTGATTTCAAGAGTATTCTTGTGCCCAGGAGACTTATATCGCAAAGTTCAGTTACTCAGAGGCTTGCTGTGCTATTGAGCATAGTTACAAATACTGGCATACATTTCAGGCATATGTATAAGTGTGCATATCCATGCATTGACAAGTGGACTTGGGTTGTATTGTGTTTTACTGTAATTTGTTGGCATGGCAGATGGATTTGGAAAACCATCACCACTTGCATTTGATCAGAATATTGAAGAGAATTGGAGAATATCTGAGCAAGAGTACAACATTTTTATACAAGCAGCTTATTCTGACATAGATGTACTCACCAAGGCATTCATTTTGCTAAACTTAGCTTGGTCAGAGGCCATTGAAAGAGACAATGTGTTTGTGTATGCACCAGCAGTATATTAAAGAGAAGGGGAAAACCATCATATTGTTGTACAGGCTGAATTAAGGGAGAACCCTGAGTATTTGAAACACAAATTCAGGGAAATGTGCAACCCCCAGATAAATGTTACATTAGAGAGGCATTTGTTTTACACAAAAGATCAAAAGCCAGGAGAAACTTTTGCATCTTATATCACTGACTTGAGAAACAAAGCTAAAATGTGCAGGTTTGGTGACTTAAAAGATGAGTTAATAAAGGACAGGCTTGTGTGTGGTATTAACAGTGCTGCAGTGAGAAAGATTTTGCTTCATGACAGTGATTTAACACTGAGCAAAGCTATTAAGATTTGTCAAATCCATGAAGTTACAGAAAGGCACACAAGTATGCTTCTAATTGATAAGGGAATGGTTTCAGCAGGCTCCAGAGCAAATGTAGACAGCATGCTACACATGGCTAGCAAAAGCATGCCTAAGCAAATGGCAGCTTAAGCTTAAGTGACTGATAATTTACAAGAAGTTGTTTGATGTAGTGTTGCATGCTATGTAGAAAACTGCAGTAATACTTTATTTATCAAACTGAATTCCTTAACAGTATAACTTGTGGGACTAAAGCCTGAACTGGATGATAATGAAGTTGAAGGTAAGCTGGTCTGAACTGATGAAAACACTTTCTTACTGTGGATTGATGACCTTTGTTCTAGTTTCATAACTGTGAAAGGCAGTAAAATTGATATTTAGCAGTGGTGTAGTTTGTGTTGGCTGTATGTGGTTTGGGGAGGGGATAGGGATGTGAAAAAATTGTGAAGTACAAGATTTGAGAATGAAACCCATTTGTGGTAACTAAATAATCTTTGTACTTTTAATCCTGAACTGTAAGTGGTAGCATGTTTTTGTGATTCTGAACTCTGCAGTATGTATTAGTGAGGGAAAAAAAAACAGGTTTATGAAGCTGAAAATAAGGAATAAAAGACTGCATAGGGAGTGCAGTGGTAACTCCTTTTCTGTGTATTATTATGTCATCTGTTTGATTTAAAGAAACATTTCATATTGTAGGGCATTACTTGTAATGCTGAATTACAAAAGGCACATGAAATTCTGAAGAGTATATTCAGTGTTTATTTGTTCATGGTCTCTAAGCAAGGAAGGGCACTGCTCCATGTGAACATTTTTCAGATACAACCTGGGCCCACTAATGATTTTCTCAGTAATGTACAGTAAGCAATGGGAAAACAAACCCTGGACCATGGGAAGAAGCTTATTAACAGCACATGACCTTAATTTTCATGCATTTATTGATTTTGATGTAAAGTGTATTCTGGACTGGTTGAGTTAACCATGTCATGAGCTAAGACATAAATAACAGATAAGTTAATTGTTATGCATACATTGATATCTAAAGACGTGCATCTGGAGCATTTCTCCCCGGGCCTCCGCTGAAAACAGGATCTGTGGAACCTAGTCGGACTTTCCCGGTCAACAAATGTTAAATAAAAATAAAAATAAATAAAATATCTCATGCTTTTGTTTGTATAACTTTAGTACTAATCCACGCCAACTCTTTTGGAGAAGGTTCCCCTGCACCTTAGTGGCAGGAGTGTGCAGTTAGAACTTGTCTGAAGACTGCTTGAGCTTTTTTACTGGTTAATTGGGTAATTTGTTTAAATGAGTTTGCTCGTTTTCTATTGTTATATAAAAAATTGCACTTTATTCCTCTGTTTTTATTGTATTTGTCTTTCTTCCTACTTTTGCTGCTTGTTCTTAAAAGTACTTAATTGCATTTATTCTGCTGCATGTATTACTGCTTGTTAGTAGTCTGATTAAATTGTAACTGTTATTCTAAGCCTTTGGTTGAAGCACTTGGACTTCAGACCAGTTGTTTTACATTAAGAAGGTTTGTGGTCTGCACTGTTATGGCAGAACAGGTAGTTTGCATCCTTTTAAGTTGGGAGTTGCTGATTGAAGGCTTAGTGCCGGTTATTCTAAAAGTGTATTAGTTCTGGTTTAAGCACTTGGGCTTTGGGCCAGTTATTTTACATTAAGAAGGTGTGGTCTGCACTCTTGTGGGGGGAGAGAGTAGATTCTGCCCTTCTGAGCTGGGAGTTTCTGGTTAAAGGCTTATTGTGCCTCCTTATTTGAACTGTTTCTTTCTGAAGTTGGTATGCCTTGTTTGCTGTAGCATCGACTAAATTCAGACCTGCTGAATCTAGCTTTGTTTGCATAACTTGAGCACTAATCCAGACCATCTTTTTTGGAGAAGGTTCCCCTGCACCCTAGTGGCAGGAGTGTGCAGTTAGAACTTGTCTGATCAAAGACTGCTGGAACGGGGCTCAGTTTTTAGCTTTTTATTAGTTAATTGGTTAATTTGTTTAAATCAGTTTGCTCATTTGCTACTGTTATATTAAAAAAAAAAAATACACTTCATGCATCGCCGCTTAGCTAGGGTTAAACTATTCCCGGCGCCATAAAAAAAATTTCTTCAAAGCCAACTTCACGCTTCTTAAAACAGAAGTGGCAAACTTCATACACCCAAGCAGACGGACAATAGAGGTACGACTGCTGAATCCTACACAAATGCACTTTATAAGCACTAACACAAGTGCATGGATCGTGCTATCCCTAATAGAACCAAGACGCTATCCTCCAAAAAAAGGAAGCCATTCTGGTGGTCTCCTGCCATAAACAAACTCTACAACAGAAGAAAGAAACTGTTGCATTAAAGTTTTCAAATCCCATGATTGGAGGAACTCCCTGGTCAGCCTCAATAAAAAGCTGAGATGCCTCATAAAATCCTCCAAAGCTATTTACAAAAACAAAATTGCCACTGATTCTAAAGACAACCACAAAGCATTTTATAGCTATGTCAAGAATCTCAATGGCAACACTCAGATCTGCTCTGAGTTACAGCACAATGGCACTAAATATACAGAACCAACTGATATTGCTAACATCCTGGCAGATAGTTTCAGTGCTAACTTTACCCACCCTCTCACCCCCTAAAGGATCCATCTCTATACCAGAAGAATGCAAAGTTTCTGTAATCACGGCTGCACAGGTAAAAACCACACTCTCCAAAGCCAAGAACACAGCATCCATGGGACCTGACAACATCCCATGCTGCATTTTACATGAAGTGCAGAATGAACTGGCACTCCACCTAAGTACCATGTTCAGTCATAGCCTCACCTCAGACTTTGTGCCCACTAAATGGCACACAGCAATGGTTATCCCACTCCACAAAGGGGAGCCACCACGGATCCCGGGAACTACCACCCCATTAGCCTAACAAGCCTGGTCTGCAAGGCCTTGGAACATATCATCATGGATCTTATACACAAAGACATTGGTAATCTCCAAACTTTGGATCCCACCCAGTTTGGGTTTGTAAAAGGCAGATCATGTCTCTTAAACCTGATTGACTTCTTTGAAGCAGTCATCAAAGTCATAGACGAAGGTAAGGTGGTTCACACAGCCTATTTAGAACTCATCAAGGCCTTTGACACCATCCCCCCACTCTTGAATTATAGATAAACTCACTAAACTAGGTATAAATCCCTATGTCACAAGACGGGTTGCCAACTGGCTCACTGACAGAACCCACACTGTGAAAGTAGCAGACTCCAAATCCGACTTCGGACCAGTGACAAGTGGAGTACCACAGGGTTCAGTCCTGGGTCCTCTCCTGTTAGGTATCTACATTTCTGAAGTACAGGTTAACACAGAAGGTCTTTGGCTAATGAAGTTCGCAGATGACTGCAAACTAGGAGCCATAATTGAAACTCCTAATGATATGGATATCCTACAATAGGGCCTCACGGAGACAATGCCTGGTGTCAAAGCCATGGCCTCAAGCTCAATGACAAAAAGTGCATTGTCATCCCCTTTTGTAAAAACTCTGTACCCATGAGCTACCACATAGGTGGTAGTCTACTTAACACTGAAAGTGTGATAAGAGACCTTGGGACACAGGTGAGCAGTAGTCTCTCCTTTGATAATCACATCACCACAGTAGTCAGGAAATCCTTCTATGTGGCACACCTCATCACAAAAGGTTTCTCATCCAGGAAAAAAGAGGTAATTGTTCCCCTCTACTCTTCACTCATTAGACCCATTATAGAGTACAACGCCCCTTTTGGTATGTACCTCACAAGACATCTACAACAACTGGAAAGGCCGCAGAAATATCTCACAAAGAGGATTACCAGCCTCAAACTGATGCCTTACACAGACCGTCTCAAAAAACTCCAGCTTTACTCCATCGCATATCGCCTACTCAGAGGCGATCTCTGCCTAACATACAAAGCTATGTCAAACCCAGAGCTGTTGGACATGCTCCACTTAAAGAAATCCCAATCCCTCCGAGCTACATGCTCTAGGGACCTAAACCTTGTCACTACAATAAACATAACATGCTGGAGGGATAGATTCCTGTCCCAGAGACTTCCCATACTCTGGAACAAACTACCTATCTATATCAAACAAAGCTCCTCATTAGCACACTTCAAGAAAAATCTTGATGACTGGATGGGAAATAGGAAATTCACACTGGGGATCACCTCTGTGGTTCTGCTTGACAGGAGCACAGGAAAATAATTTTCTTGGGTGGCAAAAGCTAGGGTACCTTTTTGGCTAGGCTTATATAGGCCCTAGGGCCAATAGCCTAGTACCTACCTATGAACCTATGAACCTATGAGCTGTAACCCTTGTGAATTTGTCAGGTAAAACCTGTAGTTTTCCAGTAAGTTTTATGACCAGTTCAGTGAGAAGGACGTGCTTAGTGCAGTACAAGGGTGAGCCAGCAAAACCCAAATGAAGCTTTATTATTAACTGTCGCAATTGTGGTGGCAATCATGAGTCTAAAAGAGAAAAGTGCTTAACATTTGAATGCCACAAGTGTAAAAAATGGAACCATTTTCAAAAGTATTGCAAATCAAGTTAACTTCACACATTTGAAAAGAAAGGTTACTCAAAAAGCAAGTTGATTATATAGAGAGAGTTGCAGCTCTGCTTTCTACAGAGATGGTGTGTCAGGAATTGGTGAAAAGGTTGATACAGTAAATTTGTTGGCAAAGAACCAATTGTTTTGTTCTGTTTGGATTAATGGTAAATCCACCAAGCTCAAAATAGACACTGATTCAAAGTGTAATGTTATGTCAGCAGACACTTTGTTAGGGTGATAACTGGTGAGCAACTTAATGTGGTCAATAGTGGGAAACTTGTTGCTTATGGAGGTGAAGAAATTCAAGCCAAGTGCAAAGACTCAGTAGTGCATCATGTTATTTGGCTAGGAACTGCTACAACTTACTATTCTATGTAGTCTGAAGACCTGTACAGTCATCATTGGATCTCAGAGATAGTTTGAGAATTAATATGCTTTCCTTTACCAAAGAAGTTCATCATATAAGCAAATATCCTAGGTCCGATTTTACTGAAGCTATTTCTCAGAGCATGCTGATGTTTTTGAGGACAAGTTAGGCAAACATCCAGTTATATATTCTATGAAGTTAGTCAAAGAGATCAGTATAGTGGTCAGACCTGCAAGAAATGTTCTGATAGCTATGCAGAATAAAGTCAAAGCTCAGTTGGATAAGATGGTGCAGCAAGGTGCAATTTGTCCAGTTACAGAACCAACTGAATGGGTGTCATCCATGACAGCAGCTAACAAAAAAGGTTCAGATGAAATCAGAATATGCATTGACCCAAAAGATTTGAACAACGCATCAAAGAGATCACATCATCCTATGTGTACAGCCAAGTAAGTCACAGCCCTAATACCAAATGCAACTCTTTTTCTGTCTTGGATGCAAAAAGTAAATTTTGACAAGTGATGCTTGATCGCAAATCTTCATTACTGACTACCTTCAGTACCTCATTTGGGAGATATAGATTCCTTAGGATGCCATTTGGAATAAATTCTGCAAATGAAGTCTTTCAGTATGCAGTAGAGCAAGTTTTTTCAGGTTATCTTTGTGCATAATAGTAGATGATTTATTGGTTGGAGGCAATGGTGAAGCAGATCAAGACAAAAACCTTAGAAGAGTTCAAGACAGAGCACGTGAAGTGAACTTAAAGCTTAACCCTCTGAAGTGCAAATTCAGACTACCAGAAGTTACATATATAGATCATTTATTTATTAGCAGTGGCTTGCGACCAGACCAATCCAAGTAAGCAGCCATTCTTGAGATGCCAGCACCAGATAGTATTCAAGCTCTACAATGTTTTCTTGATATGATGAACTATTTAGGCACTTTTATACCAGACTTCAGTGAGTTAACAGTGCCTTTCAGGGAGCTGATCCGCAAAAAAAATGTTACATGGTCTTGGTTGGAACTACTCCAGAGAGCTTCTGAAGACCTTAAGCAAAAGATTGCCACCCCACCTACATTAAGATACTATGATGTCAATAAACCAGTCATTTTTTTCCTGTGATGCTTCAAAATTTGGTCTTGGCACAGTTATTCTTCAAGAAAGCAGACCAGTAGCCTATGCATCTAGATCTCTTACCCAAACTGAAATGCAATATGCTCAGATGAAGAAAAAACTTTTCACAATGGTATTTGCAAGTTCAAAGTTTCATGATTATATTTCTGGTTGAGCTATTAAGACTGAGACTGATCACCAACCTCTAGTCACTATTTCAAAGAAGTGTATGCATTCGCTCCAGCAAGATTACAAAGAATGATGCTTAAATTACAAAAGTATAACTTCAAAATGGTCTATACAAAAGGCAAACTTCTTTATCTGGCTGATACCTTATCCAAATTGTCAAGAAATACAACAGAACAGCTTTATGCAGAGAATTTTGACTTTGATGTCATGGAAGTGTGTAATTTTTCTACCACGATACTTGATGAGCTGAGAGATCATACAAAGACTGATCCAATTTGTTTGGAAAAGGTCAACCACTACATTAATGTTGGATGGCTGTCAAAGCAATCTAGTGTACCACCTGAAATGCAAACATTTTCCTTACAGAAATGAGATGTTGATGGAAAATGGCATTATTTTCAAAGGTCCTAAAATTGTTGTACCTTCTTCATTACAACTTGAATATATCCAGATTTTGCATCATGGTCACCCAGGTTCCAAATCTACCAAAAGAAGGGGCAGACGACTAGTGTTCTGGACTTCTCTAGCAAAATATATTGATAAAGTACTTTCTTCTTGTTCAGTATGCAATAGTACTAAACTGCATTTACAAAAAGAACCACTTCAGCTAAGTTAAGTTCCTGAACTACCTTGGTCAGCAGTAGCCACTGATATATTTGAGTGGAACAAGCAGCACTAATTAGTGTTGGTAGACTTTTATTCAAACTGGTTTGAGATCAATTTACTACCTAACCTAATGTCCACTGTTATCAGTAAGTTGAAACGTCATTTCTCAGTCCATGGTAGTCCATACAAAGTTATTTCTGACAATGGTACCCAATTTACCATTCAGTTTTTTCAGAAATTTGCAAAGGAATGGGACTTCATACAAGTTACTAGTCCAGAATACCCACAGTCAAATGGACTAGGTGAACATGCAGTACAGAGTGTGTCAAAGGAAAAAACTTCAAAGACCAATGCACGTAAGGTTCAGTTAAAGCACTTTTAATTGACATGCCGCAAGGAGACAAAAACATGCAAATACAAGGATTTGTCTAACTACTAACAGGAAGTATGTTCATTCTTATACTGTTTTACAAGACATGGCCTTCTATGGCTGATGTAATCAAACACAACTTTCAGTATTGTTCTACAGCAGATTTTACTCAGATTTTCTGCTGACATGACTAGATTTGTGAGAAATTTTGAGAAAAACAACCTGGCCTTGGTGACCATTAATCCATTTACAAGCATCTATTGTACAGTGTTACATTTCAAGGTACTCTTCTAATTCAGATACAAGCAAATGCTGATTGCAGTTCATATTTTCAAGCAGGCTTTGTACTAATTATCTGTAACTTCTACAGCTGTGTATTTTCTTACAGCACAGCAGAACTTCTTGTCTAAGTTTCATACAAGTAGTATTGTTCTATTCATTATTTTCCTAACGCAAGCAGAAATCATCTGCTTCTCAGTAAATTTCCAAGGCACAAGCAAGATTTTAGCTAACAATACAAGGTCAGAAAGCAACTGCAGTTTGTACAGATTTATGCAGTATGAAATAGAATAAATGTGTTAACCCTTTTCAAGCTCTAAATGCACTAAGCATATTGCTAATACACACATTAATACATATTTTTCTAACATTTCCCCCTATTAATACTTTTATTCTAATTTCAAAATAAGCATAAACAGTTTGTTTTCTTCTCCTAACCTCTTCCACTCAGGATTTGCAGTTAAGAGAGTCATTCAGTTTAAACTTATGAAAGCATTTTCAATCTTTTAACAGTTCTTCAAACTCAGCACTTTGATATAAGGTTTCAGAAACTGACATGTCTATAAAGTCTTTAATCAGTCTTTTCATGCAGGGGATACCACAACAAACACATACTCCCAGTAGGAGAATACCTACACAAATGGCAATCAGGATGTTCATTAGGATGGTAACCCACCCCCCCAAACCATTTCTGGAAAAAGTCCTTCAGTGGGTTTGGGCCTGGTTTGGTCATGGCCGACACTTGCTGAATTACCTCAAGTTGATTGTCTATCTCATGTTTATGGTCAGGAATGTACAAACAGCATTCTTCTTGGATTAAAGTGCAAGCACCACCTCTCACCGCTAGGGTGAAGTCGAGAGCCAAGTGGTTCTAAAGCACTACAGTTCTCATAGCATTCAGTTCATCAGTCACCAATTTGAGAGCGGAAAAAGTTGCATTACTCATTACTTCGAGAAGTTTCGACAGTTTTCTCAGCTCCCAGATTGATTTCATATGCTGGTAATATGCCTGCCCACGATATAACGCTATCACTCAAGTCCATGTGTGTCAGTCCTTTGCCTAGAGAGTGATGGTCTTTCCAATGCACATCAATTTGTCCCACTGGATTTACAGGTTTCTTGATGATCTCTCAGACATTTCGAATTTTTCCGCGAGGCAAAACTGCAGTGTATCGTATGGCTGGAACCAGGTAACCCAAAAAACAACTGCCGGACCAATTCTCAGGTAACCATTCGTATGCCTTTCTGCCACACACAAAATAACAGTCCTCTACTTTAGTAGTAACCTTGCTATGAATATACACTCGCCCTGCATGAAACATTTTTCTATCAATTGTAGACAGCTGTTTATAAAGAACAGAATTATGTTTTACTTCATCAAGTGTTTTGTGCATCAATCCAAGAAATGAATCATAGTTTGTATTACAATAAAGATCTACTTTGTTACCTTTAGTGTAACATTTATAAGGAACAGTCACATTGCAATTGCTCCAACCCACCTGAACAGTATCATTTTTATAAAAACACACAGTTCCCTTTTGTGAAACAGACAAGTGCAATGCTATTTTATCTTGTGATGTAATGCTTGAGGTATCATAAATCAAGTTCTCCCAGGTGTCATTGACCCCTAGGGGGACTGTAGTCATTAATAACTCCCTGTATGCTGTCGGCAAAGCTGTGCAAATCCAGCAATTCGAAACATTGAAAGTCTCAGCATACACATATTTAATTGCCTGGTAAGTGTTAAAGTTTGGATTCCAGTCAATGAGTAACGCTTCATGTTTATTCAGTTCAGTCTGTGTGGCTGGGAAAAGGAAAGGCCACAACAAAAAGATTATTGTCACTAGTACAGTTAACAGGATGATTATGCAATACTTCTGAGGAAAGGGTTGTTCTGCATTCCTGTTTCTTCTGGACTCTATCATTTTTGTTCTTGGCATGTAACAAGATTTTTGTCCAGTTTAAAGTTTTTAACTAATTTACAGTGGGTCAGGTGGATCCAGGAGGTACGGTCCGTGATTTTGACTGCAGTGGGTGTTGACAAAAGCACTTGATATGCACCTTCCCACTTCGGAGATGCCCAATTCTTCTTCTTAACTATCTTCAGCCAGATCCACGCTCCAGGGGGCACTGCCACTTCTGACGGTCTGGTTCATTCTTTATCTGAAAGAGAATTTAACTGCAACAAATGTTTAGAATTTAAATGGTTTCGCATATACACAGCTAATGTACTGTCAGCTTCCTGGTCTGCGGGCATGAGAGATTTCCATTGAGGTATATAATAAGCCCTTCCAAAGAGTTTTCAAAAGGAGTCAATTCTTTTGCATTCAGAACAGTTCTCATGCTCAACAGTGCCAGGGGCAGACAGTACATCCAATTTCTCTGCGTTTCTGTTATTAATTTTCTTAGCTTACTCTTTAAAATCCTATTATGCCTCTCTACTAGCCCTGCAGATTGTGGGTGATACGCACAATGATTTTTTAAAGAAATGCCAAAATGTCTACTTAACTGCTGTATGGTCTGGCTTACGAAGTGTGTGCCGTTGTCACTGTAGATCCTTTCCGGAATGCCGAATCTAGGGATGATTTCTTTAACAAGGACTTTGGCCACAGTTGCTGCGTCTGGATTTTTAGTCAGAAAGGTTCCCACCCATCTGGAAAACATATCTACAATGACAAGACAATACTTCTTATTTTCACATTTATTCAACTCTATGAAACCAATACAGATAGTATGAAACGGATATGGTGGTGTAGGGAAACTCCCTTGCTTGGGCTTTAATGCCCCTTGTGCATGATGTTTACTACAGATGTGGCATAACGAACAAAATTTTTTAGAATAGTTTGTAAATCCGTACGTCGTGAACACTTGGTTCACCAGCTGTACCATCCCCCTTGTTGAGACATGGCATTGCCCATGTCTCAACAAAGCTGCATATCTAAACAAATTAGACGACAAGATCAGTTTCCCTTCTTTAGAGATGTACAGCCCCTTTTCGAGAACTGCTCCTCGTTTTATCCATCTTTGTTTTTCAACTTGCATAGAAAGTGTCTGCATTGTCTTTAACATTTCTAAGTCTAAAATCTCAGAGGGTTGTACTTCCTCATTCAAAAGAAATAGTTCTGAAGCTGCCTGCTTTGCAGCTGTATCAGCTCTCGCATTACCTTTTGAAATCCTGTCCTGTTGCTTGGTATGAGCTGTGCATTTACAAATAGCTACTTTCTGAGGTAACTGAATAGATTCTAAAAGATCTAAAATAAACTGTGCATGATTGATTGGTTTGCCAGTAGATGTTATCATTCCTCGATTTTTCCACTGTTGCGCAAAAACATGTACAGTAGAAAAAGCATACTGGCTGTCAGTAAAAATGTTCACACATTTACCCTTTGCTAAGGTACATGCCCGTGTCAAGGCAATCAATTCTGCTGCCTGTGCAGATAAATCATGTGGTAAAGATTTCGCTTCTATAATCTCAATATCAGAAACTACTGCATATCCTACTAGGTTCTGTCCTGCAGGACCCCTTTTGCATGAGCCATCCACGTAGTATGTCACTTTGGCATCATCCAAGGGAACATCCGTAAGGTCTTTTCTAGGCAGTGTCTTTTGCTCAATCACCTGGAGGCAGCTGTGTGGTGTGCCATCTGCAGGGGTTGGGAGCAAGGTAGAAGGGTTCAAAGTCATTCAATTGTCATATGAGGTTGGCTCAACAATATAGTCATACAGGAAAGATGCCTAGCAGGGGAAAGATATGCTACCTTCTCTTGCAGTAAAATAATCATGACTGCATGAGGCACTCTCAATGTGAGAGGGTGGAACAAAACTACTGAGGCCGAAGCCTGTACTGCCATTGCAGCTGTAACTACTGCTTGTACACAGTGGGGTAAAGACCGTGCCACTGGGTCCAGTTGTGATGAATAATAAGCAATAGGGCATTGCTTGTCCCCATGCTGCTGTGTTAACACTGATGTCATATAACCTTGCTTACAATCTACAGTTTGGAAAAAACATTTATGATAGTTTGGTAATCCCAAAACTAATGAGGACGCTATTGCAGAAAGCAGATTCTGCTTCTGGTGTCCATTGTAACAAATCTTGTGCTGCCATAGGCTTTTTATAAATCAGGTTAGTCAATGGTGCAGATTCCAAGGCATAGTTTGGAATCCAACTCCAACAAAAATTAGTTGTACCCAGGAAGGACATAATTTCCTTCTTGGTAGTGGGTTTTGGTGCTTGCAAAATCGCTACTTTTCTGTCCTCATCTAATGTCCTACCTCCCTTAGATATTACATATCCTAGGTATTTAACTTGTTTCTTCCAAAGCTGCAGTTTATTTTTGTTTACTTTATGTCCTTCAGTGGCTAAAAATTGTAATAGCGCTATTGTATCATCTTTACAATCTTGCTGGGTGGGGGCCGCCAGCAGGATATCGTCAACATAAAGCAAAATCTGGCTACCTCTTGGTGGGGTAAATCCCGCCAAGTTGCTTGCCATTTCTTGTGAGAATATTGTTGGACTTTCATAATATCCCTGTGGTAGTCACGTATAGGTATACCTTTTCCCCTGAAATGTGAATGCAAACCAATACTGGCTGTCAGGGTGTATTGGTATCGAGAAGAATGCATTGCTGATATCTACCACAGAAAAATATTTCTGTTGAGGTTTTAAATCATTCAACAGGGTGTGTGGGTCTGACACCGTAGGTGCCCTTGGTATTACTGCATCATTTACAGCTTGTAAATCTTGGACCATACGCCAGTCTCCATTCGCTTTCTTAACAGGAAATAAGGGTGTATTACATGGTGAATCAGGAGATTCCACCAGCACCCCTTCCTTAAGTAAAGCTGCTATAATAGGTTTGATTCCTACCTCTGCATCTTTTCTTAAGGGATACTGTTTTTTTTGTGGTCTAAATGCTGACTTTGGTGTAATAGTAACTGGTCCCGCTGTACAAATAAGTCTTACATCTGATTTTCCTGTTGACCAGAGATTTTCTGGTATATTCTGTAAGGCATTCTCTTCCTCCTTAAATAGGAGTGCTAATCAGCTGTCCTTGCTAGACTGCAAGTGTACAGCTGGGTGGGTCTGAGTTATCCAATTCAGCTTCTGCATTTGTATTCCCTGGTCTGACAGTTCTAACTCTGTCTGTTTTTCCCATCTCGTGACTTTCTCTCCTAAGTCTACCCATTTCACATTTTTGTCCTTAGTTAAGCTAACATGTGGCAACCAATTAAATTTGTAAAGTGCAAAGAACTCCTGGGGCAATGAACAGCTGACTACACTGTTCCCTTCTGTGCCCCAGCACAGATTACGTAATATCAATCTGTTTGCATGATTTCTAAACAATTCTTGCTCATATTCCTTATCAGGTCCTGGTGTATTACAGTAATACAGAGTACAGTGCAAGAAATGCTGTTTATCAATGTCAAGGGAGGGGAACTTGCTGATGGCTACGTTCATCAACTCTTTGGTCACTGACCCTGGACCAGTCATAACCAAGTCCTGGCTGTACCAATAAAACATTTTACCCTCCGTTTGCACTGCAAAGGTATCAATTTGTCACTGTGCTTCCATACCCTGCATAGTCAAAACTACTGCTATACCAAATAGCTGCATAAGGTCTCTGCCCAAGAGTTTACTGGGCATTTTGCAGAAACAACAATTTTACTTTTCTGGGTCAATCCTGAAACAGGATCAGTTATCACAATATTATAGGAGAGGGGCTTCTGATACAGCTGTCCATTAGCTGCTTCCACTAATATGTAATCAGGTGACTCTGAGTTCTCTGGCAGTTTGGAGGGATGTATCAGGGTCCGTGATGCCCCTGAGTCACACAAGAATCTGACTTCCCTCCCTTCTACCAGGATTGTAACTTCTGGTTTCGTGTCTGCTAAATAGAGCTCTAAGCTCAATAAAGCCAAATCTAATATTTCATTTTCTTCACTATCCGTGACTTCTTGCACTTCCTCTATTTCTTCTGTCACATTCTCTACTCCCTCTATCACATACTCATTTGTCCCTTCTCTGCTATCCCCTTCTAGTGATTCCTGACTATCATATAGTCAGTCCTCACCCTCCTTATCTTTCATGGTTGCTTTCTTGTTTTTCTTGCAATCCCTTGCCAAGTGTCCCTTCTTACCGCATTTAAAACATTCACCCCTTTTCTTTCACCCTTCAAAGTCCTCTGATTGTTGATCAGATTGTTTGTTTCTCTGGGCATTTCTCTTGCCTCTTTTTCCGGACTGTACTACATAAACTTCTGCTCCATCTTCTACAGAAAATACTTGGGCTTTCTTTTTCTTTTTGCTATTAAAATGCCTTTCGGCATGCCTAGCATATTCAAGCAATAACTGTAACCTGCTTGCACGATGATCTACCATGTGTTTTGTAATAAAACTGCTTATGGGTGCGATACTGCCTTTCAAAAATGCATTCTTTAACTGCTGCTCATATGGAGAATCGTGTGTCTGATCTTCAGGAACCTGCATTCCACAGTGGTTATTAAAATATTCTAACAGTCTGGCATAATATCTGTCAGCAGTTTCACCTTCTTGTTGGATGCATTGATTAATGCAAGTCCAGTCTCCCTAGGCTTCCATTTCTCAGAGATTCGGTCTGTGAGACCTTTCACTCTGTTGTCTAACTCTGCGCTGCTATGTGGGAGGGGCTTGAATGCAGCATCATGGGGATTACAGTCGCCACTGATCATGTGCCAATCTGGCCCCACAATTTGTCTGACTACTTTTTCTACCTCTTCTCCATTTAAATTATAACTCATCCTCATTCCTTGCAAATCTTCTAAGAACTTTCTAAAATTAACTTTTGGATGGGGAATTCCCTCAGTGGCTTTCCGGATGTCTTCCAGAGTCCAGGGTCTATATACTAGAATAGTTGGATCCTGACCTTCTTGCCCTGCCTGAGGATCAGGCACTTCTATAAGTGGGAATAATGCTTCTTCTCTCATAGATTGTGAATTTCTACCCATTTGATATAACTCAATGTCCCCTTTTGAGTTTCCTGCCCGTGTTCGAGACCTGGACTCGATGGGATCTCTAATGAATGGTTTTGCTTTTGTAGTGTCTCTACTCACAGTGACAGTAGGATATCGCGGGGGTGAACTCACTTGTTCACTTGCCTCATATTCTGGTAAGGGAGGCGGAGGGGCTGACGCTATTACCAAGTTATTGTCCTCCTTGTCTAAAAACATTGCTTTTGAATTATTATTCTTTTGTTCCCTTTGGTTTACTTCCTCAATCCACCTGTGAGTCTGAGGAATTCCTAATTGACGTTGCTTTTTTACCCGACCTTTGGAATCGGTCTTAAGCTGTTTGACAAGTTTGACAAGCGAGGATTTTTCTAGTTTACCATCAAATTCATACTTATTAACCCATTTTGAGTAGTATTTAATATAATCAGCAAGCTGTGACTACATGTATTTCGCGTCTTCGGTTAACGGCGGATTTTGGGACCTTTTCATACAATTATTACCCATTTTGTTCTACCCTTTTAATCATTACATAACTTCTTATTTTTAATGTGGTACCACGGATGTTTTTATAGTCTCTTCAGAATGACTTCCTACCTGCTCTGTTTCCCTGATCTATGACAAGACAGTAATCTTTCTGTCCCTGACTTATAAACAAAGTCTTAACAGAACAAATACAAAGCTAGTCCCTGATCTAAAATAGAAAAGAAGGTAGCTTTACCTTACCTGAGCCTTCGTGATTGATCACCTGGTTCGAGTAAACCCGTCCTTCAGTCACAGATCAGAAAGTGGCTGGCCTCTTTTGTACGACAATTCAGTCGGAGGACTTTTCAAATAAGAAGAACTGATGTGGTTTCTTCCCTGTACGGTTTCAAGCCACCTGGCCTGTCTGATCTGAGGCGAAGTGAAAATTTCCGGTCCGAAGGACCAATCTGTCAAAGGAAAAAACTTCAAAGACCAATACACGTAAGGTTCAGTTAAGGCACTTTTAATTGACTTGCCGCAAGGAGACAAAAACATGCAAATACAAGGATTTGTCTAACTACTAACAGGAAGTATGTTCATTCTTATACTGTTTTACAAGACATGGCCTTCTATGGCTGACGTAGTCAAACACAACTTTCAGTATTGTTCTACAGCAGATGTTACTCAGATTTTCTGCTGACATGACTAGATTTGTGAGAAACATTTGAGAAAAACAACCTGGCCTTGGTGACCATTAATCCGTTTACAAGCATCTATTGTACAGTGTTACATTTCAAGGTACTCTTCTAATTCAGATACAAGCAAATGCTGATTGCAGTTCATATTTTCAAGCAGGCTTTGTACTAATTATCTGTAACTTCTACAGCTGTGTATTTTCTTACAGCACAGCGGAACTTCTTGTCTAATTTTCATACAAGTAGTATTGTTCTATTCATTATTTTCCTAACGCAAGCAGAAATCATCTGCTTCTCAGTAAATTTCCAAGGCACAAGCAAGATTTTAGCTAACAATACAAGGTCAGAAAGCAACTGCAGTTTGTACAGATTTATGCAGTATGAAATAGAATAAATGTGTTAACCCTTTTCAAGCTCAAAATGCACTAAGCATATTGCTAATACACACATTAATGCATATTTTTCTAACAGAGTGCAAAGCAATTACTAGAGAAACCAAAGCATGATAATACCTATGTCTATTTGAATTTACTCACTCTCAGAAACATACCCCTTGACAATATACTAGGTTTGCCTGCTCAGAGACTTGTGTCTAGGCAAACCAGAACAACATTGCCTATCAGTTCCAGTTTGTTAAACCCTAAAGCAAAGAACGACAGAATAATTGGAGCCGAACTAATTAGAAAGCATTCTTTCCAGAAGTTCAGCTACAATAAATCAAGCAGATTTCTTCATCCATTGAGAGAAGAAGAGACAGTGAGAATACAAACAGTGAAAGTTTTCAACCAGATTGTTCAAGTAACAAGTATATGTACAGAGCTGAAATCCTACTTCGTAGAATCTGAGGGTGTGGAGTACAGGAGAAATCGCAGACATCTTCTTCCTGCATCATAATTGAAATCACAGCATTGTTCCTGTGATACAGACTCTTGTTGTTGCAGAATGTGTCTTAGCTTCTACTTCTGTTCCTTATGATGTTCCTGATGTCCCCAAAGTTGAACATTCAGCAACGACAGTCCCAGTTACTAGACCTAATTCTAATTTCTATGGCACATGATTTGGTCATATTTTCAGACTTATTGTGAAATAGACAGCAACCTGGACATAATTGTCTATATGTATTTAGTTCTGTATAATGAAATGTCAAAGAATTATTTGTATCAATTGCATCTCAATTAATATCGTCAATGTTGCATGACCCATTTCTCAAAGAGGGAGGATGTAGAATAGTGTGTCTGTGTTGTACCTCTAAGAAGAGTTTCAAGGACAGCACATGCATATAAATAGCAAGCACGTGCCAGCTTCAGTGCCATTTTGAGACTGCAGCCAGAGAGTGAGCATGTATGAATGTAATAGTTTGTTTATAAGTTTATCTAAGTTATTGCTATTAAGCCTCAATCCTGATGTGTTTGTACATAATAAAGCTTCTTGAAGAGAACCCACAAATGTCTGTCTTTTTTATCCTGACCAGACAAGCAATAGATGGTGATTGCATCTTTTGAACAGCTAGGGGCCTGCTCTAATAGATTACACCCGGGCATGCCCTTGGTAACTGGGGTTGCCTTATAAAGGGACACCAAATTTCTTTTCTATTTTACTGCTGAAAAGAAACTCACTATCATAGATTCTAGTGATAGAAATGTTTATGAGGGAAGGGGAAAAGGTTAGTTCTGCTATAAATACTTCCTTGTGAGAGGCTAGGAGGAAGAATAAGAAGCATAAATATTAGTATGGCAAATGGCATAAATAATCATAACTAAAGGTTTGTCCTTAAGTGTTTACTATTTAAAGACAAAAAAAATCTGGATGTAGACTAACTGAAGGCAGTGGGAGCTGATATTCTTTTTTTTGTTGTTGTTAATAAATGTTCTCGTATTATTTTTAGGGTAGATAATACTGCTACTAATGTCATGGACTAGGGAGTTGGGACAGGCAGTCATAATTTTATTTATTTATTGTATGACTGGATATCATTTTTGAGAGTATTGATGCTGTATTCCCCAGTTAAGGCTATTTTCTGTTTGAAGGCTTTTGAGATGTAGGGGCAGTATATTCAATTGTGAAGATATGTGTTGTATGCAAGTTACTTTAACTGTTCCCTGAATTCATTTTTTTAACAAAAAGAGGAAAACTGTGCAGTTAGCATTGGATTTGATGGACTCTATGACTTTCTGTCAAGTTTATCTGTGGAAATTGCAAATGTTTGAGGAGTGTTGGCTACAGACACTGATTTTTGGTTGTCTTCAGATGTTATGTGTATAGATGGGTTCTGCTGATGGATGAGCGTATTTTCATATTGTCTGGCATTAATGGGGGTGTATGTTTTGTGTTTCCCTGGATAGGATTAGAAAAGGTAGTTTTAAGATATCTACCAATAACAATTTTCAGGATCAGTATAAGAGATATTATTGTAATCTATGGGATAATCATTTGGATATATATCATTTTTATGACTGAGTGTTGGTAGATTACTTTGACTTCTTACAGCCAAGTGATGCCTCCAGGTTTCCTGCAGTTACATCCTAGCGACACCTATAGACATCACATATTGCTTGTTCGTATTTGTATTAATAATTCTAAAAAATCATGGTACATGCAAGGCATTAGGTGATTTAATCTTAAAAGTTCACAATAGCAAGCATATTTGGTTTCATATATGAACTCTGACTAGTGCAGATAAACAGATACTAATTGTTGTTCTTATAATATTTATTAATATTGTTATAAATGTCATGTTTTTCAAAATATCTCAACAATCAAGTAGCATAGATAGAACTGCTTTGTGTTAAATGAAAACTGCCAGTTGGATTAAGAAAATACAGACTTAATAGTTACTGTACTTACTGTGATTCATAAAATCCAGTTAAGACCTAGAACCTAAAGAATACTATTGCTATAAAATAGCTATACTCAAGAGTTCACCATTTACACTTATTTAGTAACCCCAATGGTTACAGATATATGAACATTTGTTTGAAATGTGAGGACATAATCTGATTTTATCAAAAAATTACAATCCACCCATTTAGATTAACTGTACTCCAGAGGAGGCAATGAGTTAATGGATAAACTTAGAAATGAATGTTACTTTATTTTGAGGGAGAATCACTTGGGACTTGACATCCCTTAGTAGAAATGCTTGGAGAGGCTACCTGCTAACTTGGATGTGGATGACTTGGTAGGGTGGTGGTTAGAGGCTAAGCCATTGCTGGCAGTGATATATGTGCCTTCATGAAGATTATTAGTTAAATTTGTATAACTGTGTTGTCAGGAAAGGCCTGGCATGTCTGGTACTGTATAAGTGGAAAAATGTAGCAGTCATACATGGCTAGTTTATTTATGCTGTTTGGAGAAGTTTTGAAAGAAAGAGATGGTAACTTGCTGAGTGCAGAAAAGTACTTGCTGGATTCATCTTTCTCATGGAAGTATTGGGCTTTACTGATTATGAGCTGAGTATTTGGGGTGCTACTCCTACCATTTTGAAGTTTGATCATGCGTTTCTGCTTGTCATAAAGAGTCTATGCCATGTCTTAAAGGGGTTGTTTATTGTTTCTATGCTAGTTTGGATCAACAGCAGATGTTTGAATTAGTGCAGGTTTTTTATGAATAGTTATGGATTAGATATATTCCTGGAGAGCAGTGATGGCTGGTGACTTCACATCAAAGGGGGGCTGCAGGAGACAGATTAATGGGTGGGGCCAATGGGAAGGGGTGTGACCAACTAGAAGGGGGTGGAACTTTTCTCAAAACCACAAAAACTGGGGCTTTAATTAAATACACTGCCCTGGGGGCCAAACTGTCATTATGAGAGTCCAATCAAGACAAAATGAAGTGTAGAAGAAAAAAATATTTCAATGCACTGGCTACACGACAGCTTGCTTAATATCTACATGGAAACAAAACAGTTGTGAGGCATGAAAAAATAAATTACTTTTTAAATACATTACTGGAATGCCAGCCAAAATCATGTATAAAAAGCAAGCATCACTCAACTCAAACCACTTCTCCTTGCACTGCAGTTCTAATTATAAATTATATTCAGCTTTATAAAAGTATCAAGTAACATGCTGAAAGTAGCAATCTCTGTGATACACTCACTTGTAAAAATGTTTCTTAGTCAAAAAAAAGACCTGCTGCCTGACAGCAACTATCTACCTGTTTCATGGGGAAGACATGATGAAAGTAAAAAAATGAACAGCAAACAAGAAACAAGGCCAAGATAAATTGCTTAAAGGATTACTGCACAGGTTATGGACCACACATGATAGATTGGCATTCTGTTTAGTTTACTGGTAAAGCCTGCAAAGATGACTGCAAGTCTCCAACACGTGTAGTGAGTTTCTGAAAATACTGTAATCCTGTCCTTTATTACAAATACTGTCATATGCATTTCAATACCTAAGGCTTATATGTTATCTAGTTATGTAAATATTCTCTGCGTAGCAACAAATAAAAGGTTTTCAATGTTGGTAATCCTTTAACAGTATGCTTATTAAAGTTTTTTTGCATATTACAATTTCAGACAAGCTTATCTGGTGGTCATTACAGCCTTGCTACTTAAACACAGGGATTGCAACACATGCATTTTCGGAATAAAAAGCATAAATCAACAGTATAAAAATATGACTGAAAACCAGAACATTCTGCAAAATCAAGGACTGATGAAAAGTCACTGTAGTACTTGTGCCTACCTTGGATGGGGTTATACTCTGCACGCTTACTTGGACACATCCATAGTCACTACATGGGGGAGTGGGTTGCAACAAGCATGTCACAATTTGAAATGTCTCTGGCTGATGATGATGGCCCTGACACATTTGTCATACCTCTCAACCTCAGAGCAAGTAATCTGAACAAAGCCATAAAATAGAAGTGGGACAAAGGCCCCAAAATAAGGACAATTTTTAAATATTGCTCTTCTAAACTCAGAAAGTTAATAGAATAGCAGGTATTGCATTAGTATGAATTTTCTGAAGGGTATGAAATCTGAAACTCAAATGTCTGTCATTATTTTCTAACTTCAATCTTTAATGATTTGCCACTAATATGCCAGAAAACCACAATTTTATGAAAAACGGACCAAAATGTGATGCAAAAATATAAAATAACCACACAATACAGCTAGGAACCTGTCAAAGAAGGGACACTTTTTTAATATTAGTACTGTTAAGTTGACCAGCTGACAAAATAAGAGAATCTACATGCATTTCTGAAATAAAAGTAATTTATAACTCTGATCATTGCAGTTATTTCTTAATTGTAAACCCTCCACATTTTCTTCCAAAATTACTATTTTGCGGAGGGATTATTAGGGGGAAAGCAACATTTTAAGCCAAAGTCAGGGACAGTTGAGAGGTTTGGATATACCTAATTCTATAAAATGATTTATTTGCGTGTACCTCTCAACCTCTTAATGCAGGAAATCTGGACAAAGCCAAATATATTGGGGGAAATGCACAGACAACACGAAAAATTGCTGTTGTATAAACTTAGACAGTTGATAGAATAACAGGTCTTGCTTTATCAAGCATTTTTCTGAAGGGTATGAAATCTGAAACTCAATGTCATTATTTAGTGACTTCATTCCTAAATGATTTGCCAGAAAAACACAAATTTTATGAGGAACAAACCAAACATAAGAAGCAAAAATCTATTAATTCTGTGAAAATCTGGACAGCTGAGAGGTATAGTTCAGCCGGGGCTGTCATTGAGTTTGCTGTCTTTCTCCCCTCACAAAATCATGGTCGAATGGGGCCTCCCCGCTACAGCCATTCCAATGTCCCATTACTTTGCTATTTCACCCCATTTACCATAAACACTGTAATGTGCATACTGCTTTACTTATACGATGATTTGGATTTCATTTAAAAATTTTATTTTACATTTTACAGCACAAACACTAATAGACATCTGCAAAGCAAAGCAATGCAGTCTCAACATGAAAATAGACTTTGCATTAAAACGTCTCTGCCCTTGAAACTCACATTCATTGAAAAAACACTGAAACCCACATTCAAAGAAAATACATCTGGCCAGTGACACATAAGGATTAACTATGGGTTGTTTTCAAATCTTAGGCCAATTGCACACGAAACATACATGTGTTCTTTGATACACCAAATTGTATTAAATTATATTCCTTGTATAATACAGTACAATTATTAGAGGGCATTTTAAATTTATTTACTGTTTTGAAAAATTTTCCAGTAAACAATGAAACAAAATCCATGCACCAATAATGACAAAACTGCCCAGTTCTGAACATTTCCATCATAAAAGTCTACTCAGACTTCTACAATCCACCAGTATCAGTAAGTATGCACAATCTTTGCAGAAGTAAACGTCATCTAAATAATTCCACATTAAAGAGATATGTAACTAATGAAGAGGTTGCTGCTAGCAAACAACTTTATATTTCATTGTTTCGTCTACAAATAAAGTGCCTGTTGCCCTTGAGGAATAAATTGCCCATGTTACATTAAAAAAAGATAAGCTAATAATATTGCAATAGGGAATGGATGGCAAACTGATAACAGGTTCATAGTTACTAGGTATCTCTGCCAAAGAGGACATTCTCAGGACTGCAGCATCCATCCCCTTTAAAAGTACAACACAGAACGGAATTAGCAATGCATCTACATACTAGGGGTATAGAACCCACAGCCTTCTGTATCAAAAGCAAGTACACTACCTGTTGTCCTATTAACAATGCAAGCTAACTCAGCATAAGCAGCACTAAACTTCTCTTCCCCTGAAGCTCTTTCTCCTTGTAAAATTCACTTGACACTCAACTGTATCTCTCAACTTTGCAGCAATTGAGCACAATAAATCTGGAAAAAGCCAAAACTGGGGAGGGACAAAAGCCCAAAAACCAGGGACACATTTTAAACATTGCTTGTATAACCTTGGAAAGTTGCTAGAATAAAATCCTGAGCTACCGCCATTAATTTCACTACCAGGTTGTGAACCCAGGATGCTGTGCACTATATAGTCAGAGCAACGTACCACTATGCCAGATCAGCTGTTTCATAAAAGACAGCAAGACTAAAACTTAAATGGCTATCATTTAGTGAATTCAGTTCTCACCATAGCTCTCAACCTCTTAGCATAAAATACCTGCACAAAGCCAAAATGGGGGAATACAGCCCCAAAAATAGGGACAAATTTCAAATATTGATCTTATAAACTTAGAAAATTGCTAGAATAAAATGTTTTGTGTTACCATGTACTTTCTGAAGAATATGAAGTCAGAAATTCAAATGTGTGAAAATCCAGAAAACTACTGATTTTATGAGGAACAGAACAAAACTCTGAGGCAAAAATCTGAATGGTTTTTACAAGTGGTGGTGGGTAGGGAATTCAGGTTCTTGCTACCTGTATCTAAGGTTGAGGGCTTGAACCTACACACACACACGCATACACACACACACACACACACACACACACACACACACACACACACACACACACACACGCACACACACGCACACACACGCATGCACACGCATGCACACACACACACACACACACACACACACACACACACACACACACACACACACACACACACACACTCATCTCCCCGTTGCACAGAATAACTCGCAGCAGTTACCTTTGCAGCCACAAAGCTAAGCAGCCATAACTTACTTGCATCTCATCTCCCCATTGTGCAGTATAACTCCATTTGCAGCCATAAAGCAGCAGTAAGCAGCCATAGCTCCAGTTCTGTTCTGTTACTGGGCCGAACAGCAGTAAGCAGCCATAACTCTGTTTCTCTGCAGTTCTGTTCTGTTTCTGGGCTGAGCACACATGCATGCATTCCAGAATGCAAGCACAGACTGCATCCCTTGCAATCCAATCCCCTCCCAGTCTATGTGGCTGTAACCGCATAGACTTCTCAGAATGCGAGCACAGACTGCATACCTTGCAGTCCGATCCTCTTCCAGTCTATGTGGCCTTAATTGCATAGACTTCTGGGGCATGTGTCAGACTACTGCCTTCTTCTGAATCTGGACTGGTAAAAGATCAGTCCGGATTTGAGTTTCTTCTCAAGCATGCATAAGTTTTGGAATTTTTTTTATTTTATTTTTATTTTGGTTTTCAGCTGGAGGGGGGGCTGCAGTCCTGCAGTCCAATAGGATGAGCCACCACTGCTGGAGAGATGCTTTATGGAGGGAGCCGTATGTTTTTGAATGATAATGATATTGAGAAGTACTTTGCATAATTAGATGCTGACTTCCTTTGAGTATGGATAATAAAACCTTGGCTCAAATTGTGTTGCTTAGACTAGAACTCTAATTTGTGGTACTTTTATGAAGGTTATCAGTGGAGCAGGGATGTTTCAGGATACACATAATATAATGGCAGATCATATTATGGCTACTAAAGAAGGATGTTTGCTGAATCTTGACTAAGAAAATTATTTTCATCATGCTTTCCATATATCATGTTGGGATACTTTCTTGGTTTTATGTGTTGAGGTAAGCTGTTAGTTTAATTATGCACATTTATTTTCTTCATTGATTGTTCCCTCCATGAATGGTTGAGTAGAAAGGTTTGTCTTCTTAAGGCATGGATAAAGCAGGGGTGCCCTATAAGCCCATTTTGTTTGCCTGTTTTATTCATTTGCTGCTCATTCAGTTACAGGACATGTCCGTTAATTGTAGATTGAGGTTAACACCTGATTTTTCTGTACCAGTTATTTTGCCATAAAAGGGTGATAAGGATTTGATTGCTAAGAATGTCTCTGATATGCAAGTTTTAATGGATTCAGTTCATAGGACATGGAAAGAATTTGTTTGATGTTGAAAGAATCAAAAAATATTTGGCTTGAGTATGCTTTTTTTATTGGACCAACTGAAGTTGTCTACATTTCTTTATGGGTCTTAGGTCTTACTTTTGGATGCCAGAAAAGGTTGGAGGATTGGTACAAATTCTTGAAAATCTATGTGGATGCAATATGATCTTTGGTACTAGATTCCTATGAGTTTTAAAAATAAGGTGTTTTGATAAAAAAAAAAAAAAACACTTTCTTATTGAGTTTAGCTACTTATCTTAAGTTGCAGGCATTTGCATTGCCAATATTCTTGAAAAGGAAATTATGATTTTTTCCTTCATTGTCTTTGGTCCCTTAGAACCACAATAAGAGGGTGTCTTTTCTGATAGGTTTTCAGTTGAAGGTTATGCTATGCTACAGACAGAGATCTAGTAAGATCCTTATGTTTTTTTTTTTTTTGATGTTTTGGATGTTAGTAATTCTACAGGTCTTTTCTAGTGTTAGAGATATGTTTTTTTGATAGAAGTTGATAAACGGAGGTTGGAAAAATATGGAGTGCTGTTTTTTTTTCTTAATGACATGAAGGAAGGAATTTTCAAAAAAAAGATTTGAAAATGAAATATCAAATGGAAGAATTTCATATTCTTTCTAGGGAAGCTTGGTATGTTAATGTTATCTATGATTTATGTTTATAACTGAGATGGGCAATATATAATCCTTCTGCTTTATGGGATATTAAGAGAGGTCTGACTAGGATCTTTACCTGATTGGGAGATATAGAACTTCTTTTAGAGGTTGCCTGCCTCTTGAAAGGATTCCAGTTGAAGTTGATATGCACTGCAACGCTCATATGATACAAAAGTGTGATGTTGAGGACTGCGGTGTGTGTGTGTGTGTGTGTGTGTGTGTGTGTGTGTGTGTGTGTGTGTGTGTGTGTGTGTGTGTGAAAAGCACTTCTTATACTAATTGCCCTAGATTCTCAGAGATCTAAAGACATTGCATTCCTATCCTACATCTTCCCTTTATTGCTAAGGATATGGATACCATTTTTTTTAAAGTACGTAGTTTGGGAAGGGAAGAATTGCAACAAAAGCATGATGGTATACTTCTTGGTGTGATTTTGAAACTCTGGATAACCCATTATGGTCTGTCATTGTTTAATAAATTTGTGTCTGCTTTTGCCTTATTGAAACCTTTATTATTAGCATTAAAACTTTCACTTCTTTCCTGGATTTCATATATCAGATAGGGCTTAATGACATCAACTTTTTGGATGTGCTCTTAAGTAAGGACAGCCTGAATCAGAGATATAGAACCACCATCTATCGCAAGCCCACTTATTCTAATGCCTTTTTGCACTTTACCAGTAGCCATCCATTACATCAGAAAAAGGCAATAGTTAAAGGGCAAGTTGTTAGGGCTGCTAGAATGATCTCTAGTTATGGGGAATTTACAGACAACTGTATACATCTTAAATTTATGTTTTTAAAAAGAGGTTACCCACTGGGGTTCCTTAACACTATATTTGAAGAAGTAGATAAGAAGAGACTATCAGGTCACTTTCGTCCTATTGTCTGTAAAGGCTATGAGCAAGAACACACTGGATGGATAGTTAACAACATAGCAACAAGAGATCACTCAATTGATAATGTAGCCAATAGATTTATCACAACATTTTCTTTAGATGCCAGACATATTAGAGAGATCCTTACCAAAAATTGGTCCTTTATTTGTGAAGACATCATTCTCACTAAACTGGGACAACTACCTCTCATGACTTTCCAAAGGGGCCCTAACTTAAAATCCCTAGTGGAGAGAAGTATGGCTAGTAAATGAGGTATGGGCATGTTGAAATGTGGCAGATGTCCACAATGTAAATTCATTAGAATAACAAATAAGGTCAATTTAAGGAATAAAGTTTACCAAATAAGGGGCAAGTTTAATTGTGAGTCCCAAGGGGTTGTTTATGCAGCAACCTGTGTTTCCTTTGAGGCATATTATATCGGGAAAACCAAGAGAAAAATCAAACAGAAAGTATACGAGCACACTTATTGTATTGGGAAGAATATGACTACCAATGCTTTGGCGAGGCACATTATGGAACAACCCAATCACAAATTTGAATTTGTAGTCCTACAACAAGTAGAACACAACATTAGGGATAGACCTTGGGTGCTTAAAGTGGAGGAATGTGAATTGAAATGGCAAGTGCGTACATCGGCATACATACCCCCAGGTCTTAATGATTGCATTTCCATTAGATGCCTCCTTAAACTTAAGGCCCTCAGTAGATAAAGACACTTTAAATATGGTTATTACAGGTTACTTCCTTCTATTCGTTATGGTATGATTTTAGTCCATTTCCCCTTTTGAACTTAATCATTCTATTTCTTTTCCATTATTTGTTTAAACAAACATCTTTAACTTTAAAATAAATGTATTTTGGGGCAGTGCTAAAAATTAGGGTCTGGTATTGTGTATTGGTCTGTTTAAATGGTTGATCAGTAATATATACACATACGTACACATCAATGACTATAGCTTAATTATATTATATTGTAATTAATTTTATCTGTCATTTTTCTAGGGTTGCCTGTGTACTTTTAAATAACAAATTTTAGATAGTAGTACATAGCAAAGCCCAAATAATACAAATGTTACTATTATTTTCGTTTTAATGTTGATGCACCTTTGACAGTATACCTTTAAATTTTTTTTAAAAAATTTTTAATTGGTTAGTTGACCACGGGACCTGATATTATTTAAGCTGGAACAAGTTGTGGTTTTTAACTGTCTGAAGAAGTTGGTGGATTAACACTGATGAAATCTCTTACTTTACTTAAATAAAACAGTGTTTACTGTGGCCTCGCTGCTGCCTTTTGTGTTTTTTGCTAGTTGTTTTCTTTTGGAAGAGTCTGTCTTGCTTTTGCCTCTGTTTCTAATATTTCCTCCAATTTGACAATGTATAAAGTTTCTTTGTTGAAAAAAGATTGCATTGTATTTTTTTTTCTTTCTTAAAAAACTGTACTCAGCAGGTAACATTGCAGTGGTGTTTCCCACCAGGATTCATGGAAGAATATCCACTGGATGCATGAGAGTTCCTTTGATGTTATTTCATTGGATTGTGTATCTTCTGTCAGTATTAGCAATGTTAATACTGAGCAAAGGATGATAGCAGCTGAAGGTAACTTATCTGATGAAATGCTGGTGAAGACAATGAATGAAGCTGGTGTCATGGTACTGCATTTTCAGAAATGGAGTAACGTTTTGACAGAAGTTAGTGAAGATTGAAGAAATAAAGACAGTCGTCTGTCTGGTTTCAGGATACATTAGATCACAAATGCACACAACTCATGTTTTGTGGGTGTTGATGACTTGATATGTACATCTTTGGACTATATGAAGAGAGTCATAATAGAGATCCCAGACAATGTGTCCCAGAAAGGGATGAGACTAGCACTGAGAGGCATTCTTCCATTTCTAAGGTCCATTCTGAAATGTGAGCAGAATATATTGACTTCAATAATTGGTTTCATTTTTGGTGTCATTCAAAGACGGACCGATCTCTGTAGCTTGGGAGGACATGATTGACAAACTATGCCACTTCCCTGAGATGTCTTAAACCTGTCCCCTTTAAACTTTTGAATACTGGCAAAATCTTTATCCACCCCATAGTGCCTTTTTCACAATGCCAACCAGATATACTTACCAATATAAGGAAACAAGCAAAGGAAAATATGACGATTTTACAGATCGGTGCTAAGAGCATAAATAAGACACTCTGCTCCCTACAAGCTCTCCTCACTCTGGAGGAAAAAGACATCTGTGAGTGACTGAGACACAGTTTAAAATGATGGAGTGTACTCCAACTCTACATTGCTATAATGCCTCCCCACTTCTAGATACGTGACTGTGCAGGAAGTAAAGAAAAGTGGAGGTGTCTCAATTTTCATTCAGAAGAGACTCACATCAAGCCTGGTTAAGCAGCATAATGCACTAGATCTTATTCATGTCCAAATAACCATCTGAAAGGTCCCATTTCATGTATTGCACAGCTATAGTACTCTCTCTATGACCCAAGAATCCTGAGTCTGGGCCTTCTCAGGTTTCCAGGACAGCTGTCACTTTGAAGAAGAAACAGAAAACTAACCATGTCTCTTCTGATCCTAGAGATCCACAAAGTGAAAGACAGACCTTTACTCAGGGGTTATTTAATGCTTTACTGTCATTGCAGCCTCTTCAAAGGGTTTCAGTTCCTGCTCCTTGTTGGTCCGCCTCTTCCCCTAAAATGCAGAGAGAATTCCATTCTTCTGAGGTGGATTCTGATGATGACTCCCTTGCTTATTCTGCCCAGATTTCTTCTCCTTTAGACTATGCATCTGAGGAAGAGGATTCTCATACTCTTGACAATCCCTCTGAGGAAATTTCTTTTGGGGACATGATCTCTAGGAAGATAGACTTTTTTAAGTGGGATTGTGCCCAGGTTTTGGATATCCATAACAGATACTATGAGTTACTGCAATCCCCTAAACCTGTTGCCACACCTCCTGTCTTGCCTGCTTTATTGGATGTTTTTTCCACTGCCTCTAAAGCACCAGATTCTATGCCCCCTGCTCCCAGGAAGTCTGACAGATTTTACAGGGTGTCTGAGGATTGTTCCTTTTTGTTTAAATGTCCTGCTGCTGATCCCTCTGTGGTGTCTGCAGCTTCTGATAAGCCATCTCAATTGCTTCCTTTGTCCAAGTTACTGCCTTCTGACAAGGGCAGTAGGACCATAGATAGGCTGGCTAAGAAGTTTTATACTTCCTCTACCCTGGTTTTTAGGGTTATTAATTATCAGGGTACTACTCAAGAAGTGCCTGTGTCCCAAAGGGGGAAAGAGTTTTATTCCAGAATATTTCTAGTGCCCAGAAAAAAAGGTACTTGAGACCTATTCTAGACCTCTCCAATCTGAACACCTTTCTAAAGGTGCCTTCCTTTTGGATGTTGTCCCTTCAGTCCCTTTTTCCTCTCTTGCTCCCTTAGGCCTTTCTGGTGTCTTTGGACCTCAAGGATGCTTATCTTCATATTCCAATCCATCCTATTTTCAGGAGATTTTTGCATTTCTCTGTGGCTTCCTGGCATTTTCAGTTTTGTGCTTTGCCCTTTGGCCTTTCTACTGCCCTGAGGGTGTTCACCAAATGCCTCATTCCTGTTATTGCTTTTTGCTGGCTTTAAGGGATCCAAATCTTTCCTTATTTGGATGACCTGCTGATTCAGGCATCTTCTCCAGAGGTCCTTTTGCAAAATCTTCATTTTACCATTTCTCTTCTTCAGAGCTTGGGGTTCACAATAACCTTCAGCAAATCTTCCCTTACTCCTTCCCAAGATCATGTCTTTCTGGGTTGCAGGTTCAAATGGTGCCAATGCTGGCATCCCTGCCTCCTCCAATGGTATTAACTCTCAGTTCTTTCTTTCAAACTCTTCTTCCCGTGGCCTACATTTCAACCATGGAGCTTCTGAGAGCTCTGGGGTTCATGGCTTCTGCCATTCTGATGCTTCCTCTGGCCAGGCTCCACATGAGAAAGTTCCAGTGGTTTCTGAAGTCAGTGTGGCTTCAGCAAGTGTATCCTCTGGACTCTCCTGTTCCTCTTCTCCCGAGTCTCAAGGTCAAACTTCTATGGTGGATTCAGCAGTTGTCTCTGAATCCAGGGTTCCCATTTCAGCTCTGCTTCCCTCTCAGGATCTGTCCACAGATGATTCAGATGTGGGATGGGGAGCAACGTTTGGCTCCCTGAAGGTTCAGGGAGTGTGGTTGCCTCATTAGTAGAAGGAGCACATCAACATTAAAGAGATGAGAGCTCTTTTGCTGGGTCTTTAGACCTTTCATCCTCTCTTCTCTGCAGGGCCTCTCAAGGTATTCATGGACAATACCACAGTCATGTGGTGTATCAACAAACAGGGGGTACGAGATCCTACCATTTTTGCTGGCTGGCACATCTGCTATGAGCACTGGCTACCCAATATCATGTGACTCTTCAGGCAGTTTACATTTATTCAGATCAGAACATTGTGGCAGACAATCTGAGAAGGTACTTCACTCAATCCCATGAATGGATGCTTCACAGAGATGTGTTTCTGGACATTGTTCACTAGTGGGGTACTCCTCAAATAGATCTCTTTGCCTCCTCTTTGAACAAGCAACTTCCTCTGATATGTGCCAGAGACCTAGTTCCTTTGGTCTGGAAGGTGAACACCCTTTCATTTTCTTGGAAGGGAATGCTTCTTTATGCATTCCCTCCCCTTCCTCTCATTCTGAGAGTCCTGTTCAAGATTCAATGGGATGCTCCCAAAATCGCGTTTGTGACTCCCTTTTGACTGCGATAGCACTGGTTCCCTCTTTTTCTTTTTATTATTTATTTATTTATTTATTTAACATTTGTTAACTGGGAAAGTCCGACTTGGAACAGAGCGAGTTTTCAGCTGAGGCCCAGGGAGAAACACTCCAGATGCATGTCTTTGTAACTATTCTAATTCTGCATCTCACCAGGGGCAATCATCACAAGTTACCTGACAGGCTGGATCTCCTCACACAAGACGAGGGGTCTGTCATCCATCCCCACCTGTCGATGCTTTAACTGACACTGTGGGTGATAGGGTTTTGATTCCTCATAGACACCTTTTTTCTGAGGATGTGCTGCAGGTCCTTCAGGAGGCCAGGAAACCTTTTCCTACTAGGAAATCCTTCTTATCTAAATGGAATACGTTTTCTATTTCATGTATTTCTCATGCTCTGGACCCCCTTTCTGTGGATGTTCCTTTGGTTCTTTCTTATTTATGTGAGTTGCTCAATGCTGGTTTGGCCTATTCTTCTATTAAGACCCACTTATCAGCTCTTTCTGCTTCTCTGCCTTTAACTCCTCTGTTAGCTTCTAGATTTGAGGCTAAGCAGTTTCTTAAAGGCGTCCTTAATATTAGACCTCCCAGGAAACATGTTCCTCCTCTCTCGGATCTTAATTTTGTTTTGGAAAAATTGACTCAGACTCCTTTTGAGCCTGCTGTTTCAGCTTCCTTGCAACATTGTTCTTGGAAGACAGTTCTTTTGTCAGCTCCTATTTCTGCCAGATGGGTGCCTGAGTTGTACGCCATTATGGCTTGTCCGCCTTTTTTGATATATCATGTAAGTGTTTTTGTCAAGGTATTAGACTTCCTCTTCTTCTGAGGAAGTCTAATACCTTGATGAAAGCACTTAATCTAAGGAATAAAAGTTTGTCTTGTAACTTTATCATGTCTGCTGTGGGTTCCTGGCTTTGCCCTTCATCTTGGGACTTTCTTGGTTTTGTTCATTTTCATTTATTGGTTTATATTTCATGAGGACAGGGCGTCCTTGCGTACTAATCCTTCTTTTATGTCCAAGGTGGTTAATGAGTTGTCACTTAATCAGTCTATTAATTTGCCTACCTTTTTTGCCTGTCCACAATCTGATAGTGAGAGGGTGCTACATACCTTAGATGTGCATAGACACCTCAGATTTTATTTGAATAAAACTAAAGCTATCAGGAAGTCTGGCCAGTTATTTGCTCCTTCCACCCTAGGTCTTTAGGTGTGACTGTTTCCAAGCAAACTATTTCCACTTGGATTTCAAATGCTATTTCCTTTTTTTACACTTTTCATGGTGAGAGCCTTCCTTCTTCTATTAAGGCTTGTTCCACTAGAGCTGTGGCTTCTTCTGGTGCTTTTTTCAAAAGCTTGAATGCTAATTCTGTTCTTAAAGCTGCTACCTGGACTTTGGTGCATAACTTTACCAAACATTACCAGTATGATGGTATTTCCAGAGCCAGAGCTGGTTTTGCTGCTGCCATACGTCATGGCTTTTTCGAGGGCTCTGCTGCTTCCTCCTCCCAGGTTTCTTCTTAGGCTTTGGCACTGTCCCATTAGTAAGGAATATTGCAGTGGTGAATGTAAGGACATAGTACAGTTATGAAAAATCTTTCCATAATGGTAGATGTCTTTGCCTTCACTGCTGCAGTATTCAAACCCTCCATCCCTGCATCCCCCTGGTCTTTTTCCCTTCCTAGCTGTGCAGATTCCCCATGGTTTTCCTTGGACTGCTGTTCCTACTGGGGAAATCTGTTCTGAGGATGGTACGCCTGAATATCACCTTTATGCCCTACCTTACGCAAGGAGTAAGCAGGTGACATTCAGCGTACCTTAAAGCAATGCAAATCTTTTGTAAACTGTCTGGACAGTGGGCTTTATGGCAGAGAATCCCATTAGTAAGGAATACTGCAGAGGTGAAGGCAAGGACATCTACAATTATGGTAATATTTTACACAACTGTACATTTTCTCTGTTTCTGTTGCTGATGGATTTGTGGCTGCATTTTTGACTCAATATACTTCATATACTCATCATGGATTCATCACACCACTCTCCTGACATTCTGCTTTTGGGATGAAGTATATGCTGTTGCAGTTTAAAATAGATGTTTTAGTTGATGCTGATATTCAGGCATTTCCACAATCTCACTGTCCTGCTGTTTATGAAATTCATAAGATTTTTGGATCTTAGAGAAACATATAGTGGTGGATGGGAAGTTTGAAATGACTTACAAATAGGGGAACATCAAGCCACTTATTTGGAGGGTGTAGTTAATGTTTTTGGCTGCTGAGAAACTTTATACTATGCCTCCAAGACTAGGAATGGTTTCTTCTGGTGGACATCAGGCATGTTGTCTATGCCTCCCATAAACAAAATGCAAGTAATATGGTGGCTATGCTGAACATTTTTGGCCTGACTTTCTTCTTCATCATCATCATCATCATCATCAGCAGCAGCAGCAGCTGCAGCAGCAGACTGTATAAAGGTCTGCTGCCCCCCCCCCCCGATGATATTGAACCTTCTGATGTTGAATTTGAGACTTTGTCACATATTTCAAGCTGTATTGGTTCAAGGCAGCTAACCTACAGATACAGTGAGAAGTCTTCAGTTAAAGTACAGCATGCTATAATTATTTTTTACTCATAGCTGACTGATTGAATTATTCTCTACTGGGAAAGGGATTGATACCACTGTTTCTGCTATCAGGAAGGGTCGTACTAGACAGCAGAAAACTACGCTCAGAAAAAAATGAAAACGTCAAACAGCTCAATAATGCTTATTTCATTAACTTTGTCCATAAATGCTGTATGTATTATGATGAGGTTGAGGTGTTTTCTACTAAAGCTGGGTTTTGTCTGTGGACTGTGGTTTTGCTGGTTTGTAATGCACATTCTTATTATCCCAATGACAAGAAAACTAATTATATCTCTTAAGGGTATGGTCTGTATCAAAGGGGAAGATTTGTTTTCTGAAATTTTGCTTATGGTGCTTTCTGTTCATATTGTTGCACATAATACTAAAGTCACTGTGCCTGTCTACTGTGTAATTTTGGATGTTTCTAGGCTTTCTGTAGCTTGCAGATGTATGTAATTTTTACCCCATTCTCTACTACTTGAGCAGTTATTTTAGACCAATTATAACAACGTTCATTGGTTTGAATGCAGTTATTAGGTTTGGTGAGTTTAGCATATCATTCTAGACTGTTAGAGGGTAATGTACTGCAGATAAGAAGTGCTGGTTGTATATTCAGCATTTAGTTTATTTTTGAATAGGACAGAATCACCAATTTACCTTTTGACGGGGATGAAGATGATCTGAAATTATTTTTTTCTGACACTATGTTGGAATCTTTCAGTCATATACAAGCATATCTCTTTTCTGATCATAAGTGCATTTTTGGAGAATTTGGTAGTCATTCTTAAAGTGCTTACCAGGCTCTATATGCTACATTTAAATGGAGTTCTACCTAGGATACGTGTTTTCTAGATAAAGTTCATACCTAGATTTGTAGAGCTACTGCTGGGAATATTGGAAGCTTAAATATTAAATTTTATTTTTTTTCCTGTACAAAATGGCTTCAATTTGTACAAAAATCTGTATTACATATACAACACTTGAACTTGGTTCCTGTTGTTGAGTTCTTTTCTAGGTGTGATGTTGAGAAGGAATTTAGGCGTGCTTAACTGACAAATATTTCTGATTTTCTTTGGAGGCAGGAGTTTCTTGTGCATGGTACGAAGAATGCAAAGTTAATCCTTTCTTTTTGTTGTCGGTTCGTAGAGCACGCATAATAGATTGTTCATTGTGTGATGTAAAGATTCTTAGTATAGCCTAGCAAACTTGATGAGTGCTTGAAAAGGGTATTTTAAGTTCACAATATGGTGTAGTTAAAGATATATTGGTTCTGTGAATGTGAATGGTGCCTGTCTTATCTAATTCATTTCAGCACGCTACTGATAATAACTTTGCTACTGATGAAATTAATTTAGTTAGTTATGAACACTGTTATTATTACTTCTGGCTCAGGCTATGATGGCCTACTTCATACTGTTATTATTACTTCTGCCTCAGGCTATGATGGCCTGCTTTATACTGTTATTATTACTTCTGCCTCAGGCTATGATGGCCTGCTTTATACTGTTATTATTACTTCTGCCTCAGGCTATGATGGCCTGCTTTATACTGTTATTATTACTTCTGCCTCAGGCTATTATGGCCTGCTTTATAAGTCTTAGATCTTGTAGCACTGTTTGGTACCACTTCCTGACTTTAATGAATGCTGCTCATTGTGGTGCCTTTCATGTCATCTTATTTTCAAAGTGATTTATTTATTTATTTATTTTACATTTTATTTATTTCTACTTTGTTGACCATGTTAAATCCACTAATCCAATGGCCTATTTTCAGGGGAGACCCAAGGTGATATCCATACTGATTAGGAGAAATTTGGCCTGTGCACCAAGGGACTTTGGCTATTGTTTTCAATTCTATAAACAATGATGAAGTAATATGTGATATAAAGAAATGGTTATGATGGAAAAGGTGGGGGTTGGGAATGCAATGGGCTCAAAATGTATTTAGGAAAACTGATAGGTAAAGTGCATTATTCAAATGTATGACATGTTATATTAAGTATAACTATAATGAATGTGTAAATATTGAAATAAAGATGGAAACGTGTTAATATAACGAAGCAAACCCTATTCTTTTCAATAAGTGTCTTGGGATTGTTTAAAATCCATCTAAACTTCCACTGTCTAGTCAGATGTGACCTCAATTTAATATCTCATCTGGTTTGGGAACCTGAAGGCTTGTACCCTTGTACTCTAATGATTTTAAATTGATTGCTAATGACAATTCTGTATCACAGACCTTCCAAATAGCTTCTTCTTCTTGGTGTCTTGAAATACTCATGTAATTGCAGGTTATGGTTTTAGGACATATTAATAAGTCTTAAGGAAGTGGTTGATACCACATCAATACAATATGTACAAAAGAATTAACTTTTACAAGGCAACATTATTATTTTATTTTTGATTCCAAAGAATTTCACTATGTCTCTTGCTCCCAGTAATCCATATCACAGAACATAAGATTTTATCTAAGGAGTTTTTCATAGTTTGAGTAACAGCCCAGTAGAAAGTATGAAAATTCAAATCCACAATAATTAAAAAAAAAGATTTTGAAAAACACACAGCCTAGGATTCATAAAGGCTAAATATGTTGTGAAGCCTTATCTCAGAAGGTTTATGCATTGTGCTAAGCCTTTTAATTTCCGACACTACAGCTGTGGTTAGCACTTCAGCACTTCATAGAGACCTTAGCACAGGGACTGTCTTACAGGTAAAGCTATGCTACTGCATCAGTCTGGGGAAGTGGCTCATGTTAATTAGCCACCTAGAACCTGGTGGACTTCTTTGAGACAGTTACTCAGGCTATAGATAAGGGAAAGGAGGTACACATGCTTACCTTGACCTTGCTAAAGCATTTGACACCATTCCCCATTTGGGTATTATTGATAAACTCACCAATCTGGGCGTAAACCCTTACTTCACAAGATGGATCACAAATTGGCTCTCAGACAGATCCCACAAAGTAAGAATAGTGGGATCTATGACCAAATCCAGACCAGTAATGAGCGGTGTGCCTCAGGGCTCTGTCCTGGGGCCCCTCCTGTTTGGCATATACTTCTCAGAAGTACAGGCAAGCATTGAAGGGCTGTGGGTGACCAAGTTTGCGGACAACTGCAAACTGGGTGCTATAATAGAGTCTCTGGATGACATGGATATCCTCCAGAAGGGACTTAATGGGACTGATGCATGATGACAAAGCCATGGTCTCAAGCTAAATGCTAAAAATGCGTAGTAATCCCCTTTGGAAAAAACAGAGTACCAGCAAACTACCACATAGGAGGTAATCCCCTGAAATCTGAAGAACTAATAAGGGATCTAGGGACCCAAGTAGATAGTCAGCTTTCCTTTGATAACCATATTACCAAGGTGGTTAGAAAATCCTTCTATGTGACCCATCTGATCACAAAAGGGTTTGAATCAAGATCTAAGGGTGTAGTGGTGCCCCTCTACTCTTCCCTCATCAGACCCATTATTGAGTACAGTGCGCCAGTTGGAATGTACCTGGCTAGGCATCTCCAGCAGCTGGAGAGACCACAGAGGTACCACACTAAGAGGATTACTGGCCTCAAACAGTTGCCCTATGCAGCACAATTGAAAAAACTAAGGCTTTTCTCTGTTGCATACCGCCTTCTCAGAGGCGATCTCTGTCTAACTTACAGAGCCATGTCCAACCCAGAACTGTTGAACATGCTCCATCTTAGCAGAACCAAATCCACTCGAGCTACACACTCTAGGGATATAAACCTCAGCACAACAATGAATAGAACATGCTGGAGGGATAGATTCCCTTCACAAAGACTTCCCTTGCTATGGAACAAGGTCCCAATTTACATAAGACACAGCCCCTCACTATCACTCTTCAAGAGGAACCTTAACGAGTGTATGGGTAACAGAAAGTTCACACCAGCGATCATACCAACAGCTCTACTAGATAGGGGCCAAGGGTACTAGCAGCTAGATCAAGGGCCTAGGGAACTAACCAAAGGGGCGGTGAATACCGCACAACGTGGCTGGGCTAATATATGCCTTTGGGCAGATAGCCCAGTATCTACCTATGAACCTATGTTTTCACTCAGAAATGTTTGCAGCTGAACTCACAATTTGTTTGGATGTTCAATTCTCAACATGTACAATTTTTCTCAAGAGGAAAAAGAGCTACTATAAAATAATAGTTGTTATCTACTCATGTTTATGAGAGTATTCACTGTGAAGTTAAATTCAGCCAAGATGTGAGGTGCAGGTGTCAATATATATGTATTATAACATTAACAAACAACTGAACCATGAAAATCAATGTTAGTGAAAGCAACCTTAACTATCTGTGTCCAACCCCCCAGCAGCCAGAGGTAACAGGTGCCTACCATGTGCTCAAACTGTCTGGAGCTTGAGTGGTGTGCCATTAAAAAAGGACTGTTAAAGCTAGATACTATTCAGAGCTGCCTTGCTGGCAAAAATCATTGGTAGGTTATCAATCCTTCAAGGCTGGGCAGATAAGTCCCCTGTTGGAGAAAACTTTCCACAGTTTTTTAATTTTCTAAGGAAGATTTGTGTTATTCATACTGAAATGTGTTTAGTAAGAATTTCTTACTTCGCTCCCCAGCCTAACCCCCTATTCCCACACACCCCTGACATAATTTCTTTTATAGCTAACCAGTTGTTCCACCCTACATCAGGTCACTCCCCTTATTTCCCATTATAGCAATACAGTCATCTACACTTTTTTCATTACCCTCCTCCCCATTACCTTTCACCCAACCAATGTCTCGCCCTGCATTCTTCCTATACTTACTTTTCATATTGTACTACCTTACATTAATTGAATATAGGCTGAACCCACAAGTATCTCCTACTGCACTTTAACCTCTCAACCCTCGTTTAACTCAGACTACTTTATTATATCTCCATCTCTACTTTCTCATCCAATTCTCCTGCCCCAACCTACTAAGTTTCTGCATCATGACAACATTTCATATAAAACAAAAATAAAAAAAAAACACTCCTACTTTTGTTTCACCAGATTTCCTCCCTACTAATCACTACTCTATTAAAGTCTGGTGACATTCACCCTAACTTTGGACCCCCTTCACCCACCAACAGCACCCACTGCAACCCCACTCCAAAATATAACTCCACCCTAACTAATAAGCACCTGAAGCTTTATGCTGTAAATATACGTAACATTCTGAATCAAACTGCAGAAATGCATGCATGGATACACCTGCACTCCCTAGACCTCTTAATTCTCACAGAGACCTGGCTCAAACCACATAGAACAGATAACAAATTTCTCCCACCTAGCAATAACATACTAAGGCTGGATAGAATAAATAGAAAAGGAGGAGGAGTAGCTGTCCTTTACCCTTACCATCTCACAGTAACCTCCTCTAACACCTCTCTACCTCCCTTCCCCCTTGCTGAAATTCTGTAAGTAAACGTAATTCTCAGCAAACACTTTACCTTAACTGTTGCCACCATATACATACCGCTTGGTGATAACATATTCCTCCTTGAATAAATACTATCCTGGTTCTCAGGTAACATTACTACAGAAACAACCTTTCTATGGGATATCAACATAAATTGGCATCTCTTTAAAACAGACTCCCCTTTTCAAAGTATAAACTTTTATGGCTTTACACAGGTCATCTCAACTTCGACCCATCTAAATAAAATCTCAAACTCGCCCTCAGTTATTGATTGGATATTAGTATCGCATCCCAATAAATACCATAAACCTGAATCACTGTCTGACTCTTAGTGACCATGCACCTATCCTAGTACTTAGATACACCTCCCATACTATTAGTATTCACAAATATAAAACTTTCTGTAAACTGACCAGCTTCCACCCAGAATATTTAAATAGCCTCCTATCATCCATTAAATGGTCTTCACTCTGTTCACTGCCACTTAATGATGCTGTCTTACACTTCAGTTCAACTTTCTTAAATATTCTCAATACTCTTGCCCCTGTTTGAACAACAAGAGTTAAATCTCAAATCTCTCCTTGGCTTATCAACACCACTTGTTCCTCTATCCATGTCAGAGATCTAGAGTGGAAAAAATGGACTAAATCAAAATCTCCTTCAGACTTACAAACATTTAAAGAACTTAGAAAGAAAACTAAAAAAAAATGATAGCATCTGATAAAAGACACTTCTACTCAAAATCCACCTCGAATCGCAATAGTAATAGTGGGGACTTCTGGAAGCCAATTAACCAAATCTTACACCCAGGTAACTCACCATCTCCCAACTCTGGTCCTAACCTGTCTCCCACAGAAATAGTTATCCACTTCAATTCCTTTTTCATCAACGCCATAAGTAAATTACTGCCTTCTAGCTCCAGATCTCTTCCTAACTCCACCCTTGCTTCTGATCCATCTAGCCCTCACTCTGAAAAACACTCCAATCCCCAAAAAAACACTTTTTCTCTTCAACCTGTATTAACTGCCTATATCAAAAACTTCTTCAGAACCTAAAGCCATGATTTCCATCTGATGACAACTTGCCACCATATTTCCTAAAAATAGCCACCTGTCCCATTGCGTACCCCATATCTATACTGATAAATTGCTCACTGTCTGAATCTTCTGTTCCATCTATCTGGTAAAAATCCTACACTATCCCCATCCATAAAGGAAGAAAATCTACAGAAATTTCCAATTTTAGGCCTATAGCTATTCTCTCTCCACTCTCAAAAATCATGGAAAAATGTGTCCATGCACAATTATTATGCCACCTATTACTAGAAAACCTTTTAACACCCACTCAGCATGGTTTTTGACTGAACCATAGAACTTCCACCTCTCTCATCACTTTTACCAATTCAGTTGCGCAATCCAGAGACAATAACAAACTAGTTTCTTGCCTATTCTGGGACTTATCCAAGCAATTCAATAATGTGTCTCATCCTTTCTCATTTCTAAACTAACAGAACTTAATTTGTCCATATCCACTCTCTCTTGGTTCAGCAGCTACCTGTCCAATAGGCAGCAATCTGTTAGATGGCTTTCCACACTATACCCTCCTCTACCAATCATCACAGGTATGCCCCAAGGCTCCATCTTAGCAACTCTTCTATTCAACATTTTTACTAACAATCTTATAAATCCTGCCCCAACTCAACCCTCATACAATATGCAGATGATTCTACAGTCATCACCTCCCCTGATTATTTCTCAAACCTGCTTTCCAAAACCCAGCAAACCTTTACAAATATTGAGACCTGTCTAACCAATAACCAGCTAATACTCAATGGTAAGAAAACAAAACTACTTCTATTTCTGCCTAAATCAATCTCTCATAACAGCTCAACTGTCACTATCACCTCGTTAGACAACACCACAATCAATTGTGAATCCCATACCAAACTACTAGGGGGCATAATTGATGATAAACTAAAGATTGGCATTCATATAAATTGCTGAATCAAAAATACTAACCAAAAGCTTGGCTTACTATACTGTAACAAAAGATATCTCACACCAGAGGCAAGATGGTTACTCTCTCTCTTGCTTATCTCCTACCCTGTCTCTTCTATGGCTCCCAAATCCCCACTAACCTACAGGCAACACTACTGAATAAGATGGAAAATACATATCACAACACTCAACCTAAATCCCATCACTGCCTGGCCTTGAAAACACTGAACTGGCTTGAGTTCCCCAATCAACTTATTTTCTATCAACTTAAAATTATTCACTCCATCCTCAACCCTCCTTCTGCCCTAACATTTACAACATCTTAAATTACTACCTCCCAACCAGAAAACTTAGAAGTACCATCTAAAACTTCTTGATCTCTACAAACCTAAAAAATCAATTGGTGAAACCCTCTACAACTATCTTCCCTGTCCACTGGAATAAGTTACCTTTAACAAGCAGATCTATCACACAGCCCCACCTATTTAAAATTGCCCTAAAACTCCACTTTACAAATACCTGGACTTGCTTCTGTACACAAGTACTGTGAACTTAATCACCTGACCCCCTTTGCATACAACCCCTTCTCAATTCATACGTAATTCTCGCCACAGAACTCTAACTCCTAATACCTTTTCACTAAATTTCTCCACTACTCATATTTACCTCCCTCTCTTTTTTTCCCACTTAACTTACTCCCCTTTCTTAGATTTCACTTGATTCTATCTACTACTACTCTCCTCTTTTATTTATAAATTTAAAAAAAATTCAAATGTTCCCTCTTTTACCCATAGCTCCACCCCCCTTTTTTTTTCTCTCTGCACTTAACCTTTTTCCATCACCTGCTCTCTCTATCAACTTCCTCTCTGCTTCTGATTACTGATATACATGCTGCTGCCTGTAAGAACTAAGATTTGATATACAGTACTTCCGGTACTCTTATCTTAAACTCTGAGTTAATTGTCATTACTTCCCCTCTAAATGGGAAATTCTTTATGTATTAGATGTATATTAATGACTATATTGTTTTGTTGCCTTTTCTGTAAATAACACCTTTTAAATTCTCATGCTACAAGTGGGAATCCAAGTATTATAATGCATGTTTATATTACCTCATGTATACTGTACTGTCTGTAAACATTTTTATAGTGTCTGTAATACTCTGTGGAGCTTTTCTCCTTGTGCCTCTGCTGGAAAAGGGTGCAAGCTCAGTCAGACATTCCCAGTCAACAAATATCAAATAAATAAAATTGGACTGACTCTGCATTTTTAATGGAGGCTTGATGTATATACATGATTGTGTAATTTTTTTGTGTACATTTTCTGTCTACTTTTTAACAAAGTTTTCCTACAAGTGTTGTAGGCTTGTGTGTCAGGGGCAGGACATTGTGCTTGTGTGGGACTATTAGTAGTTTACTTACTTCATAGGTTCATATGTGTGTACTAGGCTAATGGCCCTGTGGCCTTTAGAAGCCTAGCCATAGGATTATACTGGCATAGTGCCACCCAACCTTAGTTCCCAGTGCCTCTGTCGAGTAGAGCCACTGGAGTTATCCCCAGGGTGAATATAGATTCATAGGTGTGTACTAGGTTAATGGCCCTAGGGCCTAAAGAATAATCAGCCCTTGCAGGTCTTGAATGCAGGACCCTGTACACAATAGCAACAGGAATTTACCACTAAGCTATCTAAACTACGAAATAATTCTTGTCTATTCACCATTTACCAACTTGTTTGGGCTTCACTATCCACTACTTGAGGGCTCATACTCTTCTTAACGTATGGAGCAACTACCAGTCTCCATTGTTTTACCTCTCCCAACCAAAAAAAGAAGAAGAAAGTGATCAGGGAGTCTTTGGGATTCAAGCCATCTCCAGTTGTGCCTCATCCGCTGGTGAGTGACTCTAATGTAGCCACTCTTGGTTCTTCAAACCACTCTTCTTTTTACCCAGTCTGTGTGGTACAACACCTATGCCCACCATTGACCTGGAAATAGCTATGTCTTCTTTGGCTGTATGGATCCCACTGTGGGCAAAGAGAACCAGTTATATTGATCTCAGGGGAAAAATAATATGAAGGTCTTTCACAGAGCAGGAACTAGGATCCTGAATCTAGAATGGCTAGGTCTATTAAGGTTGATCTTTTTCTATAGGGTTTTCCCAGGAAAGATGAACATAGAAAGAAATTCTTACATTTTCATGTTTCTATTTCAATTGACAGGGAGGAATTTCTGGTGGGTCTTCAGGCAAGAAAAGAAATAAGAGCTTCCTCTCCTTATGACTGGCATTGCCAGTCAAAAGTATCGACAATGCAGGAGCATGGTTGCAGTTCAAGAATTTCTTCTCAATATGAGCATTCTGATTCTAAGAAAAATATTGTTTCAAAGTGCTGTCTTTAACATTAATCTTTTTTTCTGAGATTTTATCAAGATAAAAATCAAAGCCACAAATAAACTAAAAACTATGGTTTAAAACAATGTATTTAATGTCTTAGATATCTTAATGGGGCTGTAGTAATTGAATTCAATTTAAGTAATTTAATTATGATGTCATTAACTATGAAGGCGTGTATTTGTATAAAAAGGGTTTAGTTCACTATGTATGTGTATTCTGAAGAAGTTTTTATTAAAAAACGAAAGCGCTAAATAACAGGATATTGTGGATCTCGTCTTTCTTTCCTGGCTGTTTTTAGATTTTATCAAGATGATTTTTTTTGTTTAGTTGGAGCAGAATGCTATTCCTGTTGCACAGAAAACGTGTCATGATTTGTCAGTATGAGTGCTTCTTATGGAAGGAACAGTTATATGAAGATGCAGAGCATTGGAAACGTGGAAGGTCTGTTTTATTAATAGAGTGCAACATACTCTTACAGTCAGTAGGTAGCCAGTTATCTCCAGATGAGGATAGTAACACCCATAGTTATTTACAAGGGAATAAGTCATTACGAATGCTGTTGGTTATATCTAATTAATGCTTTGTTAAGGGTGTGCAGTGTAGTTTAAGTAAAGAACGTTATGGAGCAAGACTAATATAATGGAGTTATGGAAAGGTTATGATGTTACAAACTTGGATGATAGAAGGCATGTATTCTTAATTAATGATGAATCAAAATTGCTGGCTATTATACTCCAAAAGCTCTTGGGGAGACTCATTAAAAATATGCTATTGCCACATGTATTAAGATTTTTATAAAAAAAAAATAACATTCAGTTCTGTATATTGTGAAGGGCTGTTAAAGCTATTATATCAGTAATGAAAAAGGGGATCACTTTGTACTGTTGATATAGAAAAGTAATATGAGCCATATGATAATGTCTCATGTACTACGTTTATTTGCCGTCTTACTTCTATAACTTCTATGCAGTTTCTCTAGTTTATATTTTCTGTCAACTCTCTGTACATCATGCTTTCTTTCTCTCACAATTTATATACTGATAGTATCTCATATCAGTTTTTTTCTCTGTTGTGACAATATGTTGGCTTGTCTCTTTCTCACTCTTTTTTTTGCCTAGCTTTTATTTCCTGAATTTGGCTGTCTGTGTATTGTTTCACTGGCGACATAATTGCTGTTTTGTCTGTAATCCTGTTTCCCCTTTTACTCTCACCTAGCTTTCTCCTTGTTGTTCATATCTCTCTTTATCACATTAGTCTCCTTCCTTATTCACTGTACTTGTGAATATCTTACTATTCACTGCATTGCTTCTACCTCTTGTCCTATATTTAACACTATTGCTGCTGCTGTATGCATTCTGCCCATGCCCCGAAACCTTAATGTTTATATTATATGTCTGGGGCTATTCTCTCCACAAAGCAACCATCTCTTTTTCAGTCTCCTTTTCTTCATTTAGCCAGGGCAGTAAGATAATTATACATCATGTAATTTCACTGGATTTTGTTTTTTTCAGTGTTACACAGAGTGTTTTATTTACCTCTCGACTGTTCTGATTTTCACAGAATATCCAGATTTTTGCCACATATATTTGGTCTGTCCCACATAAAGTTTTTAATAATGGAAAATATTTGAATTTCAGACTTTATATCCATTACAAAATGTGTGCTAGTATAATGTCTACTATTTCACAGCTTTTTTAAATTTTTAAGAGCAATATTTAAAATTTGTACCTGATTGTGGGCCTTTGTCACTCCCATTATTTTTGGTTTTGTCCAGATTTCTTGTGCTTAGAAATTGGTCTTTATAATACACTGAAAAATAGTCAGCAAATCCATTTATGCTATCACCAGTCAAATATCCTCTCACAAGATAGAATATGCCAAGCAACACACCTCTCTTCATCATATCAACATATACCTCACTCTCATATTAACCAATCAAATCAGTGTAATTAGAACATTCTCACTTAAACTCCTTCCGACTATCCTGTGCCACTCACTATACTAAATTCACACTCCCACAGTTATTTATTTTCTTCTGACAACCTAAGAATTGTTATACATAATTATTACTTACAGTACCTTTCACTCATCTGATTTTACTTTTATCGTAATCTGTCATATGTTCCATCTAAACTAAAGAATGCTATCTACATTAACAATGTACCTATGTATTTTTCTCTTTGCTTACAACACTTTATACTATCAGCCTCCACCATATCATCCCAAGAAGTCTCATTTCCAGCACTCATTACATCCCATCACTAACCACCATCCACTATATATTACATCTCAACTTTACAATCCCATACTAATACATTACCAGAAGATCAAATACCTGTCCTACAAATCTAAGTACCATTTCAAAGAAAACCTAATTGTCCATTTTCCACCATCTCTATAACACTTAAAATCTGTAATGTTCTGGGGTTTTAAATCCCAGTCCTGATCCTGACCCCAATCACAGCAGCCTGTCCGCTGCTTACAGTTGAGAAACAAGTCCAAGCAAAGTCCTGGATATGACTTCAAGACTAAAACTAATTTTATGGGACTAGCCAGATTTATGGGTCTGTAGTTAGCAGGGTCCATATGGCCTGCCCTTCTATTGACTGTAGATCTATATTCATGAAGCATTAAGCCTGTTTGGAGGCTATGGTTAAATAGTGACTCTAGTGGTCTGTATATGTCATCTTTCCTGCCATTTAGGAGGCATTCTGTAATATTATTGGAGTCCATTAATGTGGTATTCTCAGCCCTTGAGAGGGTGTCAAGGACCTGCTCTTTAGTGACAGTTGTTGGGGGGTTCACGTTCAATGGAATTTCCTGAGGGGTAGTTGGGGTGAGAGAGAGAGAACAATAAAACATGGCCTGAATTTGTTGACTATAAAATTTGCTATATCTTATGACTCACAACAAGTGGTTCCATTTGCAGTTAGTTCTGCACATTGTTGTGCACTGCCTTTAAAGTTGTGGATATGGCTAAAGAAAACTTATGGCAGTCCTTGGCCTGGAAGGCTATTTCTACCTCAAATTTGGCTTGGTAGACTTAATTTCCCCTCTGAGTTACTTGTTTAGGTTGATGAGATAGTTTTTTTTATTCCTATTTTTTGCCATGACTTTCTTATTTTTGATATAGAGCTTATTGATGGTATGATTCCTTCAAGGTGGCTTGTTTTTTGAGTTTGTGATGTGCTTGCTCCTGGAATGTACAGCTGTCTCTGTGCAGCTATTAATATGATTATACAGGGTCTCTGCAAACAATTCCACAAAGGATACAGTGTTCTTATATTTGGGGAGGGGGGCTTGAAATTGCTTAATAGTATAAAGTCTGCTGTAGAATTAAATGTTCCACGGTTAGCAGGTGATTGGATTTTATTTGTAATTTCAAAGAAGACAACTTTATGGTCCGATATTACCTATGAGGACACTACATGTGGGAGGGAGGTGAAGTGTTCTCCTGTGTTATTGAAGACCAGATCGTGTATGTTTGTGCCCCTATTTACTATCTGCTTCAGGGTGTTTGTGTTGACAAAGTCCTGCAATCTCTGGGCCTCCATGTTTGGGATGGTGTATTATTCCCAGTTTACAAGTGCAAAGTTATGTCACCCATGAATATGGTACTAGGTCAAATGGTGAGCATCTTCCCTACATTTATGTATTTGTTATGGTAATTTGGACCTGGAGAAGTTCAATCATTAGCTGGTTTAACTGTGTGGAGGGTACTGCAGTCTTCCACAGACAGGATGCTCTCCAAGGCTTTAAGCTACTTCTTGATAACCGTTCAAACATCTGAATTCTCTAGGGTGAGGAGAGCTTGGGAGGAATGGAGGTTTTCTTTATAGACACATGGCGTTGAGCAGTAAAGTCATTAGGTTTTCTAGGGATGATTTTGCTATGCTGGAAGGTTTGTCAGTTTGGCATTATCTCAGAAAGCTGGAATGGGGGAGGACAATGTTTTAGCCAGTATTAGAAAGCCTAGATGAGACAGGTGCCGACCATATCAGGCAAAACAGCATGGGCTATTGACTATATTCTCCTAGGCTGGCAAATATTGTACCCCCTTGGAGTGACACCAAAACTAAGCCAATTTTTAAAGTCAATCATTTCTGTTCACACTGTGGCATCATTCTTTGTAAAGGTAAAATGCTGTTCAGTGCTAGGCACATACCAGCTTGGAGCACATTATCTGAGAGCTCCCGTGTGTGTCTCTTCATATGATTCAAGAAGGTCTGTTTCTGGTCTTTTACACCAACACAGAGTATAACTGAATCATATTAGTACTTGTAATCCAATGTCCTGAGTGTTCTGGTAGATCCTGAGCCCTGATAGGCAATTTATCATGACTTTTTTACTCCGCCTGGTGAGTGGAACATCTGTGTATCTTCCAATGGAGTCTCCTGTGACAAAATATTGGTTTGTGTGGTGGTTTGTCTTCTGAGCTTAGAATCTGAGGCTATGGGAGATGTAGCTATATGTGATGGGGTAGATGGAGCGCTTTTTGAACTACTGAGGATATTTTTATAGGTGCAATGTCTGGGATGTTTTGGGGATTTTGAAGGACTGCATTTAAGAACCTGAGTATATGTGTAATTATGTTTCTATTTCATGTGATGGGTGTACTGTATGCATTATTGGCAACTTGATTGATAGTATGAAGGTTGTGTATGTGAGAGCCTTGCCTCCAGTGGCATTGCGTAATTGAATCTCTCACATACCTTATCAATTTGTTTAAGAGTTAGTTAGTTGTTAGTAAACATGAGGCAATTTCTACATTGCCATAGGACACCCATATCCACCAAAGTGAATGCAGAGATAGCTGGTGAGTTCATATTGATGAGCACAGGCCATTTTTACTTCATCAGAAGGTAAAAACAGGAGTATCTAATGGAAAATTCAAGGATCAATGCATGTCATTGTGTATGCTAGTTTTGTTTTGCATAACTGGGGACTAGAGAAGTTTCACTTGTAGTTTTATAGAGAAAATGTCAACTCTAGGTCCCTGCATCTATACAGCACACTTCTAAAACCCACTGCATACAACAGACCAACTCTATACAGGCACAGAAAACTGACTAAACACACAAAATAGCCTTGTGGCCAATCAGAGGGTCACACTCAAACTTATTTCTCTGTGATTTGCAGCTCAGAACATACCACACTACCCCCCGACCCCCACGGTCAGTAGACCACAGTCTTGAGTCTCCTTAATGAAAATCACAATTTCCAAAGGTGAGGAACTAGGCTACAAACAACTGACTAACCAGGAAACACTCTGAAACAATACTCAACAGTGCAGACATCAAGAATGAGATCAGTGAAACATAACGGACTTTAGAATGATAAAGTGCAGCAAAGCGCAAAAATAACATGAAAATATAGCAGTGGCTCGGTTAAAATAAGTTGTACAAGTGCAAAATTTACCAGAATTTCTTATCTTGTGCTTGGATTGCACTTGATTCAAACCAAACTCTCTGGAAACAGCACCATGGCCACCAGGTGTCTGTGAGCTCTGTGGAAATGAGACAAAAGCTGTGCAAACAAGCCAACTTTATAAAGGCCCAGAAAACTGACTGAACGATCTGACCATGCTAGTGCTGTCCCTACCCGCTCGTTAAAATTTGTTAAATGCACACGCACACCTCGCAAACACATGCACAAACTGTGACAAAAGTTGACAGACATGCTCATACTACATGTGTACAGTCACAAAGAAGGCCTAGCATTCAAAACACTATCATAGAAAACACTCACTCTGACAACCCTGTACTCACAATACCAATCTATACCTTCAATTTTATATGTTAAGATTGGAGATCTAATTATTATCCTGTATATTGTCTGGTAGTATAAAGCATAGATTATTGCTATACAATGTAAATATAGGATCCTATGTATTGAACAAAAACATTACAGTGCAGGTATGAATTCCAGTAACTGTAAAGTTTGCCACAATGGTCCTATCACCAGTAAAAAAATCTAAATTTGTAAAATATAACTTGATTTTTTATGTTCTAAATAAAATGTTAGAGAAATACAATTTATTTTTATGGAGAATGACTGTGACAAAATTGTGTTTCTCTGTGGTTAACAAACACCTCCTGCTATGCTGTTGGTGTCAGCTGTACACATACAGTTTCCTTTTCCTTGCGAACTTCGAAGCCTGCCCTGATCTCAGATGTACTAACATTCGATGTCTTTTGCCTTTGAGATTGTTCACTTGTTGGATGTGTAATGAATATCTTACCTGTCTGGTTCATATTTGTGGCAAAATTTTCAATGCCACATTCCTCAGACACTCATAAAAATGCCCATCTGTCTACTTATTATGCACCACATTCATTTTTACTGTCAGATTCACTGTTAATGATCAATATCTCCTCCACAGGCACTTGTCTTGTAACAGTCAAAATAACATGGATCTGCACCATCTTTCTTTTCTTGGATCAATCATACAATTGATTATTTTCAGATTTGCTTCTGTGCTCTCAACAAACTGTGTTCAGATTTATTTTACATGCATTTTTCTCTAAAGACTTTGCATTCAAATGAAATGCATTGAATATACTGAAATGTATTCTTAGAAACAAGCATAAAATATATACATCCTATGCAGTAATCTTCTCTTTTTTAGTCATGTATTGTTCTGCAGTATGTCTGTCTGACATACAGTTAATGCTCATTTTTAAGTTTATTAATTTAGAAGTCCAGACTTAAAGATTTCATATGTGGGCATATCCGCTACTAGTAGCCCCTAACCTTTGATACTATAAGTTCTGTCTTAGTGAGTGGAAAAGTTAAAATGCCCTCACACTTGGCAGTAGTTAAATACAAGTCTATTTAAATCAACAAACCCTTTTGTGCAGTCATTACCAAGAATAAGATCGTCATAATCTGACTTTTGGAATTAGTACTTCAGGCACTTCAACAACTAGACAAAAACGATTACCACACCAATGCAAGATAACACCAGCAGCAGCTTGTGTGATACTGAAATAAAACTGCTACCATTACTGCTGTCACATTACTTTTCAATACTGCTGGTACAGGTATAGAACTGTAACCATGATTATAAAGAGCTAAATACTAAGAAATACAGATAACCAATGTTTTAGTGCAATAGCTGAAAACAGCAATAATTATTTCAAACATTTATTCACCTTGTACTGAGAGGATTTTAGCCTTATCAAGAACTTCTTTAAAAAAAAACAAGGCAGTGCGCATTTGTACATAGTATCAGAGTAAAATTACATCTGTAAGTAGATTTGGAAGATCACCTAGTTAGGATTTTACAGAGAATGAATCATCTCTCAGTAAAGATACACTGACAGTTATTTGACTTCTATAGTTCTAGTACTTTTTCTGGTACTGCTGAAAAAGGTTTCATACTGAAATTTCATTTAATAAGGACTGTCTGATGGCACCCAGGTGATACTGACATGCATCTCCCAAATATAACACCTTTTTACCTACCTATATCACTCTCATTTTATACTTGCTTACTATCGGACTATAAAAGCAATGCAATGTTCCCTACTATGCAACTTGTTTCGCTAATGCACTGCTTGTATCATTTCTTAAAATCAAATCATTTCCCTCAAATATCACTTCCCTCTCTTTCTGGCTATATTTAGCTATCTGCATATAGAAACAACAACCAGTTTGTATATGCCATCAACAATCAATTGCTTGTTTTCCTAATATCAGAAGGTGAAAAAAGTAATCAATAGATTTGAAAACCATAATGGTGGAGCTTTTCTATCATGACAAATGAATTTAGTTAATGACATTTAGTGAACACTAGGCTGCAGCGATTACATTACATTTATTTCTGCAGACAATGTATTAAAACAGAGCAGGTGATTTACAATAGCATTATTAGCAGTGGAGTTTTTGACGGTGTCGAGTTGCCAGCCCAGCACCCAACCTTCCACAGAAGGCACACACATGCACACACTCACACCTAGGGCCAATTTAGAGTATCCAATCCACCTACAGCATGTCTTTCAGATGTGGGAGGAAACCAGAGCTCCCGGAGGAAACCAGAGCTCCCGGAGGAAACCTACGTGACCACAGAGAGGACATGCAGACTCCGCACAGAAGGCACCCCAGCCGAGGATCGAACCGGAGAACCTCTTGTTATGAAGCGATGATTTACAATAGCATACAAGATACAAAAATAAAGATGAAAAGTAACTCACACCTAGATCCATTTTCTGCCGATGATACAGTCTACTTACAAATTCTAAGTTCATGGCTGCTCATTAAAGCGGACTAAGACTGCACCAGAATCATCCCAAATCGCTAATATATAATGTAATTTCAAGGAAATGACGAAACAGTGATGTCTGCAAAGATTTAGGAATGTACACCTTTAGAGTAAGAGAATACATCCTTATCTTCATCTGCAGTGAATTCAGACTAATATATGCAGCAAAAGGAAACAAATAATGTTAAAACATTGATATTATAGCACTCAGTAGAAGGGCAGGGAATGGAATCCTGGTCTTGCATTGTACCTGAGCGAGGAAGTCCTCCTAATACTGGGGTGCTGAGAATATTCCATTGTGTTATGCTCCTGTGTCATGAGTTATAACGCAAGCCTCTAAATAGCTGGTTAGACATTGAAATGGTAGGATGTAGACTACATTTACAATGGAATATTTAGGCAATGGAATATCTGCATTCCAGTAGTAATGAAGAATGTGTATGATATGATTTTAATAATTAAGGAACGTATGGCATTGCAGGGATTATTAGAAAAATTAACAATGGGGAAGTAGGGTTAAACTTCAATGAGCAAATCTGTAAGGAGCTTAGGAAATAATTTATTATGGCAGGGATAGGAATAGCAGAAGAAAAAGAAATCCAGGTAGTAGGTCTTGGTTTGAGCAAACAGTAGGGGATAGAATAACAGTGTAGGAGCAGAAAACATAAGAAGAACATGGGTGTTATATGGAATTTGTATGTCATTGATGAAGAAATTGTCTCTCACTAATACATTTTTATTAACGGGAGCAATATATCTTGTGCCGATATATTTTGTACCTGAAAGGGTTGTGTACAACCTTCTGGAAACAAGTTTCAGATATTACTATGTACTTAGTAAAATGATATTAAGAGATGGTTCTTAACATGTGTAAAATAAAAGAAAGTGAAGGGTTAGCTTTATTGCAGTCAGTGTTTTTTTTTTCTGTTATGTTCATTACGCATTAGAATTTTGAGTTTTGCGTTACTTGATGTGAAGTAGTATTTGAAGATATTTTAAGCAGTGGTATAATATGAGATTACAGAAATTAGAACAGAACAAGAGAAATAAATTAGATGGGAATTGATTAAGAATATATATAAGTGGAAAATAAAATGTAAAGTTATATAGTAAAAAGGAAGGTGTTGTATGTATAGGCACTGGATATTTTTGAGTGGAAGAAGACTGGGAAACTTATGAAGAACATGTTCTGGTTGCTGTAGGCAAAGACCAGGATGGACTGTAAGATATATAAATTAGAATATTTTTTGTTGTTTTTTGAGGCTGGCTCATTAAAATATCAGTTATAGTAAATATGTGATATAACATATTAGAAGAAAAAAATGTGTAATTTTGTGGATTGTATAGGTTAGATAAAGCTTTGTAGAATTTCTTTTTGTAATGTCCTAGAATAAAGAAAGTAGAGGAGAAATTTGTTAAAGAAATATCACTGTCATTGTAAATTATAAATATTTATGTGACACTATTATCTAGTTTGTTTGGAGGATTTGGATAGCACAATGCAGTTTAATGCTGTATAATATAGATTGGAACACTTGCGATATTAAGTAAATTATCTTAATAATACAGTTTGTTGTAAAATTATCTTGCTTGAAAAGTAAAACTTTGTAAAATTATGAATTAATGGGCTAATAAACCCCCTACTCATTAGTGATTGGTGGATGACCCTATCCTATGACTGTGTGTATGTGTGCACGTGTTGGGGAGGAATGGTAGAGTCTAATAAATCTGGAGATGTGAGAGATTCCGGGATGACAGAAATGGAGAATACGCAGAAAATATGAGTTTTTGATGAATGTCAGTGATCTGAGACCTGTTATGATAGAATTGTAATCTGAAAACTTACTAACTCATCATTACAGCATTGTGAAAGAGAATGATTCAATGACCAATGTATCACGGGACACAAGAGTAGAGTGTAGAGCGTGCAATTTGAATAGCTGGGTACTTCAGACAATAATGATACTAAAGTACAAGGAGCAAATATATATATGAGTACATTGTAAAAGGCAATGTTAGCTGCTGAAATTGGTTTTCATTTCATCTATAAATAAACAAGTGGAGCATTGCATGGAGCACAACTAGAAATGACAATACCAGGATTTAGAAAATCTGCTATGGAACCTAGGAAGAACTTGTTATGATTCAGATTTGTTGAGATACCACACCAGATAAACAAGAGGACAGATTCAAAAAGGTTACCATAAAGTATACACTCAGTGTAATCTTGTGAGTGAACAGAAAGCACAAGTATTGCAGTAGGACTGATTGTGAATTTAGAAAGTGACCACACAGTGTACAGATAGTGTTCACTTTGTGGTAACTTTTATGAACCCAGCTTTCTATTTCTTAATAAAAGTAATTTTACCTTTGGATGTTTCTGTGATCCTGATATGCACTACTGCTCATATAGCTTAAGGAAATTTGTTGAAATGCATTTTGAATCACTGCCAGACACTGGTTAGCAAACCTAAATTAGGTAAATACATACACACATGCATATATAATTTACATGCATAAATATCTACATACATACATATATGAAATAAAAATGCTTTGTGGAAAAAAAAAGTTCTGTGAGACTCTATGCATAATGTCTTAGACAGACTACAGGACACAAGTGCTTAAGGCTTTCAAGAGGAAAAGAGTGTTATTGCATCTTAGGGTAATTAATTTGAATGGGATATTGATAAGATATGCATTAACTAAGTTTTTCATAAGAAGTCATTCAGTGGAACATCTGAGACTGTGACATATTGGACTGAATTGACTGTTATAGCTGGATGTGTATTTGGAACAAAAGACAGGTATCCCATTTACCAAATGCCATTATGATAAATGAAACAAACGGAAGCTATTTTATATGAATCAAGTGCCACTGTAGTGAGACTGGTAATTTAATTAATACTTACAATAAAAAAGATAGGAAATTTGTAGGGGAACATGGACATCTGAAAGATAAAAGCTGAAACTGCAGCATGAATTAAATGAAAGAAGATAACTTTTTTATGGATTACGCATATATCAGAGAAAAGTGATCATGATATCACTGCAACTGATACTATTATGAATAACATGATGGGAAATGATATGCAAGAAGATGGCGATAATGTTGCTGTAGATAAACCTCAGACTACAAGTAGAGAAAAAACATGGATGGCACTGCGGAACTGTAAGGAGTGGATAAAACATGCACATTAGTAGTGGTACACAAAATACAAAAATAGCCACGCAGAAAAGATTTAGAACATTGCAAATGGATTCTGAAGAGGTCATGGTGGGCAAAGGAGGAGCATGGGACTGAAAAAGAGTCAGTTAAAAAGAGGATCTGTTCCTGGAAAAGAAAGATGATACATCTTAGGAAAATTAAAACTAAGAAATGAAAGAGAGATAGAAGGCAGTCCCCCCGGATTCTGCAAGCCTTGCATGGCATGCAGGATTAGCACAGGAGCTCTAGCAGGCAATATGTCTTCTGTGCGGTCCAGGAATAGCCTGCAGGGGCATGCACGAGCGCTCCTGCACTAGTCCTGCAAGGACTAAGCCCCTGTATGCAAATCACCCTATTTGCAGGAGAAATTAATGCAAATAAGGTGAATTTATGATCCAGGAAGCTTGAAACTGGCTCTGCAGGACTAGTGTAATCTGCAGAATTGTACTCGGTTAGTAACCGAGTAAATTTCTGCAAAATCCAAAATGTAGCCATGACAGTTCCAAATAAAGACTGCATATCAGTCAGGAAGCATGGCAATGGCCAAGTAGTAGGCCATTGGCATTGCAAACAGCTTAAAAAATAAAACAAATCAACTTTTATTTTTTTTTTAGCCGGTCTCAGCTATTTAAGTGTAGGGCAGCGGCACGCAAATGGGATTGGGGGGAAAATAAGAAAATAAACCTAAAATAAGCATTCTAACTAAAATCACTATTCTGCCATTAAAGTCAATGGCAGGCAGAAGACAACATGGCCAGTGAGTAGTGGTTGCTAAGGGGGGAGGCTCAGTATGAGACATGTAACTATGCATTAGCAGGCAATCCTATGCAAATGAGGGGAATGATAGTGAATCCGTTTTCCCCAGCATGCTAGTCAGGTCCCAACAGTGTAAGAGTAGGAATAGCTTGGTGCAAGCCTAAGAGTTAGCTGACATCATAGGGGGTGTGCCAGCCATACTGTAAGCAGATTGGAGCCCTGTGGCTCAGCTTTGCTCCAAGCTAAGCACAGCTAAACAAGGGGGTATGACTGAGTCTGCCTAGCACTCTTTACATTGCCTAAGCAGGTGTGCATGCCACGCACCGGGTTTTAAAGGAAAAAAAAAAGTTAAACCAGGAAATAGTAGCTCTGTGCACATTTGAGCACTCTGCGTGGTGCACCCCAGGCTTAAACAGGAAGGCAATGGGAAGGAAAACAGCAGTAGGAAGGTAATCAAGGAGAAATAGGAAAGCTGGCAGGTGAAATGTATCAGAATCAGCCAATTACACAAGCAGCAGACCAGCCCAGCCCAAAACACTACTATAAACTATGCAAACACCTTCCCCTCTGGTTTTTCCCATACTCTACATCATCGGTGTATACAAGCAGAGAACTTTTAACACACAAAACTACAAAATGATATGGGCTGCAGCAGGAAAAATGGAACAACATGTGCAAGAGGCTGAGGGTGGTGAAGATGTGAATGCTGCCGATCAACCCACAGTGAGGAGATGGAGAATATTGTACAGACCCAAGGTAATCTACCAGGGGCTACATGAGCTGGAGATAGTGGAGCACTATAGGGTGGACATGGACTTCCTACAGCAAATTGTTGAGCTGTGGCGGCCACGCCTGACACACTAAACTGACCGAGGGGACCCCATCCCAGTGGATACCAAGGTATGTATAGGCCTAGGAATAGTAGCCACAGGTACCTCCCAAAGCTCAACTGAGGATATCAAGGGGATCTCACTGGCATCAGCATTCAGAGTATTCCACAAGTTCCTGGATTCCATGTCAGCACATGCCAGAGAGCACTTATATTTCCTCAACACCTGTGAGGTGATGGCCAGCAATATGCGTCTCTTCTACCAAATAGCAGAAAACCCTGAGGTAGTGGGTGCTATAGACTGCATGCACATATGCATCAAAGCACCACCCAGTTATCAGGGTAGGGCCTACATCAACTGCCGGGGCCTCCCCTCCATCAACTGCAAGGTGGTATGTGATACCCAGGGCATTACAATGAATGTGTGTGCTGGCTGCCCTGGAAGCTATCACAGTTCCCACATTTGGCATCTGACTCAGCTGTACCATCCCCTATGTCACCTAGTGGGGGATGCTGGTTACACACTGGAGCTGTGGCTGATGACACCCATCAGAATTGCACACACACCTGAACAAGAAAGGCATTATGAGGCACATGCACAGACCAGACTTATAATAGAGCATGTGTTTGGGATGTTCAAGTCATGGTTCCTGTGTCTGAACACATTCAGTGGAGACGTGTAGTACTCACCAGCTACATGTACTCAAATTGTTATGGTATGTGCCATGCTGCACAATATGATCCTGTGGAAAAAGCTGCAGCAGGAACAGCACGGGGCAGGGCCACACAGCCCTCCAGCAATGCAAATGCCTGCACAAGCACAGAGTGACTCAGAGGAGGAACAACCTGAGCCTGCCCCAGTAGGCAGATGGAGGCATGCCCAGTATGCCCTGGCCTTGGCAAAGAAGCAACGCATAGTACAAACACTGACACAGTAGGGGCCCAGGGAATGACACCTCTCTCTGACTCTCACATACAGTAAAAGGGATGCCAAACATTACACTACCTGTGCTCAACCATGTATAGGGAGTGTACTATGTGCATCCAACATAGGCAGCCCTCCAGCACCATCCTCAATCCTGACACAACCACAAGGTAAGTCAATCAACCTACCAATTGCCAAATGGAGTAGAATGTGCCATTACCTGTATCTATGGTATGGATGTGAGCATGCAAGGGAAGTGGGTGGCTGAATGTTATGGCAGCAGATACTAGACACCCATAGTGGCACCATGACATCTGTAACACATACTGGAGTCACCATAGTAGTCAGTACCACACAGGGTACAAAACCCACTGCAGGAAATGTGCAGGGCAACATGTGTGTCCATATGATTCTCACATTCTAATCAGGGAGGTTCACATACCCAACAACATTCTCATCCAGCAGGACAGGTGTAGAAAAACCCAAACAGAACCTGTGCTATGGCCTTTGAATGATGACTATGGGTAACCTCCCCCCAGGCCTGCACAGACAGACTACAGCAGGTCAGGCAGTGGGATGGTAGTTCTGAAGGGTAGGATGTCAAACACTAATATGTAGGGCAACCAAAGCTAAGACCTGTGGTACACTAATATGCCTCTAGTCAGTATGATAGGTTAGAATACAGAATGAAATGGAGTACCTGACATACCAGTACAGTCATAGCAAATGTGTGCAAGTGTCAGGTGTGCCCCCCATCCTATGTAGACATGTAGAAACAGTAAGGTGTGCCCCCAATCATGTGTAGAAATGTAGAAACAGTCAGGTGTGCCCCCTCTCCATTCCTGTGTAGAAATGTAGTAACAGTCAGGTGTGTCCCCCAATCCTGTCTATAAATGTAAAAACAGTCAGATGTATCCCCCCACAGCCCTATGTAGAAATGTATTAACAGTCGGTTGTGCCCCCCCCCCAATCCTGTGTAGAAATGTAAAAACAGTCAGATGTGTCCCCCCCCCACATCCCTATGTAGAAATGTATTAACAGTCAGTTGTGCCCCCCCACTCCCATGTAGACATGTACAAACAATCGGGTGTGCCCCCCCCACTCCAGAGTAGAAATGTAGTAAGAGTCAGGTGTCCCCCTCCCAATCTGGTGTAGAAATGTAGAAACAGTCAGGTGTGTCGCCCCACAATCCTATGTAGAAATGTAGTAACAGTCAGGTGTGCACCCCCCCACACGCCTATGTAGACATGTAGAAACAGACAGGTCTGCCCCTTCCCCCAATCCAGTGTAGAATTGTAGTGACTCTCAGGTGTGCCCCCCCCCCCACAATCCTGTGTAGAAATGTAGTAACATGTATGAGTAGGTATAATATGAGTGGAGCACAGATGCCCAGAGGTGGCCAAGTTAGTAGGATAGGTTGTAGCATTTGCACAATATGCAGGTCTGTGTGTGTTAGGATGGTGTGTATTTCATAATGTGTGAGAGTGGTCAGTATGTATGCATGTTGAGGTAAGACCTGGTGGCCATTGCCCAATAATGCTGATGACAGGGACAAGCCCTCATGACTGCAGTGCCAAAGACAATCCCCACCAGTATAACACATGCTAGCAGTAAGCCATTGTAAATATATGGTGGTAATATGTGTCACCATCTGAAAAACTGACATGGTACTGCTTTTGGGCTAGATATACAAGCAGTACAAAGAGGAAAGTACCCAAGACATGCAGTATATATTGTGTCACTGTGAAATGGAGAAACCCTTGGATTTGTACATATAGGTATGCATCACAGTAACTGGACCTGTAGTAGGGGATGCCAGTGATGTCTGCGTGAACACCTGCAGATCACAAAGGAGGTAGGACTGATGTATTGGGAACCAGCTGATGTACCTGCACATGCCAGCATAATTGGAATGTCCCATGCATATCTATGTGCCAGATGCAAGTAATGTCCATAGCACACATGCACCCAGCCATGCAAACAACACCCACAGGCACCTCTCTGGCAATATCCCTGCTGTGGGGAATGGATATAGTACGACCCCACCTGTATATAGCAATAGCAGAAGACTGCAGCATGCAGTGCTGGTGTCCCATGCAGGTTTGTCCCTAGCTGTAGGTAGCACCCTGCCAGCATCCACACCACCTGATCAAGACTGACAGAAGGTATTGGCATGAACAACTATCACACCTACACTGCCACCCCAAGGGAATATACTGCATGGTGGTCTGGGACTGTAGGACAGACAGAATGCAATGGCCTGCCACATCTGGCCTGCAACAACACCTAATGCCCCATAGGCACCTGCCAAAGGCCCATGTCTCACATATACTGCCAATGCATGTTATGTCATGGACACCCAAATAACAACATAACACACTCCATATAAGCCATATGCAAGGCCATGTGGACAAACCACAGTAACATGTCCACCATGTCCCACTGCATGAACTGTGGACAAACACTAACACACACCTGTGATGTGGTGATACCCTTAGGGAAAGTATCAGAGAATGCATGCATAATGCATGGAAGAGGTTAGAATAACAGATGGTGATGTGGGAGCATGGGGAGCATGGAATGTGCAGGGTCCAACATCAAGCTGTGTGCACACACAATCCCTGGCTGCAAACACATAAATGGGTGGCTACACACCTGCCCGTACACTACAATAGGGTAAATGTCCTGACCCATGGCCCCTGCCTCTGGCTAACCTGTGCAAATCTTTACAGCTGTTAGGCATTGCCACAGCAAGATAAGGCCATAATTTCATGTTGGTGGGTGGACAAGTATGGGAACCTCTGCCAGCACTGTACCAAGGTGCTGAATTGGATACACAAACTCAGCACCAAGAGTCTGCAGCTCCCCCTCCAGAATTGCATAACTTACCATGAATATGCAGATGTCTGCCCACAATCCCAGACACAGCTGCAGTCACCCTTGTCCCCCAAGTCATCACTCTGAGCAGGAATGTCCACCTGACAGTACATGAGTACAGAAAACATCACTGTGTACAACAGTACACATGTCTGAATATCTCTGCTAACAGCAGTATCATGCAGCTGAAGCAGCACAGACACAATCACCTACAGTGCACACTATCCCCTGCACAGTTTGTCCCCATATTGCCAAATGATCGACGGATAACCTGCAGAAACAGTATGCTACCTGTAAGTGTACAACACAAAGGTCTGCACTGCAGTAGAAACTACCTGGAATTGATCCACACATTCAATATAGCAGGGCATACTGGGCATGCTCACACACTTAGAGATATGAAGGCAATGTCAGCCAACAACATACTGAAAGGTCATACTGGGCATGCTCACACACTTAAACAAATGAAGGCCATATCTACAAACAACAGTGGACCAGACATATCTGGCAGTTGAAGATGTTAGTGCAGACACTTCTCAGTATGTAGCACTCATGCTTTGCACACACACTGGATAGGAATACAGGCATATATCCAAGGGCAACACACTATAATAAGTGAAAACTAGATAAACACAGTTGTGTGGAAGTGAGTGACTGTCACAAGGGACCATCCATTATGATGTCTGTCCCACTCAGCACACAACCAAATGGCTACAACCACATGAGGTTCGGATGTCACTGACTGTGAACCTTAGCCACTGGTATCTGTCAGCATTACAGACTATGTGGTGCAAGTGCTAGCTGTGCAACATGACTGTACAAGGAAGTAGTCATTTAGCAGCTGTATACACGTACCTGTGGAATATAACCCTGTGTGTGCCTGCATGTGATGTGTCAACCTCTAGATGAATGGGTTATGGCCCATGCACGCACACTGCCCTCTCCATAGCTATACTATGATAAGACTGCTGAGGTCATCACTTCGAAATACACCCTTGTGAAAGGTGTAGGCCAGTAATCTCCATGGCACTTTCTATAACTGCATACTGCTGTAGTGTGATAAAGTAGTTAGGTAGAAGTTCTAATCCTAGACCTGGCAACTGTGTGTGTGTGTTTGTGTCACCCTCTAATTAGAGACCAATGCTTTTTAGGCTAGTCACACTCACTACAATTCAAATGCCCTACTTTGTCAAGGCTGCTGATGTCATACACTATGAAATACACCTTTTGGAAAGCTGTAACCCAGTAATCTCCATGGTGCAGCCTATAACTGTGTACTCCTGTAGTGTGATAAACTAGTCAGGTAGGAGTTCTAATCCCAGACATGGCAACTCTGTGTGTGTGTGTGTGTGTGTGTGTGTGTGTGTGTGTGTGTGTGTGTGTGTGTGTGTGTGTGTGTGTGTGTGTGTATGTGTGCATGTGTGTGTGTATGTGTCACCATTTGTGTAGAGAGCAATGCTTTTTAGGCTCATCACACTCACTAAAATTCAAATGCCCTACTTTGTCAAGACTGCTGATGTCATGCACTGTGAAATACACCTTTCAGAAAGGTGTAGCTCAGTAATCTCTGTGGCGCATCCTATAACTGTGTACTGCTGAAGTGTGATAAAGTAGGTAGGTAGGAGTTCTAATCCCAGACATGGCAACCGCGTGTGTGTGTGTGTGTGTGTGTGTGTGTGTGTGTGTGTGTGTGTGTGTCACCATCTGTGTAGAGAGCAATGCTTTTTAGGCTAGTGACACTCACTACAATTCAAATGCCCTACTTTGTCAAAGCTGCTGATTTCATACACTGTGAAATACACCTTTTGGAAAAATGTAGCCCAGTAATCTATGTGGTGCGTCCTATCACTGTATGCTGCTGTAGTGTGATAAACTAATTAGGTAGAAGTTCTAATCCCCGACATGGCAACTGTGTGTGTGTGTGTGTGTGTGTGTGTGTGTGTGTGTGTGTGTGTGTGTGTGTGTGTGTGTGTGTGTCTGTGTGTGTCTGTGTGTGTGCGTTGTGTGTGTGTCACTATAACCATCTGTATAGAGACCAATGCTTTTTAAGCTATTCACACTCACTACAATTCAAATGCCCTACTTTGTTAAGGCTGCTGATGTCATACACTTTGAAATACACCTTTCAGAAAGGTGTATCCCAGAAATCTCTGTGACACGTCCTATAACTACATACTGCTGTAGTATGATAAACTAGTTAGATAGGAGTTCTAATCCCAGACATGGCAACTGTGTGTGTGTGTGTGTGTGTGTGTGTGTGTGTGTGTGTGTGTGTGTGTGTGTGTGTGTGTGTGTGTGTGTGTGTGTGTGTCTCTCTCTCTGTCTGTGCAAGGAGTAATGCATTTTAGCCTAGCCACACTCACTACAATTCAAATGCCCTACTTTGGCAATCCTGCTGATGTCATTCATTGTGAAATTCACCTTTGGAAAAGAAGTATTCCATTAATCCCTGTGATGCATCTTATAACAGCTTCATGCTGTCGTGTGATATAGAACTCTGGTAGGGGTTCTATTCCCACACATGGCAGTTGTGGATGTTTTGTGTGTGTTTCAATGTCTGTGTAGGTAGCAATGCACTTTAGCCTAACCACACTCACTACAATTTAAATGCCCTACTTTGGCAACCCTGCTGATGTCATTCATTGTGAAATACACCTTTTCGGAAGGAGTACTCCAGTAATCCCGATGGTGTGCCTTATAATAGCTTCATGCTGTAGTGTGATCTAGAACTCCGGTAAGGGTTCTATTCCCACACATGGCAGTTGTGGATGTTTTGTGTGTGTTTCAATGTCTGTGCAGGGAATAATGCATAGCCTAGCCACACGCACTACAATTCAAATACCCTACTTTGGCAATCCTGCTGATGTCATTCATTGTGAAATACACCTTTGGGGAAGGAGTACTCCAGTAATCTCCGTGATGCATTCTATAACTGCGTAGTGCTATAGTGTAATAAACTAGTTAGGTAGGAGTTCTAATCCCAAACATGACATGTGTGTGTCTGTGTTTGTAACTCGTATCCTGTGTGGAGGTGGGTGTGAGTGTGTAACAACTGGGCTCAATGTGGAGCGGGCTTTGCAAATTTTTAATATGGTGGCACTAGTATATATCACAATGTTCACTGTACAGGGATAACAGATGTGAAATAGCCGAAAGGCTGGGGTGCAACTCCATACCCCTACATGTGACATCAAGTCCAGACAAACAAAGTTAGTAACCCTAGTATTACCCAGAGAACACTCGCAACCCATGTCTCATGCACACACACACTTGCCTAGGCAACAGCCGCTATGTTGGTAATACCCTGCATTTTGCCCAATGATAGCAACCATGGTGTGATTGCAGAGGGCATGGCACCTGTCCATCTGTCCATTTGGCATGTACATGCTGAGACTGCACCTTCCCCATGTTCCCAACTGGACACCTGCAACACCTGTGGTGCCATCAAATGTTTACCACAAAGGACATACCATGCCTGAAAACATGCCCTGTATGGACTGATGCCACTGACACCATGGAATGCTAGTATCATGCCATCAATGTAGGTGCAGGGTAAACCTGCTGTCCATTACCAGTTCCCACCACATGAGGCCAGGACTGTCACATCTTATGATAATCTGTGCACACAACATGGGCCAGACAACCCAGGTACAGTTCCACATGTCACTGTACATGCATGTGGGAGGTGTGCACATCCCAGACACCATCCATGTCATGGACTAAGGAACAGATACATGGCAAACAATGCACAGCATTGGCCACACAGAATAGTAATGTGTTGGGGCAATCTCACTAGTGATGAGTTGTATTCCTGGCCCTGCAATGTGTGCTAATGTGTGTGCGTCCCTGTGAGAGTGTGGCTGTATTGATGCTGACACCTGTTCATGCAGACAGGCACATGTATTACATGTACTGCATAGCTACCATATCCCTGTTGAAGATATCACTCACCATCACATATACGTTTTGAGGGCTCTTCAACATGTAACCTATGTGGCACATCCAATAACTGCATAAAAATGTGATAGCTCTTCATAGTCGTCAGAGGTTTGATACCCTGTGCTGGTAGGTGTGTGCCAAAAACATGCTTATGTTTTACTCTCCCACCCCTCCCTGACTTTAATTTGCCTCTGTCTGCCTCTCTCATTCCCTCTCTGTTGGATGTGGAGACCTACACCTGCTTTTCTTAGGCAGCAGCAGCATGTGTATTTTAATCGATGCTCATGATCTGCTGATGGCCTCTGCATGAATTGCAGCCCTCCTCTAGCTGATTGCATGTGGAACAGCTGTGGTAACATTCCCATTGCCAATTGCATGGAAGCACACTCCAATATCTAGGAACATCATGTTAATGTTGGGCCTTTTCATTCACTGTGAGCAGGGATTCGTTCTGTTATTTGTCAAACAGCATTTCAGATGGGTTGGGGGTTTACCTCTAACAACATACACTGTGGAAACAAGGCAACACACATGAGGGGGATGTGCCTGACCCGACTACAGACTGTATGTGCTGCTATACTGCATTTGGAGTAATGTTGGTTTAACAGGGTGTATATGGATACGGCTGTCCTACATGTTTTAATAACTGCCATGTCAGTGATATGTTTATGAGGGAACCCCATCTGTAGGGTCATCTACAGACTGGGCAGTGTGTGGTGCCTTTTGTTTCATGTGTTACCCACAGAGCACCTATTTGTGGACTGCAGAAGGTAGTGTGGGGATTGCAGTCTGTAGATGGTGACAGCCGTGAGAGTTACTGACTTCATATACCTCATAGGACATATGTTGCAACAAGCCCTGTTACAACAGTAATTGTATAGGTTCATAGGTTGGTACTAGGCTATCAGCCCTAGGGCCTATACAAGCCTAGCCATAACAATTCCCTGGCTATTTCTTCCCACATTATTTACTTTCCTGGACCCCTGTCTAGCAGGGCGACTGACGTGATCCCTGGGGTGAATTTCCTTTCTCCCATCCAATCGTCAAGGTTCCTCTTGAAGAGGTCCAAAGAGGCCCTCTGCTTGACATGTATGGGCAATCTATTCCAGAGTGTGGGGAGTCTCTGGGTCAGGAACCTATCCCTCCAGCATGTTTTGTTTATTGTGATAACAAGGTTTAGATCCCTGGAGCGTGTAGCTCTGAGGGATTGGGATTTCTTTAAGTGTAGCATGTCCAACAGCTCTGGGTTTGACATGGCCTTGTATGTTAAGCAGAGATCGCCTCTGAGTAGACGATATGCGACAGAGTATAGCTGGAGTTTATTAAGGCGGTCAGCGTAGGGCATCTACTTTAGGCCTGTGATTCTTTTAGTGAGGTATTTCTGAGGCCTTTCCAGTTGTTGCAGATGTCTTGAGAGGTACATACCAAATGGGGCATTGTATTCTATAATGGGTCTAATGAGGGATGAGTACAGTGGGACAATGACCTCCTTTTTTCTGGATGAAAAGCCCTTCGTGATGAGGTGTGCCACATAGAAGGATTTTTTGACTGTTGTGGCGATGTGGTTATCGAAGGTGAGACCACTGTCCACCTGTGTCCCTAAGTCTCTTATCACACTTTCTGTGTTTAGTGTACTGCCACCTATATGGTAATTCATGGATACATGTTTTTCCCAAAGGGGATAACAATACATTTTTCAGCATTGAGCTTGAGCCCATGGCTCTGGCACCAAGCATCTGTTTCTGTAAGGCCCTTTTGTAGAGTATCCACATCATTTGGAGATTCAATAATGGCTCCCAGTTTGCAGTCATCTGCAAACTTTGTTAGCCAGAGTCCCTTAGTGTTGACCTGTACTTCAGAGAAGTAGATGCCAAACAAGAGCGACCCCAGGACTGAACCCTGAGGTACTCTACTTGTCACTTGTCTGGAGCTGGATTTGGAGTCGGCTACTTTTACAGTGTGGGTTCTATCAGTAAGCCATTTAGCAACCCATTGGGTGACATGGGGATTAATGCCCAACTTAGCAAGTTTATCTATGATTCCAGAGTGGGGGATGGTGTCAAAGGCCTTGGCAAGGTCTATATAGGCTGTGTGGACCACCTTACCCTTGTCCATGGCTCTGGAGACTGATTCAAAGAAGTCAATCAGGTTCAGGAGACAAGATCGGCCCTTCACAAACCCAAACTGGGTGGGGTCCCGTGTTTGAAGGTTGCCAATGTCTTTGTTTATAAGTTCCATGATAATATGCTCCATGGCCTTGCAGATAAGGCTTGCCAGACTGATGGGACGGTAGTTTCCGGGATCCAAGGTGGATCTCCCCTTGTGGATTGGGATAATGAGGTATGAGATTATCACAGCAACATGTCAATATTGGCCATGTGTATGTGCCTCCAGCCACAACTCTGTCAACCTTTGTACATATGTCATGCAGTAAGAGGTGCATATGTGCTGTATACCATAATTAGTGGCATCATAACTGATAACAAGCCTGTGAGATATCAGACTGCTACACGTTATGTATAATAGGAGTTATAGCTGATGACATCACTTGGACATTTTGTGATTGTGTGTACAGTACTGAGGTCTGTGTACATAAGGTGAATGTCAACAGTGTGTGCATTGATAATATGTACTTTGGCCTGTGTAGAGACTGTGGTAGATGTCATTCTCCTTGGTCCCATTCTATCTGATGTTACATGCTGTTCCACTCTATGTTACCCTATCAGCTTACATGTTTGTAGGGCCATACACACACATGTCCCATACCACAGACAGGCATCGGACCACACTGTGTATCAGCACAGTATATGTAGGGTTAGTGTGTGAGTAGCACATATGAGGATGGTGTTGAACAAATAGTCCATATACTGTACTATAAAGCTAGCTTACCATATGTGGCTGTTGCTGTGTTTACATTGGCTGTGGTTATGCACTTTCACACTGATGTATCATACTCTGTGCTGTGACATGCCTATAGAGCCTGCTATATATTCAGGTGCATGTGTATTCCCCCATAGGAAATGTAGGCCAGTGTTTTGCCAGTCTGCCTGTAGCCTTCACACTGCTTTGATACATGCCTAGCAGCATAGTGTACGTACCCAGTGAGATGACATGTCCAGATACTTGCCAGATGTACTGCTGCTGGTCCTCCCTTAACAGTCATGTATGTCATACAGAGCAGTGGGATGCTGTACAGATATATGTCAATATCTAGTGAGTAGTATGTGGCCATGGCACCTCTGTACCAGTGATTATTATGTGTCAGGACAGACAGGGGTGTGTGAATGCATAACATATGGGGGTAAATGTATACCAGTCATTACATGTTATACCCATTTACATGGCTGTTAACATCCACATTGTCAGGCTTGGTCCACATGTCTTGCACTAAGGGGTTCTGTGTACACCTCTGGACTGTCCAGAGTGTGTCAGAATGTCCACATATATTAGTCAATATCTCTTCTGTAGTCCACAGGAGCATGATGTGCTAGTAGCGGTACTGTACTATGATATCCTTAGGATGCCTGTCAGTAGCCAATGGTGCACATTTTAAAAGCAGATGTGACCTCCCACACATACCATGACTGTGATGACAATCCCTATTACAGTAGCAATAGTCTATAAAAATGCCTGCTATACACATCTGACATCCCCTTGCACTATGGAGTTGGGACTATAGGGGGTGAGATAGGGCTACACTCCATGTTCAGTGGTGAATATATATAATTATCCAGATATCTATATAGATATATACACATATACATATCAACATATATAGATGGATATGTATATACACACACACACACACACATATATATATATATATATATATATATATATATATATATATATACATATATGTATATATATATATATATATATATATATATATATATATATATATATATATACATATATATATATATATATATATATATATATATACATATATATACATATAAACACCCATATACAGAGCAATATATGTCTACACATATACAGATAGAGACAAATATGCACATAAACGTATGGATATCTACATATATATTGACAGAAGTAGGTATATCAGAATAGATATGTATGCACATATAGTTATAGACATTTACATATATACCAACATAACTAGGCATATCTGTACATATAGGATTTGCATACATATATAGCTATATAAGCATATATCTATATATACATATATCTATAAATACACATATATATATATATATATATATATATATATATATATATATATATATATATATATATATATATATATATATATATATATATATATTTATATATATACATACATATGCAGAGCTGTACACATGGCCATATATATGTAGCACTATACAGATGTGTATACAGACATATGTATGAGTATACATGTGTATGTACATGTAGATATATATAGACCTATTATATGTATACGACCATATTCCTGTCATAAATAAACATCAGGGCTGTGTATACCCTCCCAGATGTACCTCACTGTATGTATCTGCTATGTGCACATTATGATAAAACAACATATGTGATGCAACAGTCATATTTAATAACAAGGACTACACAATTTAGGAACTAAATTCAATTGTTCAATACTATTCAATATGTGCATTGACAGCTATATTGGTAAAACAACAGCTGTCTTCACAGTGTTAATGACATAGTGGTTAAGTGTTGTGACTTCACTGTAAAGGATCCTGGGTTCAAGACCTGCAAGGGCTGTTCATTTTTTTGCTGGGAAGAACAAGGGCTGTTAGATACAGAGTGGTTAAGGCAGTTTTGTGCTGCTTTAAGTGGGGTTGCATGGGTTTGCGTGAAGTTAAGCAGTACTGAGCTATGGGTAAAATTACGGGCACTTACACAGTGTAGGCAGCTCTTACCAGTGTGCAAATCAGCTTAGCTGTAATATTGCAGCAATGTTGATACTTGCTTAGCATAGCTTAGGCCTGGTAACCAGGACTCACCACCCAGTCTGATAAGCTGTAATATGTGTATGTAATGCCATGTACAATACATGTAGCTATGTGCTGTCATTACAGTAGCAAGGTGTGTGAGTGTCATGTGTGGGACACATACATATATGAAGCCTGTACAGCACTGTTATCCATGTGAATGTATTAGATACAGGCATAGTATCCTAGGGTACGTGCTGTCACACTGGCATGTAGTGTATCATGGCAGTACTACTGTTGACAGTGCTAACCCAGCCAAGAGCAGAGTGCTTAATGTAGTACTGACAACAGGTACACCTCTGAGCTTGGCTGGACACCAAACCCTCCCTGCTCTATCTCCGGTGTGTCAGCTGTGTCACAGTATATATCCCTTACTGGGTAATGATCCATCATGTGGAATGTAACGTTAGACTACCGTCTGTACAGCACATGTTAGTCAGAGCATCCGACATGTAGTTATGGCATACATATTCTTGTCAAACGTCTATCTGTCAACACACTAATGCTACTGTATTGCTACTTGCCAAGCTGATGACTGTCAGTCCCTGTACAGATGTGCAGATGTCAGGTATCCAGCTGGGATATGTACAGGCAACTTAAGCTTGATTGACCCTGACATGTCTGCCCAGCTGTGTAAGAAGTGGCACATATATCAGATGTCACCCTGTACACACCACATGCCACAGGTACCTCTACTGCACTACCACAGTCAACCAAACTTGCTTGGGTACAGGTCTCCATCACAGACACTAACCATGTGTTGTAATGCATGTTGCATACATGTCAGCTTGATCACCTCAGTGGCCATGTGCAGGAGGCACCTGGAGGATTGGCTGATGCATGTCATTCTCACCTTGAGGGTCACAGCAGTAGTGTCTGTCGGTAGATTGCCCAATGCCACCTTGCAGGTGGCAGGATAACACCATAAACACAACCCCTACACAACCCATCTCCCCTTGGACAATAGCTAGATACACAGCTATGAGCACCTGCAGGGATGCATCCCTGTACTGACATGTGTACGTGTGCATGACTGAGTATAGCAGTGTCTGAGTGTTAGCACCCTTGCACTTGGGAATTCCATGAGAGCCTTCACAATCAACGCAACACCCATTGCCATAGTCAGTTGTGGTTGCTGTATGGGACATTACATGTACCCTGTTTAGCCCCCCCCCATACCGGCTACACGAGCCTTGCAATACCGGCACAACAGTGTTTTACAAATGGGGTGATACGCATGGGATACCCATTGTGTTCTGGCATGTGTGTGTAGTTGTGCATGTCCATATATCTGTAGGGTACAGCATTCCAAGGCCACATACTCCTATTACAATACCCATTGCCACACAGCAGTACAGATAGTGTTGTTGCTGCCCATAGGTGAGGCATGACAATGCAACACCCTACTATGCATGTGGCATGTGCATGAGATGCATATCCCTGTAGTACCACTGTTGAGGTATACTATTGGTTGTATCACAGTCACGGCCAATGTGTAATGGTGGGTAGGGCAGAGTGTCATCATGGGTTTCACAGTGTACAATATCCACTGGGGGATGTGAGTGTTGTGTACAGTGTCATTACACCAAAGTAAACCCAGTATATGTCCCATGTGCCACGTTATGTTTACCACTGTCCATCAACCATACAGGTAACTGTTACCACAGTCCAAGCCAGTTATGCATGTGATGTGTGCAGCCTACCTGTAACACAGTGGACACACAGTCAAATTAGTTAGCAGCGATAGGCCCTGGTATCTCAGTTGTGTGTCTGGCTGTTCTGTGTCTGTAAATGTGTATTTGACGGTATGTCACACTATGCATTGTCCAAATACACCCATTACATCCCCCATTCGCATACTGTACACATCTGGGGATGTTCTGCAAGTATCATGTAACCTGGAACACACCTTACCCTAAACACTGTGTGGTGTGTGCAATGTAAGCCACACACTTCAGTATCACTACATAGCTATGTAGGGGTCCAGTCCCAGTCTTGCCAAGTAACAGTGTGCATGCATATGGATGAGTCTACATCAAGTTGCAGTTTATACATGCCTCAGCAGGCCACCTGTCCATGTGGCACAGGCAATAACCAGTTTAGTAACCTGTGAAATGTGTTCAGCTGTACCCCAGATATGTCACAGCCATGGTGTCACCACAGTGACACACCCTGCTGTGGAATATGACTGCAGACCATCCTCATGCTGGCACATGTACACCTACAACACAAATGGATGACATTATAGAGACCACAACCAACCAGTGTTACTAACAGCTATTAGGCATCATTGCTGGACGGCTACACTACCTGCCATATATGCATTGCACTTTACTCCCTACAACATGTTACACTGCAGTACTGTGGTACACTGTTGTACAGTCACCGTGTGTATCAGAACCATATCAGCCTGACCCTGCACTTATGGTATGGATGACAGGGATGTGTCACAGGTATCATCATATGCACAGGGCATGATGTTGGTTTGCCAGAGGCCGAGGGTGGGCCATACAGTTGACACCATGTGTGTGGGTGAGGGGTGTACTGTTGGGAGATGGGTGAGGTGATGTGGTGTGTGTAGGTATGGGTTGCCCTAGGTGTGTTTTTATAGTGTGTGGGTATGCATGCACACAGTTCTGCCATTATGGACAGCTCCAGGTCATACCAGACAGGGGGTGCAGTTCAATGCTTCCAGCCATGGACACATGGACTGTGCTTGCCAGGGTTTCACAGGCACATCCAGGTACAGGTCTCGATGTGCTACTCTCACCTGCTAATAGCATTTGTCCGCTGGTATCAGCTCCCTCCTGCGATTGGCCAGGACCACATGCACGTGGCCTGCTGTGGTGTGGTGTGGACAGCACACCCCCTGCACTGCTAGGAGTGCTATTCCCACTATGGGAGCCCCTTGGTGTCCTAGCACATCAACGTTGACTACCAGCTGTTGGCGTTGCTGGCCTGCATCCACACGGCCATCACCGCACTCCCACCACACATTCAAGCACGGACAGACCACGGTCGATGAGGGCCATCATTTGACCAGACCATCTATCCATGAACTCATTTAATCCACGGATGGCACCAGCCAGTTCACGGGCATTGTCATTTGCAGATGCGAGAGCAGCCCTCTGCAGCCCAAGGCCCTGTCTGTGGTAATGTTCTATACATGCCTGCGCCACCATGACAGCCTGAAGCATGCTCCTGCTGGTACCAGCTATGTCACCTCTGCCAGGGGCATGATGTCCTGTGGCCCTACCACAAGCACCCTGGGACATATGCCTATGTGGTGCCCTGACGGATATCTGGCTATGCTTGCTGCGACAAGGCATGGTTACCACACTTTCCTGTGCACTGCCACCAAATGCCAGCTCCCCTCCGCTATGGCCACTGGTGATGGGGTGTGTATAGACACTGAAACTGTGTGCTGGTTTGGGGTGGCTAAAAGGGGGATGCAAAATGTTTGCACAGTGTTGGCCCCTGACAACCCTACCTTTGCCTCAACATTAACATCATCATCGTCGGTGTCTGTATGGACACCAACATCAGATTGCATGCAGGAGGGACCCTGACCCACCTCACCACCTGTGGGGGAAAACAATAAATGCAAACCTGTACAGCATTGCCTAACAGTACACACACACACACACACACACACACACACACACACACACACACACACACACACACACACACACACACCTCCGTAATACTTACCTGTTCATGGCTTTACAGACAGTCCCACGTATATGTCGATGCATTACCCCATCCTGCATCAGACTTAACATGCCCACATTAATACCACTCATTAACATATCAGTCCTCTAAATGCCTACACAAGCGACCACAACACAAGGCCTGTTGCTACTTTACCTGCCTGACTTGTGTGTAGTGGTTTTACATGGCCTCACTGCTGTCATTCAGTATTCACCCTCTGTATGTCCAGACATGATGTGCATGGCCCCTATATGTGTATAATATCACGCACCAGTGTATCATGTGTATGTAATGCTCCGTACATGCCAGATATCCTGCTCCTTCAGCTTATCATGTTACAACTGTAATATTTGGATACTCCCTGGTGTTAACTAGTACTTCCCCAATACATCTGTAGTGCTGCATACGTGGGTTATAGGTGACCTCTCTGCTGAATGTGATATTAAGGGTGTACATGGTATCTACCTTCCCTATGGATGCCTATTCCATGCTACAGACCATATTATACTGTTTGCTGTCCTGTGATTACACACATAACAGGTATTCCTGTTGTGTAATGTGGCAGTCTATGCCCATGTACTCCACGGTCCCAAATGGAAGTATAGCTGTATGAACACCCCACAATCTCACATGTACATACATGGCCATCCACACAAACACGCACATGCATCCTACATGCATCTACCTCCCTCCACTTCACCAGAGTGTCCCTGCAGATAAACTAACTAACCACCAGGATGCACAATAACACACATAAAGGTGAGGTTGCATAATAATAGTACATACAGTCCTCTTATTACCCATCTGTCAACATGCAGAACATATGGTACAGAACAGCATGCAGTTCAGCTATAGTCAATTCATGCTAGCAATAGTATACATGTGTGTGATGCATGTGCTGTGTCACTATGTGATGCCCCTTCCCCTGGATACCACTGAACCCATGTACACAGTAGTGCTGTGCACCTCTTCTGCACCCTGCCATGTACTGTGCACCACAACTCACAGGTGTACAACCCATTGCGGAATGTGTATTGCTGTGTCAGTTATATCAACTTTGCTGCTCACACCCCCTATGTTTTTCAGCAACACTTAACTGGGATGATATGTGGACAGTTGTCACTGGTGAATGCCTGATGCCTGATTTACAGCTGTCAACATCAACAGACCATATATGACCAATCCAATACTCTTACACTGACAACCATCAGAGCATGCCATGGCTATGGGGGTGTACACACCTTTATTGATTTGATGCACCCATCTTTGATCTGCCATGGGACTACATTACTGCATATCTTAGCAGTACACTAGCCCAATATGTGAAATATGTCCTGTACTTTCACATGCAGTGTCTACAGATTGTGTTAGGTGTGCGGCTGCTGAGATGCATACACGTCATGTGGGCATATGTGTGCACACCCTTATAATGATGGTTTATCACACCTCTTGTTGTGTGTACTACAGCAGTCACTACTCCTGGCAGGGTTATACCAGCATGGGCCATTTACATTTGCTAGTGTATGTTCAGTCTGCCCTACGCATGTCCCCCTATTCTGCATGATTGCAAGGTCTGGTCATGTGCACATCCCATGGTGTTCACACACTGCCATCACTATTGCTGTGGGGGTAGGGTTACAGATGCCACAGGTCCTGAACCTGATTATGTGCAGATAGAGCCATTTCTAGCATCCTTAGGATCCCTGTTGCAGTGCACTGGTGTGTCATGCTGAAACCCCTCTCATCCTTCAGCAGATGCATGACAAGTAAGCCCTACACATGTGTGTCACTTTGCAGTGTCCCATACACTGAACACCACATGTTGCAGCCTAGACCCAGCTGATAATGTGGACTATTATAATGCCTTATGCCATAGTGTATCTCTGCAGCAGTTCCCATTGTCCTACAGGTATATACACTGGTGTTGCACTGTATATGGGTGTTGTTCCGAACACATCCCTACTGTAAGCCATGTCTACCACCAATATGTTACTCCCTGAGGACACATTCTGCAAAGACAGGATGTTAGATATCATGCAGGTGTCTGACATACCCTTCCAGTACCCCATCATGGTCAGCCCTGTGACACCATGCATTTCACAGCAACAATACATGCACATGTACAGCATTCATTCAGGGTAGGTGTGTTAGATGTGTGCATGGAATATACCATCACCATTACAAGCCCAGTGTGTTGGCAAGAATCTACTTAAACCAAACTCACCAGCTACAGGCTGCTGCCTTAGTGGTATCTCGGAGGGATCTACATAAGAGGTTGAGAGATGCAATGTCAGTGGCCACACTTGTGGCAGTGCTACAGGGTGGGTGCAGTATTAAAATACATCAATGATACATTTACATGATACTACCATATCTGGACTTTAATGCAGCAACACAATATATCTGACATGTCAGATATGCATGATCTACCTGTACCAATGCAGATGTATACACAACAGTGGCCTACTGATGTGCCATGTGTCCTTACCTGCATGCTCCTCGGCCATTGTGTGGGTGCCACCCACCTCCACGAAGGTGTCCAGTGGTTGGTGGATGGCCAGATGGGTGGGTGCCACACTGCTGGCCAAGAGCTCATCCACACATGTCAGGGGAGGATGGATGGCATGGCCCCCCTCGTGGTGAGGTGATCCCCCGGACTGCAGCAGCACACCGACGGGCATTGAGAAGCAGGTCAGTACAATGATACATGACCTGCTCATAACTGCGGTTGTGAAGTCCAACATCATTGACCCTGTGGACTAGGTCATTCCACAGGGCGGTCTGCTCCTGCTGTTCATGGGCAGCCCTGCCAAACAGCACTGGGTAGTGCTGGATCAGGTGTGATATAAGCACATCATTCTCCGCTGTTGAATAGGTGGGCAAGCTTGCATGTGACATCTTGGATGAAAGACATAAAGATGGAAACAGGTCTAAGCAACTCATACAACAAGGTTACCACAGTCCATAATACACCTCTCTGTCACCACTCCACCATATCAGCTTCAATGAACAGTACACACAACTCATTAAAAATGGCTACAACTTACCTACCAGTGGGAGAGATATTGTATTGTACCACACTTTCTGCTATGTGAGTGCAGCCATGTCCCCTATGTGGACACTATCATCGCTGGCCTGTTACAAACTATTCACCTACTTGCCATTATCAGGGCCACTATGGTTCCATATATGCCAGTGGTATGGCTGCTTTGGGATTGCTGCACATCTGACATTCTGTGTTATTGGGGATATCTATGCATGCTGTTGGACATGTTCCAGGATTGTGTAGACTGTTACTACCAACATATGTTCTATACCAGTGACACAATAACATGCATATGTTCTATTGGCCAGCAGAATCACCTCCCCAAACCCATCTGCCCATGATACCTGGCTACATCACATGTGTGTCCCAACCTGGGGCCTCATCATGTACTGGTCCAGCAATACCATCAGGAGGAACGAACCCAGGGGATGTTGTCCCCCCCCGCAAGGGCACACACAGACATGTTCCTGTCCCCTTAGGGCAGGTCTAGCGTCTGTTCCATACCAGGCTCCACAGACACATGTGGGGTGTGCTACATCAGTCTGTGGCACCCGGTACACATTCACAGGGCCAACATGCTCTTCCTGCTCAGCTTCCAGGCTAGGTACCTTCAGGATGTGGACTGCTGTTGTGAGTAGCAGTGGATGGGAGTCTTGTTCCCATTGTGCCCATATTGGAGCCCATGGGGTGTCCACATTACAGATCATACACACCATCCAGGGTGTTTATTCACCACATGTGTCACATACCACCCCTGTAGACTGTCCTCTATATCTACCAACCCTGACCACCTCCACAAGTATACCTGCCATACTTTCCCATATTCCCATTGCATACTTCACAGACAGAGGCAATGTGGTCCCAACAAGGGGCTAACATATGACATACCTATCCATGTTGCACACACTGCCAGCTGTAGATATCTGTGTGCATTGCTATGTGTGCTGGTGCCTCGCACACAGCATGCATCACTGTGGTTGTAATATAGGAGACGTGTCTTTACATGCATATATGTTTGTGTGTGTTTGTATATATGTAGATGTGCATATAGGTATATATTTATATATGTGTAGATATATGTGATGTTGTATATATGTGCTCATATATATGTCCACACATGGGTATCTGTATATCTGTGGACATACATGCTGATATATATGTGACATATGTACACATATGCATACTTATATGTGGGGTACATTTAGACATCAGGTCCACAATCTCACAACACCTTCCTGCACAGCTGCACTGTTCTGCCTTGATACAACACTGATAGGTGCCCCATATGGACACGGCCTGACATTAGGCGGGTATTTGTAGGACCCGATTGCAGGTACCCCTATTACACACCTATGGCATTCCTGCATGCTACATTACAGATTAACCTGAGTATCCTGCCAGTGGTGGGCTGTGGGTCCCACGTGTCCATCATAATGGCATAACTTCCACCACCAGCTACTGGCCATGTATATGCATACTTCCCATTACACAACACACACTATGATGGCTTACATCTTCTCAGTCAGTGCTGACCTGCACAGTTGATGGCTATGTCCCACTACCCACAGGGACAGGCACTATTGTCCATAACAGTTGTTCAGTTGAACATCATCTCAACAACACCTGATGGCACATATAAATCATTCCACATTATCTATCCCATTATTATGGACCAGGTACTACATTCTATTACATGTATATATACTTCACATACCTGTTATGGGAATGATGTCTTGATGAATGAATAATGAATGATGGTTTGTTCTTCCTTTAGCTTTTAATATGCCTTTGCCTTAGGCTTTTTGTTTTGGAATTTTATTTTTCTTTCATTCTCTTTTTCTCTCTCTCTCTCTGTCTGTCTCTCTCCAGTAAACTGTATGAGCTGCATTGAAAAGATTGCAGCATGGCTTTAGTAGGTGATGCACATGATCAGGTAATGGCCTCTGCACCAGTCAGTGTCCTCCACTTGCTAACTGCATGCAGCTTGCTGTGTATTACTTCCAATTACCACTGTCATGGTAACCACCTACTATAAATCTCTATATCATGTGGGTGTGGTCCTTTTACCTTTCCTGTGTGATGGACATCCTTCCTGTGTGTGGGCATCAGTGTTGCAGACAGCAGGTAGCAATACCTCTTACAGTGGAACCTGCACACTCAGGCCAGCTACATATTTGTAGGAGGCTCCAGAACTACAGATAGAGTGTGAGTAGAGTTGTGTTATGCTTTGTATAGTACTGGTGTTACAGGGTTTGTGTGTACATACTAGTTTACCTTGGAATGCAGTCTGTCTGCATAGCTCTCGACTGTGGGCCTATCCTCTTGATGGCCAGAGGTGTGCCTATCATGTTTTGTTTGTCCACCACACAGGTCCTATGTCTGATATTTCACTGGCAGTGTGTGTGTTGAGTGCTATCAGTACACGGCTACATCCATTTATGTTTCTAACCTCAAATCCCTGATTAAGGGTATGTTGCAGACTATCCTGTAACACCAGCGACTTGCTTAGTGTATGACAACAGTTTGCCACATATGGACCTGTGTTCCAGCCTCTGTCCTCCACCTACATACCAAGCTTTGCACATATGATATGCTGTCAGGGGTGTTCTGTAGTGGACTGTGAGTATATCATGCTGCCATTCCTGCCATCAGTCCACTGCTGTTGTATCCCCCACATACAGTGAGGCTGGGGTCATATATGTGTGAGCTTCAACTACACAATACACGTGTTCCCTTATGCACTCCAGAGGCCAGTGTATGTATATAGCCCTGTATTATTGAATCTGGGGGGGATGCAACATAGATAGCCTAGGCTGTTACAACATGTTGTGGTATCAGGGGTGAGCTGCCTTAAGGTATCTGGGTGTACATTACCATACAATTCACCTATATTTTAAATTAATTACATAAACTGGGTTAATGCAGGCCTACTGCCTTCTGCCATACAGACTGTTCTGTTTGTCAGTGTGCTTGTGATGCTGTCAATTATGCCCTGTTATGTAACAGTTACATCACATTGTGTCGACTGAGGTGTTTAACACCTAGTGAGTGTGTACAGAGTGTAGATAGAAGCTGCTGAACTATACACCTGCATTACTTACTGTTGGTTGTTCGGTATTCTGTGGCCCACTCTTTCATTACTATTGTACTATTTGAAGGGCTCGGCCTGGACAGCAACATTTGTAAACCTTTCCAGACTTCTGTATTAGTATAACTGTTTCACAGTTGCATTACTCTGTTTATATGGATGTCAGTGTCTGAATAGCTATATGACATGGCATACACAACTGTAATAGTGCACAAATAAAGGTTTTCCATTTATGCAAACCTGTGTGTGGAGTTATATCCTATGACCTCTCTATGGGTATATGTTGCAGGCAACGATTGTCATGTGTATGGGTGATGTCCAGTTGTTAAGGTGTTAACTGTAGGCATAGTGGCTGTTCCATATTGTGTGCGCCTCCTTCATATGTATCTTACTATACATATCTCTGTGTGTGTATGTGTAGTCACATATATATATATATATATATATATATATATATATATATGTATGTATATCTGTATCTGCACTAATGTGACTATGTATATGTATCCTGGGGATATTGTTAATTTCCAAATTGTACATTACCTATGGGAGCCAGACTGTACTGCATGATATGTTACCAATACTAGCCTGACATCATACAGGTGGGATGGAGTACTGTTAACATCTTGTGCCCATATCATGTCAGGTCCTGGTTACAGGATCTGCAACACTTTACAGTGTATCGCAGTGCAGACGTGTTTGGCTGTGGGGGGGGGTGTATACCTATTCGTACAAGACGTTTATTGTTTGTAGCCTCTCAACCCCATTAATGGTGCATGTGGACATATATATTTTTGTTTTCCCATTATCTACAGATGCATGTCCATATATACCTATATAGATACATATATATCTGCTTACATAAATATACCTATGTCTGTATATACATATATATATATATATATATATATATATATATATATATATATATATATATATATAATTATAGCTGCTTACATATATAAAACTTGCTGTATATATTTAGACATATAGATGTAGACATATATATATCTATAGATATAGGCATTTGTATGTTTATATGTTTTTATATATATATATATATATATATGTATATATATATATATATATATATATATATATATATATATATATCTACATATATAAATATGTTGTATCTGTTAGATATTAATATATTTACACACACACATACATCTACATGTTGGAATTCATTCTCTGTACTGTTGAATGACTGGGATGGATGATATGTTTGTGAATACATCATGGCCTAGTGGTAAATCACTTTGTCTATGGTGTGCAGAGTCCTGAGTCTGAGCCTTGCAGAGTCTGTTTATTTTGTTGCTGGGCAGAACAAGGGTCGTTGGATACACAGTGATTAGGGCACTTCTGAGCAGTTGTAAGAGGTCTGCACGGGTTTGCGTGAAGTTAAGCACTGCTAACTTCCGGTTACAGTTTCTTATACCCAGTTAGCTTCTAATTTGCTTAACCAGTGTAGGCATTGCTTACTCCCAGGCAAACAGGCTTAAACCCGCTTACTGCTGCTTAAAAGTGCATACTCTCGCTTACCCCCATGCCAATTTCTTTAAAACAAAAGAAAAAGTGGTTGATAGGAAAGTGGTGAAAAAAAGGGACACAGAGATGGAAAGGCAGTAGAGAAAATAGCCAGGGTTGTGCACGAAGGGTGTAGGAAAGGTCCATAGCTGTCCATTTCTTCTACAGCAACAGCTGTGCATATACACTGAATTTGGAGGTAGATTTGGGCACTCAAATCCCTGGGAGGCGGTGAGGATGACAATAATAAGTTGTGATGCCAATTAGACCGGATTACATGTGTCCAGTGGACATATGTGTGAAATGGACAGCTATGTATGGGGCAAAATTTTTGGGGAGGAACAGATTGCCCTTTTTTTCTTTTTTTCAGGTGAGAGTGGGATGTTGCAGAGGGGTAGTAGGTATATTTGGGGAGGTAGGTTGGGTAGGTTAACAGACAAGACAAACAAGATGCATACAGGGGGCAGTATATGACATATGTGGGGGTTAAACACCTTGATGGGGATGGGTGTTGGGAAATCGGAAGCCCATGAGCCCCCTAATGTAAACAGTGGGACTGAGGTCCCCACCCATGGGCAGTCACCACTGCACCTTCACAGACCCAATGGTGGCTGTGCTGGGGGCTGAGTTGCAGAGCCAGACTGATGTTCTAGTTGCGACATGCGACCCTCATGCTTGTGTAGAAGATCATCAAGCTGCTGGTTGACCTCTCTATGCACCATGACCCCGACCTGGCTACGGGTGACAGGTACCTGTCTGAGCCCCATCCCCTGAGGCAGTTCCACCCGAAGGTTGTGCAGGACCAACAGACAGTGAGGTCCCGGGTTGGGCCCCAGACATGCTGGTGCCCTGTGCCATGGCCAGCTGAGTTGGGACAGGTGGGTCTGCTGGGACTGGCCTTCCCAAACATGTTATATTGTTTAGATTTCATCATCATATGTGGGTTAGTAATAGTCAACACATTCCAGGGTTAGGTATAACAGCATGCATAGATATTCTCATCAACCCAGACACCAGATATGAAACAGTTGCATAGCAAACAGAAAACATGCATATATGGGACCACAGTGGTAATAAGAACAGCATGCAGGTACATTGCCACCAATGTTGGAATAATTCAATATAGTACATGCATGGGAACAATTAAAATATTTATTGAACAATTGGTCATTATCAGAACATGGGTGTCATTACATACCAGTTGGGGTGGGTATGTTGATTATTGGTGGAAATATGGTGGGGGGAGAGAAAGATGTCAATTAACAACTAGTATATCCCTGTAGTCCACATTACTTTCCTAGCCAGTGTTGTTATCTGTACCTTACAAGTCTTACTAAACTACCCTATAGCCTTAGTTTGGACAGTGATATGGCTGTCATAATCATTACATATGAATCGGTTTTACCTGCAGTATACACCTCTTATCTGGTATACCTGTGGAGGGAATGTTTGTTAACACTAACTAACTGTTTTTCTACACATACTCCCAAATTCCAGGTTAATGTTGTGCACATAGCTATCCAACTTTTTCTGCACAGACTCTGGCCATGTGTTGACCACATGCAGGTGTGCCTGGACATATCTAAAATATTTCTCTTTTCAACCTTTAGTGACCTGACACACACATATACATGCTTTCCTACACAGTTATATTATGTAGCACAGTGTGGGTGACAGTGATGAGTGATACTTTATTATTCAGAAAAACTACAACACTCACAATTCCCTACAATACCAGAGTGAACAGTACCAGTACAGGTTATAATGGTCTTTATATCTCAGCACAGTGTTTGTATCCGACGTACCTGTGGGAGCAATGTTTGTTAGCACTACCTGACTGTTGCCACACAAAGCACCAGATTACACATTAGTATTATGAACACACATCTCACTCTGTTACTGTACACACTCTGGTCACAGCTTGACAACATGGGGGTGTAGATAGGACATACTTGGCATATTACTCTCCTAACAGTTTTGGGGGTTGCTACAGTGACAGGTTTGTTCTCATAGATGTTTGACAATCACTTGTATTCCCGCTGGCTAAACATCTGGGATCATCCCACAGACTTACCAGGGGGACAGATATGGGCCCATATACTGGACATTCTGGCCTCATCTGTTCAGTTGTGGGGTATGATTCTGTATGCAGCGTACATCCACTCCCAGGATTCATACCATGGCTGTGTCTGCTACAACTTAAACACTGTTCATCACAGTTGTGTCTGCTTTATAGATATTGCTGTATATCTCCTATCTGCTTTCTGTCTTATTAATCCCCACTTGCTTTTGCATTCTGACCTTGTATTACAACACTCGTATACAGATCTTCTAGACAGTAATATTTTGTAGGACAGTGTGGGGGATAGTGATGTGCAATACCTCATTACTACCACTGGCAGGATTCCAACCATGGCTGTGTGAGCTAAGAAACAAGAGTTCACATCTCAGTTGCATGTGTTATTTGGGTTTTATCTACATTTTCCCTGTTTTCTGTCTATGTGTCTCTCAGTTGTACTAAATGGCCTCTGGGGAGTACACCTGTCATATACAGGCATTCCTATACATTCAATTTATGGATCAAGATGTGGGTAACAGTGCTTAATACAACAGTACTATTACATGATCGCAAATCTACATTACCATGATACCAGAGTATACACATGCAGTCCAGTAGTTAGACCTTTAATCTCAGGCTGTTACCCTTTTATTTATATTCAAACTATATGAGACTCTTCCTGCCATATTCTCAGGTGTATGCAGTACTTGCCTTGAACAATATAGGTTTTATACAGGCAATTGATTTACTACTACTTTTAGTTTTATTTCCTATGACAGTAAATGCATGAGTATTACTGACCTGCCTCACATTGCAACCTTGCCAGGTGACTGACGTGGGCTTCCTGGTTCGCAGCCCGCTCCATTGCAGCTTTGGGGGACATAAGAGGAATATTTAGCCATACCTAACCATGATATACATGAGCTGGTAATTATTAAACATATAGTGGGGTGATACTTACACACAACTGGAACATCCCCTGCCACTCTAGCCTCTTGGATCCATTGCTTCAAGAGGTCTCTCTTACGCCACTTCAGGTTGGCATAGTGATGCCTGAACTGCTCACCAGTTCGGGGTATGCCAGTGGCATGGGTGAGGTCATGGGCGAGATGGTCCTAGGCCTCCACCTTATATTGAGAGCCCTGGTGCTGGCCCTGCATCAGTCTCTGATCATGGTCTTTGAAAGTAGTCCTGCCATGACTCTGGACTCCTGGATGCACCAGCACTGCGCCCGAAAGTGCACACCTTCTCCCCTTCCTGACATGGTGCATGCAAGGGGAAGCTACAACCAGTTATGAGATGTATTCCCACCTCTTGGGTTTAATTAGGGCCAATTTCCTGCACTTTTCCATGATTGGCCGGTTTTGAAAAGGCTAAATTATGGGCAAGCCTGCTTACCTAGGTTGACATTGTTTAATGGGGTATACCTCTGGGCACACTGAGTTAGCTAGTCTACACATTGCTTACACCTCCTAAGCTGGTCTTTGCAATGCTTAGCATTGCTTACATTAAACTTTGCATTATAATTCCTTTTTGGCATTGATTTATTATTCATTACATCTTATATGTATGCCTGGTATCCATGATTCATGTGTACGTACACTGTATGAGGTCCTTGTGTTTTATTGGGGGCTTCAACACTCTTTTACAATTACACCTGACTTCTGGGCTTACTGCTGTACTACAGTTCACATATTTATGTTATGTAGTGGGTTAATGCACATATGTCTGTATGCTGATTCCTTTCACAGGTTCAGTTTGATTTTACTGTGGTGAAGACTTGTTTGCTGATACCTCATTCTTCTGTACTTCTGTGATGGCTTGGTGGTTAGCTACTGTGACTATGGTGTATAGTGTCTTGGGTTCAAGACCTGCGTGGCTGTTTATTTTGTTTATGGGCAGTACAAGGGCCGTTGGATACAGAGTGATTAAGGCACTCTTGAGCAGTTCTAAGCGGGTCTGAGCGAGGGTAAGCAATGCTAACCTCCATTTACATATGCTTACAGACAGTTAGCTTCAGAATTGCTTAACCTGTGTGTGCATTGCTTACCCCATGCAAAAGGGCTTAAACCTGCTTACTAGTGCTTAAATATGCTTAATACTGCTTATTGGTGCTTAAACCTGCTTACTAGTCCTTTATTCATTATGATACTGACACCTCACATGTGCATTTACTGCAGTACTCCAGTTCATAAATATATGTTATTTAGTGGGTTATGTAACATAAATATTAGTCATAACGTGCTTTGCCAAGGAAAATGGAATGTGCTGCAGTGGAACTCGAACCGGGAACATCTGCTCGCAAGGCAAATGCTCTGCCCACTACACTATTGCTATGCTGCTTTATTTACATATATCTTCCTTGTTATCCTCTTCAGCCATTTAAGCTGCATTAACCGTAGCTAAGCGATGGGCACACCTGCGCACCTACAGTTAGCTTTAATCGGATTTAAAAAAATAAAAGAAATGGGTTTGTCATTTTATTTCTGTTTTGTTGTTGTACACGAGGGGGACTTTTGGTGGGGATATGCGGACACCTATGAGCAGTCTCGCTCATTTCTTATCCCTTTCTGCTGTTCTTCATTGTGGGGGCGTGTATATTCTGAGAGATCTGCTCTCAGACATGCCCCCTGTACTCTTACATGCTCCATGTAAGATTAGGAGCTCAGACAGTGTGCCTCATTAATATGCATGGTATGCTGCCATCCTGCTCCTAAACGGCCACCTCTGTGCAGGACTAAGCTAGTCCTGCACAGAGGAATAGTGAATATGGGGGAATGTCTTTAAATGTCAACAGTATTAACAGTTTCCTTTGAATGTACATGGTATTGTAATGGTTAAGTAACCAAGACATTGACATGTTTTAAGCAAGGCATTAAATATACATCTGTATTAAAAAGTTAGAAGGTAGAAGTTATTTGAGATGGTAAGGTGTTTTGGTCTTACAAGTCATCAATCTTGCACATCAGTTTTGGTCTTACAAGTCATCAATCTCGCACATCAGTTAGTGATGTCTCTTAGGATTAATAAAACAGATATAATTGCTGTTTTAAGAAGGACTATGATTCTTGATGTGATTATTAATGGGAAATTGTTTTCTTATGTGTGATTTATGTGAAAATAAATTGAAAGCTGACTTTTTAAATAGGTTAGATAGTTTTATGATGGCAAATGGTACTGTAATCTGTGAGGAGACTTCAATTGTTCTTTGGAACAGACAGACAAAAAGAAAGGTGACAGAGGGACAAACATTATAAAAGATATCATAAACAAAACAGACCTAAGGGTGGTATGATAATTAGGTATACTTCTCTGAAAGGATAGAGCACGAAAATGGATATTTTCTTATAATCCTTCACAATTTGATAAATATAAGGACTGTAGTAAGAAAATCTTTTCCCATCATAATATAGTCTTTGTGAAAACTAGGAAATAGGTTCATAGTAGGCTAATTGCCCTTGCGAGCCATTTTAAGCCTAGCCAATTATTCCTTGTGAGACTTGAACCCTGCACCTTGTGCTTGCAAGGCAAACACCTTAACAGTTAGGCCACCCTCAAGCCTTACTGAGGTTAGACTTCAGTTTTCTTGAAAAAGATGACATGACATTTTATTTTGATAGATTAAGCAAAAACACAGGGGAATTTATACTTTGCTACACAGACAGATGGAGTAGTAGAGAATATGCAAGAAGTTGAAGAGTGACCATCTGATGTTGCGAGGGTCTAATAGATTCTTAGGTAAATAGATATAGTATCGATAATAATGTTATAACAATATTGTAAGGAGTTCATTGAAAAAGAAGCATGTTTCTTTACATGAAGTTTCTGATAAGCTTTATCTGTTTAGTTAAGCAAGGAAAGACACATCACTGTGCTATTAAGAGCAAACTTTTTCAATCCACTATTAAATGTGGTCTAAGAGTAACCAAGTCAGAAAGCAGTTGCCCTTCATGGAAGTGGACTGGAAATCCAGAGAAGCAATCACATTGAAGAAAGACATTGAAGAAAAGGCTGCAAATTGTTCCTCTTGCAGGAATCTGGACAGAAAGCTACCAAAAAAGATTATTTAACATCAGTAAAAGACAGAGATAAAGGCACTTGTTATGTAGTTTGTTAAAATACAGGACTACATTTTTGCTTGAAAGAACCTGCTTTATTTTTATTGGGATATGAGAAGCTGCAACATTTTTAAAATATGATGGTGTCAACTGATTTAATCCTTTAACATATATTTATAGACACACACAAACATACATAAACACATACTCATGGAATTGGCTTTTACAGCCCAGAACAATGAGTCTCAGAAATTAAAGCACCTAAAACTGACTGCTGGAACATCAAGCACAGATGGCTGAAAACATGGAAATCCACAAAGCAACACTCATGCTCTGATTAATAGCTTCAGGATATGTAATCTTTAAACTTTTACAAAATGAAAGAAAACATGGGATTCAATAATGCCTGCACTAAGTGTGCACTAAGTATACACTGCTCTGAGTGAACAGAAAACACAGACATAACTCACACCTTCTGCCTCCTAATTTTAGTTTTCTTACTGATTTTCTTGCAGAGATTCATAAAGGTTATCACGAAGTGCAGAGTACATGTACACTTAGAGTGATCTTTCTGAGAAATTAAAAAGCATTAAAATGTGATAAGAATGTTCTTAAATATATATCATGTACATTTAGTGTAGGCTTTATTTAATCCAGGTTTGTAGGAGGCAAGTAGATAATATACATAATTAGCAGGGACAGCAAAGAAATATATATATATATATATATATATATATATATATATATATATATATATATATATATATATATGGTTTTACTTCATATTGCTGAAAAGCTGAAATATCGAATTTCAACAGTCAAACAGTCACAGCCCTTAAGGCCAAACAAAATGCCAGACACACTTGTCATTGGTGATTCCATAGTCAGACACACTGACGTCCCGCTCACCAGACTGAGTAAGGAGAAGGTCACAGTAAGCTGCCTGTCGGGCGCTAGAATCCACCACATAACACAAGCACTCAGGTCTCTCAACAGCAGGTACAAGTATGACTCAGTCATTGTCCACGCTGGTGTCAACGACCTGAGATGTACCTCCTTGGACTACATGAAAAGGGACATCGAGGAGCTCTCTGATTATGTAGCCCAGGCAGGTATGACCCTGACCTTGAGCAGTATCCTACCTTCACCTAGAATGATGCCACAATACAGTGATAAGATGATCAGCTTTAATAATTGGCTTAAATTCTGGTGTCATTCAAAGGGGATCCAATGTCTGTCTGCCTGGGATGACATGCTGGACAAGCCACGCTGCTTCACAAGGGACGGCTTGCACCTGTCACCCCTGGGCTTCCGGATATTGGCAAAGGCTCTTTCCACCCCCATAGTGCCTTTTTTAGGCAAGGCTCAAATTCTAAACCTACCACCCTAGAACACCAAAAAGGAAAAAAACTAAGGGTAATGCTGCTCAATGCCAGAAGTCTCACTCTCAAGATGCACGCACTCGAGGCCCTTCTCAATATGGAGAACATCGATGTCTGTGCTGTGACAGAAACCTGGTTCAAGGCTCCTGAGAGCACCCCAGCACTAACAGGTTTCACCTCATATCATGCGTTCCGGCCCCAAAATCCGGACAACACCAAGAAAGGAGGGGGGTGTCCATATTCATAAAGGACACCCACACCTCAAGGTTGGTGGCAACGCACGATGCATCGGAGACCATCCAGGTGCAATTAACCATAGGCAAGACTGCTCTGCAATTTGTAGCATGTTACAGGCCACCCTCTCAAACTCAGGAACCTCACATGGCCTTCCTGAAAACATTGGAGGGGATAAATGTATCTCCAAACACCATCATACTAGGTGACTTCAACTACCCTAATATAGACTGGGAACACTACTCAAGCCCGAACACTCTAACCCAAAGATTCCTGGAGTTCATAAACTCAAATGCCATGGAACAACTAGTCACCATCCCCACAAGAGGCGAAAACATACTTGATCTCATCATCACGAACATGGGATCAAAATGTTCAACACCGGAAGTATACCCCTCACTGGTGAGATCAGATCATAAACTAATCTCGCTGGAGGTCCTCATCCCGCCCCCACCTGAAACAAAAGAGACCACAGTGAAAAACTTCTCAAAAGCCGATTTCACACTTCTAAAAACTAGTGTGGTCTCCTTTAAGGCCCCTGAGCCAGTGGTAAACATTACTCAAACCGCTGAATCACTTACAAATGCCTTCTACCAGCACCTACAGGACTGCATGGATCAGGCAATCCCAAACAAAACTAAGACTCTCTGTACCAAAGGCAAGCGTCCAGTCTGGTGGACCCCAGCCATAAACAAGCTCTACAACAAAAGGAGGAAGCTACTACAAGATAGAGCAAAATCCTTGAAAGGTAAGACACCTTTGATCATTATAAGTAAAAAACTAAGAGCTCTCAAAAATCATCCAAGGCAAATTTTGAGAGAAAAATCGCCAAGGACTCTAAAGACAATCATAAGGCCTTCTTTAGCTATGTTAGAAACCTAGGAGGAAACTCCCAGATATGCTCAGAATTAGTTCAAAATGATGTGAAAATTACTGAACCTACACACATTGCTAACATACTGGCTGACAGGTTCAGTGCAAACTCCCCCTCCCCAAAAGGAGAGATATCTATTCCAGAGGATTGTAGTCCCCCAAACATCTCCAACGCCCAGGTGAGAATTGCCCTCACTAAGGCAAAAAACACAGCATCCATGGGACCGGATGGTGTCCCCGGCTGTGTGCTTCATGAACTCAACGAGGAATTAAACCCACAGTTAGGACAGCTGTTTAATCTTAGCCTCACCTCAGGATACGTACCCAAGGAGTGGCGCACGGCAACTGTGGTCCCACTTCATAAGGGCGGTGCCTCCACAGACCCTGGAAATTACTGCCCCATTAGCTTGACAAGCCTTATCTGCAAAGCCATGGAGAGGATCATAATGGAACTCATAAATAAAGACATAGGGAACTTGCAGACTTTGGATCCAACCCAGTTTGGCTTTGTCAAAGGCAGATCCTGCCTCTTAAACTTGGTTGACTTTTTCGAGACAGTCACCAAGGCCATTGATGAGGGAAAGGCAGTCCATACAGCCTACCTTGACCTGGCAAAGGCCTTCGACACAATACCCCACTCAGGTATCATCGAAAAACTCATCAGCTTGAATGTAAACCCATACATCACAAGATGGGTTGCAAACTGGCTAAGTGACAGAACCCACAGGGTCAGAGTTGCTGGAGCCATGTCAGACTCAAAGCCTGTCACAAGTGGTGTCCCACAGGGCTCAGTCCTGGGTCCACTCTTGTTCGGCATCTACTTTTCTGAAGTACAAGCAAACACAGGAGGGTTATGGCTGACAAAGTTTGCAGATGACTACAAACTGGCCGCCACAGTCGAAAACACATCTGACACAGATATCCTCCAGAAGAGCCTCACAGAAACGGATAACTGGTGCCAGAGCCATGGCCTGAAGTTAAACGCCAAAAAATGCATAGTCATACCCTTCGGGAAAAACAAGGTTACCCCTAGCTACCATATAGGTGGCAATCCACTGAGCACAGAAAAGTCATCAGGGATCTGGGGACCCAAGTTGACAGTAGCCTTCGTTTGACACTCATGTTGCTAAAGTAGTTAGGAAAACCTTCTATATCGCCCACCTGATCATGAAGGGATTCACATCTAGATCAAGGGAGGTCATCGTCCCCTGTACTCATCACTCATTAGACCTATGATTGAGTACAATGCCCGTTCGAATGTATCTGACCAGACACCTGCTGCAGCTTGAAAGGCCCCAAAAGTTCCTCACCAAAAGGATAAAGGGTCTCAAAAATATGTCTTATGCTGCCCGACTGAAAGAACTCCAGCTCTATTCAGTCTCATACCGCTTGCTCAGAGGTGACCTGTGCCTGACATATAAGGCCATGTCAAACCCAGATTTGATGAATATGCTTCACCTCAAAAAATCTAGATCCCTGAGAACCACAAGGGCGGGAGACTTAAACCTTGACACGGTTATAAATAGAACGTGCTGGAGGGACAGATTCATCACCCAGAGACTCCCTATGCTGTGGAACAAAATCCCGGTACATGTGAGGCAGAGCACCTCGCTGGCCTTGTTCAAGAGGAATCTTGACCAATGGATGGGAGATCGCAGATATACCCCAGGGATTACTTCAGTGTCACTGCTTGACAGAGGCACAGAAAAATGATAGGCATAGTTTTTATTCAAACTAAAGGGGTGGCGAAAGCCACATAACTATGGGCTAGGCTTATAAATGCCCTTGGGCAGATAGCCTAGTATGAACCTATGAACCTATAAAGTCGAAACCATTAAACACCTACACCTCACAACCACGAAATTACAACATCGAACACACACCATACTGCACACAACACACAAACCATAACACACACACCACAAAACACTGAAAAACAATACAACACCGCACAGACACACACCTACACTACACATATGCAGGGGGCAAGCCCCCCTGCACCCACCACCCCCCACTTATATATACTAACTCCAAGATCGCACAAACAGTAAAAAAAAAAAAAATCACACACAGCCAACACACACACTCATACCCCCACCTCATTACCCTGACCCACTCATACAAGTTGCAAAAACACACACGCACACTCACTCACCTTAAACTGCAGACACCATCCCAGCTGAATTCGATATTTCACCATTTTGCATTTATGAAGTGAAACCATATATATATATATATATATATATATATATATATATATATATATATATATATATGTATATATATATATATATGTGTGTGTGTGTGTGTATATATATATATATATATATATATATATATATATATATATATATATATATATATATAGATATAGATATATATTAGATTTGCTCTCTGAAAAGATCACTTTTTTGTATTCGCTGTTTGGCACATTCATTGTTTGATGTTGGACACACATAGAAAAATAAACAGGTAGATAGATAGCTAAGTAGTCATATAGACAGATAGTTAGATTAGTTTCTGACAAGCCTTTAACTCTAGCCCAAATTTTATATGCAATGGTTCATAAGCTGTACTCTTCCCAGTTACTCCTGGGCCTTGTTCCTAGAAAGTCTGCAAGGGGATGACCTCCTCTTCTTCATTAAGTTATTAATAATCAGTTTATCAGCAGAGTGCAGTGCTTGGAAATTTTTTTAAAACAGTCTTTCTGGAGTGCTTGAAATGAAAAAAGGATGAAGACTGAGTAGGTACTGATAAACTATGGGTGGGTTTAGGATTCCAGTGCTAAAAGTTTGTTTCCATTTTAGGCATGAGGCTACTTGTCCAAGTGTTTGGGGGGGTTAGCGTAAAGACTTGGATTAGGGATAGATTTAGTGCCGAGTATGTGTGCTGCTGTATGTGATATATGTCTGAGTGTTTTGTGTAGTGGCAGTTTTTTAAGGTGTAGAGATAGGTTTAGTGGAAGGGTCAAGTTCAACCACAATTCCTACATTCTTTTTTTTGAACTCAGGCACAGTGATATCATTTTATATACTCCCTATCTAAAGGGAATATAAAATTGCCAGAAACACCAGCCTCCATTCACCTGCAGAGATCAGTATATCTTAGTCTGACACCAAGGTCTATAGAGATATTCAGTTCTAGTCTAAATTGTGGTCTCCTGCAGATAGTTCCATGGCCATCTGATGGGTGACCCATCCAGTTTTCTAACGATTCGCTTGAGCATACCACTCCTATTAGTTATACTTCTTCAGCATTGATGGACTTGTCAGCTGTGTTCATTGACATTATTCAGACAAGCTTTAACTCTAGCCCAGTTAATATGTAATGGTTCACAAACTATACTCTGCACAGTGATTGCTGGACCTTGTTTCTCCAAATCCTGCAAGTGTATTACCTCCTGTCCTTTATTAGGCTAACCTGCTTCATCCTCAGTGGAGCAGGTGTCTTATCGCAACCTGAGGGTATGAATGCAACAGCATTTGCTCAAAGCTACATTTCATACATAATTCCAGTATTATATGGCAACTGTTACTGGTTTAATACAGCACAAATTGCATGCTACATGCACAGCCAAAATCAGTCATACAGACATAAGTTATAAATGATTCACTGCATTCTTTGTAAAATATCCTCATAATTAATGTATTACTTCAAAACTATGCACTCTAAAGCAGGAATTCTGAGCCTGCAAGCAAAACTTGTAGAGTAATTATAGTTTTGTCACCCAAGAATCCCTGCAGCAGACATGTACATAAGGCTTTGAAAAGTTCACAGCAAAGTGCCCATTAAATTCACTACTTAACAAAGCTTTGAATATTATTTCGAGAGTGCTGTATTAAAACATACTATAAGATCTTCTCATCTTCAGTGTGGAAAATATGGAAATGAGTTTTACAATCTCAGCAATGTCAGATGTGCTCTAAACAGATATGACATGCATGAGAAGGTGTTAGGTGTCAGGCATACTGATGAAGTGGGAAACAAGCCATGTATTTGTAAATCAATGCTTTTTTGTTTGCTAAAGGCAAAATGCCTTCCACATGTACTGCACACTAATGCAGATGTTTCCCTGTGAATAAGCTCAGTAGACAGGAGATGCTACATCTTTAGAGTGACATGTGGCGTGAATAAACATAACAGTTCAGTTAACTGTGTGAACTAAGCTCTTGTAATGCTATTTCACACTCTGGAATGAGGTCCTTGCATTTGATTCTGCATTTCATCTGGGTTTTCTGAATCTGGTTGCCTTGCACTTCTATGACTTCTTCTGGTAAAGTTAATGAAAGTCATCATCTGGAACTACATACTAAATAACTGCAAGAAACAAAAAAAAGGAACATTAAAGAATACAGAATAGAATTATAAAGCTCCTTTAAAAGAACTTTTCATTAAGTGATGCCCTATTATATTACTTTACTATGGCAAAAGCTACAATACTTATGTGTAAAAATATATAAATGTATATATTCTCTAGGCTAAATTGAATGACATTTTGAATGAGTTCTGTTAAGTCATATGTTTGCTTTGAGGAAACTGATTTCTTTTATAGAAATTAAAGAATAACACTTAAAAAACACATTTTTCACAGGAGAAACCCCTGCACCAAGCATTTCAAATTTCACATCTAACATCCTCCTATGCTAACTTCATGGTTAGAATAGTTAAAATATTTACTAACACCACTCACCGGTCTCACACATATAATGAGGCTGTTGCAGCTAAACAATATATGCTATGCTGACCTGCTTAAACAAAACAATGTGATAGTAGAGCAAATGCAAAAGCAGAGATAGAGTTACCTAATGTATGCATGAATGTGTGTGTGTGTGTGTGTGTGTGTGTGTGTGTGTGTGTGTGTGTGTGTGTGTGTGTGTGTGTGTGTGTGTGTATCTATGGTATGCATGTATATATATATATATATATATATATATATATATATATATATATATATATATATATATATATATATATATATATATATATATATATATATATATATATATATATATATATATACATGGTTCCCCTTTATAATCACAAATAACTTAAATCTCAAATTTCAGTATTTCGCGACCATAAAGGCAAAACCTTCAAATACCAGATCTTCGCAATCCCAAAACTACAAATCCCAAACACACAGCATACACCACACCACACATAAACCACAACACCCACACTACAAAACAAATAAACACACAAAAACAAAACACCACACATCCACATACCTACATTACACATGAGCAGGGAGACAAACCCCTGTGCACCCCCCATACCCCCCTACTTATATATACTAACTCCGAGATCACACAAACAGTAAAAGACAGTTCACTCACGCCCAAGACATTCCACAGTCCCTTACGCACGCGCACACACACACACACACACACACACACACACACACACACACACACACACATATCACAGACAGACAAACACCAACTCATCCAACTATTACACATTCATACATTTAGCTTCCTACCCTAACCCACACATACAACTTACAATCTCACATACACTCAAACTCCCACCCAAAACCCTTACAAAACACTCACTTACCTTAGATTTCCCATAAATCCATACAGTACGCCGAGCAACATTCAAACCAAACAGTGCACGTCATGTAATGTAAAGCCATAACTGTAAATTCAAAATATTCAAATTCGCGATTATGCACTTTTGACATTTTAAAAATTTCTCCTTTATGGTCAAGAAATACTGAAATTCGAGATTTCAGTATTTCACGATTATAAAGGGGAACCATACACACACACACACACACACGCACACGCACACACACACACACACACACACACACACACACACACACATATATATATATATATATATATATATATATGGGTTCCCTATTTCATTTTGAAATACTGAAATCCCAAAATTCAGTATTTCAAAATTAAAATACCGAAGTCTTGAAATACCGGTAAACCAGAAGTGCGAAATTCAAAATCCTGAAGTACGGAGATTTTGAATTAGTGCTTCTGGTGTTGTGGTGTGTGAATGGTAAGATGTGAGTTTAGGTATGTATGTATGTATGTGGATATCTGTTGGTTAGGGGCTTTAGTGTATGGCAGTGTGTGCTTTGACTGTGATGTGTGTGTGCAAGGGTGTGTACAATGTGTGGGAGTGAGATACCTGTGTGTGTCTGATTGTGCGATCTCGGAGTTAGTATATATAAGTAGAGGGGGTGTGAGGGGTGCAGGAGTGTTTGCCCCCCTGCTTATCTGTGGTGTAAGATATTATATTTGAGTTGGGGGGGGAGTTGTGTGTATGTGTTTGTGTGTGCTGTATCTGTAGTGTAGCATCGGGAGTTTGAATTTCACGGTTTTAGAGTTTCGGTGTTTGGTGTCTTCGGCTATGTAATTTCGAAATACTGAAATTCGGGATTTCAGTATTTCGAAATGACATTCTGAATATATATATATATATATATATATATATATATATATATATATATATATATATATATATATACATATATGCATACTTGACAAAACAATTTCTAAACCAAAAAAGGTCGGTGGAAATGAAGCACATCTTAAATCCAGGGGCTTTGCAGGGACGTAAGGTCCCATGCGCCTACATCCCCTACTAATAAAATATACCTAATTTGAGATCACTCTGTAGTGGAAAAGTCATATACCCTTTACTGCTATGATTTGCTTTTGTTGATGTAGTGTGTTTTAGACCTTTTTGTCAAGTTTTTTTTTTTTTCACATCAACCTCACTCATATTAGTTCAATTTAAGTGGAGCCATCCATATCTATATTTATATCAATATTTATATCTATATCTATATCTATATCTATAGGTTCATAGGTTTATAGGTGTGTACTAGGCTAATGGCCCTGGAGCCTTTACAAGCCTAGCCAATTGAAGTGCCCTGGCATTGTGCCGCCCGACATTAGTTCTCAGTGCCTCTATCGAGTAGAGCCACTGGAGTAAACCCCGGGGTGAACTTTCTATTTCCCATCCACTCATCAAGATTTCTCTTGAAGAGAGCCAGTGAGCTGCACAGCTTGACATGTATGGGAAGTCTATTCCAAAGCATGGGCAGTCTCCGGGTTATGAACCTGTCCCTCCAGCAGGTTCTGCTGATTGTGGTAATGAGGTTGAAGTCTCTGGAATGTGGGGTGCGGAGGAATTGGGATTTCTTTAGATGTAGCATTTCTAACAGAGCTGGGTCAGACATGGCTTTGTATATCAAGCAGAGATCGCCTCTTAGTTGATGATATGTGACAGTGAATAGCTGCAGTTATTTGAGTCTGTCAATATAGGACAAGTGTTTAAGGCCTAGTATCCTCTTCGTGAGGTACTTTTGTGGCCTCTCCAGCTGTCACAAGGGTCTAGAGAGGTGAATGGCAAATGAGGCATTATACTCTATGATTGGCCTAATGAGGGAAGAGTAGAGAGAAATGATGACCTCTTTCTTCCTGGATAGAAAACCCTTGGTAATGAGATCTGCCACATAGAAGGACTTTCTGACCACAGTGGCAATGTGGTGGTCAAAGGAGAGTTACTGCCAACTTGTGCCCCCAGATCTCTTATAATGCCTTCAGTGTTTAGCGGGGTCCCATCAATCTGGTAATTAGTGGGAACTGAGTTTTTCCCAAAGGGGATGATGATGCATTTTTTGGCATTAAGCATAAGGCCATGGTTTCGACAGCAGTCATTGGTCTCAATGAAGCCTTTCTGTAGGATGTCTACATAACTTGGGGAGTTAATAATGGCTTCCCGCTTGCAGTCATCTATGAACTTTGTCAGCCAGAGTCCCTCCGTGTTGGCCCAGACTTCTAAGAAGAAGATGCAAAACAGGAGAGGATCCAGGACCGATCCCTGTGGGACTCCACTCATGACTGGCCGGCAGTCTGACTTGGAGTCTGCTACTTTCAAACTGTGGGTTCTATATGTGAACCAATTTGCAACCCACATAAAAATATAGGGGTTGATGCCTAGGTTGGTGGGTTTATCAATAATTCCTGAGTGAGGAATGATATCAAAGGCCTTGGCCAGATCGAGGTAGGCTGTATGAACTGCCTTACCCTCATCCATAGCTCTGGTGACTGATTCAAAGAAGTCAACCAGGTAGAGCAGGTATGATCTACCTTTCGTAAACCAATTTTTTTGGAAACTACAGTTTGGAGATTCCCTATATCCTTGTTACTTGAGTCCATGATGATGCACTCCAAAGCCTTACATCTCAGACTCACCAGGCTAATGGGGCGATAATTACCAGGGTCTGTAGTTGCTCTTCCTTTATGGAGAGGGATGACTGTAGCAGTGCACCATTCAGTAGGGACAAAGCCTGAGGTGAGGGTGTGAGTGAACAGAGTACACAGATGTGGTGCCAGTTCCCTTTGTAATTCATGTAGAACACAGCCAGGGATATTGTTGGGTCTCTTGGAGGCTGTATTCTAGGCCTTGGACAATGCAGCTTTAACCTGTGCTACAGTAATGTTGGATGCCTGGCATTCTTCCGGTATTGAGATTGGTCTTTTAGGGGCCTTTAGTCTGCCAAATATTGCAAACACACATTTTTTTTAATTTATGCTTTAACTCACATACTTGTTGCTTAAAAGGCATGGTGCACTACCTGTTAGCTTGGCCATTCTACGTGTGTGAGATTCCTCAAACTTCATATATTACTTTAAAACAAAAATACATTAAAAGGCTGAACCCACCATTCACTGCCTTGACATGCAAATTGCCCATCACATGTTTATCACAGATGGGTCCCTAAAGTGAACTGAAATTAATACCACCCACTCGATAGGATGAGCAAAGCTACAGCAACAGCTCATCAGCTGTCTTCTCCGACTCTTTGGCCACTAATAAAACCTGGGCTTTTGGGTTCAGGGTCTTAGGCCTGTCTGACATCGATTTGGAACTTCTTCTATGTTTTGTTTGAGTTAAACAAAGGTGCATCCAATCTGCGATACGAAGCTAGACTTGAAAAGGACATGAAAAATGCGTTATAATGGAAAGTCAATGAAACAAGTAAAAGAGCACCAAAAGAATAGATGTTGTAGCAAGGCACAGGCTTTCCTGCAATATCAGAATGGGTACTCTTTGCTGATCAAGGAATTCCAGAAGATGGTGTCAAGTGCAAATAGTAAGCTGCTGTGCAATCAACATGATATTCATCTCATCGGAAGAATGACTCAAGAAGGTGTAGGTGGACACAGTTACACCACACACTATTCTACAGCTAAGTGTAATGCTTTTGAACACTCACAGAAATCTCACCTCACTTCAGTAATACTTCAGTCAAATTTTAATTCACAGTAAGCTTGAATTAGATCTGGGGTGCTTGTGTACAGCAATAGTTTGCATGTTTATCAGCAACGTACAGCACTGTGCTCAATCACAGACATAATTCTTGCAAAAAGCAGCAGTGATCACTAAGCTTTAAGTAGCACATGCAAATGGCTGCATAGCAAGATGCAAATGACATTCTAGAACCAGATGCAGGAATGATGGGATACAAAGGGAAGGAATGAAAAATGTCATTATTCCTCTTTGTAGGTATAGTAGCAAGAGTATCTGGTCACATTACTTTGTAGAGAATCACAACACAGCGAAACAATTAAGACTGCATCCTTCAGAAGTGTTTAAACTAACAGCCATTTATGCAGAGCAGCACCTTGCTGATGTAGCCACAGATGCAGTGGCCACTTTCCTCATCATCTTAGACCACATGAAAAAGGAGATACAGGCAAGCACTCACATATCATAGTTTTGCTAATATGAAAATAAATGAGTGGTTCTGTTTGAGTAATGATATAATCCATATCCTGGAACACGCATTGTTCGCATGAATGGGAGTGAATGTTGTTCTTATGTCAGCATACATCAAGTTATGTGCAGCTCCTATAATTTTAATTATTGTGATCTTTCAATGAGCAACTGAAGAAGAGTCAGGCATTTCACAGGCATCTGCCTTAAAAAATACTTCATAAATGTATTATTAATATTATGTTTCTGCGCAATAGAAAATATATCTGGTTAGCAGAAAGGAGAGGCATTACTAGGTGTTGCTTCTATATTATTGCATGCCTGCTTCGATACTGGACAGCATGTAGGAAATGGTAAAATTCCCTGAAGTGAAGGGATTATATCATGTGTGTGTGTGTGTGTGTGTGTGTGTGTGTGTGTGTGTGTGTGTGTGTGTGTGTGTGTATGTTTGAGGGTGTGTGTGAGTGCATGTGTATTTGTTGCACTCTTGCAGTTCCTATGATTCCATGCATAGCATTTGTTTATTTTATATGTTCACTTTCAGCAAGGTCATTTCCCATAGGACCATGAGCAAAATAAATAATAACGAATACACAAACTATCCACGCAATGAAAACTTTCTCATACCCCTCCCAAAACACTGTAGTGTTCTCTGCAGCAACTGATTCTGGCCACTGCTGGATCCTTGGCTCATGTCTGTAGTCTACAGTTGAGAAATGGTGGCAGAAATGCAATACCACCTGCTCATATCTAAACACATACTCTAAATGAAAATGTATTAAGTCTGCAGAAGGCATGTTTTTTGGTACCTTAACTCATCTGTTGTGCCTATACAGTTCTGCCTTAAGACAGCAAGTAAGATATTTGCTGTGTGCATAATTCTGCATAACATAACTCTGCAAAAGATAACTTTTCACAATGAGTACATGGCTGCATCAAAACATCTTTCTGACATCATGTTAGCAGCAGTGGCAAGAGCAGACATCAATAATTCAGCACAGAGTGAAGAATGTTCATGGAATGCCCACATTTAGTCACAGGACCAGTATGTGGCAGTGCTGGCAAAGTGAAATAATCTGATCTTGAGCTCTCAGCCAAGGCAGTCATAAAGTGGAAGTATTATATAGGTTCATAGGTTCATAGCTGTGTACTAGGCTAATGGCCCTGGAGCCTTTACAAGCCTAGCCCATAGAAGTGCCCTGGCATCATGCCACCCGACCTTAGTTCCCAGTGCCTCTATCAAGGAGAGCCACTGGAGTGATCCCTGGGGTGAACTTTCTATTTCCCGTCCACTCATCAAGATTTATCTTATAGAGGGGCAGTGAGGTGCTCTGCTTAACATGTATGGGAAGTCTATTCCAGAGCATTGGCAGTCTCTAGGTTATGAACCTGTCCCTCTAGCACGTTCTGCTGATTGTGGTAATGACGTTGAGGTTTCTGGAGTATGTGGTGCAGAGGGATTATAATTTTTTCAGCTGTAGCATTTCTAACAGAGTTGGGTCAGACATGGCTTTGTAAGTCAAGCAGAGATCGCCTCTTAGTGGATGATATGAGACAGAAAATAGCTGAAGTTTTTTGAGTCTGTCCATCTGTGTGTTTAATGACTAGGATCTTCTTTGTGAGGTACTTTTGTGGCCTTTCCAGTTGTTGCATGTGTCTAGTGAGGTACATGCTAAACAGGGCATTATACTTGATGACTGGCCGAATGAGGGAAGAGTAGAGAGAGAAAGATGATGACCTCTTGCTTCCTGGATGCAAAACCCTTGGTAATGAGATGTGCCACATAGAAGGACTTTCTGACCACAGTGGCAATGTGGTGGTCGAAGGAGAGGTTGCTGTCAACCTGTGTCCCCAGATTTCTTATAATGCCTTCAGTGTTCAGTGGGCTCCCATTGATGTGGTAATTAGTGAGAACTGAGTTTTTCCCAAAAGGAATGATGACACATTTTTTGGCATTAAGCTTAAGGCCATGATTTCGACACCAGACACTGGTCTCAGTGAGGCCTTTCTGTAGGATGTCTACATCACATGGGGAGTTAATAATGGCTTCCAGTTTGCAGTCATCTGTAAACTTGGTCAGCTAGTGTCCCTTTGTGTTGGCATTGACTTCTAAGATGTAGATGCCAAACAGGAGAGGACCCAGGACCGAGCCCTGTGGGACTACACTCATGACTGGTTGGCAGTCTAACTCTGAGTCTGCTTCTTTCACACTGTGGGTTCTTTCTGTGAGCCAGTTGCAACCCACCTAGCGATATAGGGATTGAAGTCTAGTTTGGTGAGTTTATCAATAATTCTTGACTGGGGAATGGTATCAAAGGCCTTGGCCAGATCGAGGTAGGCTGTATGAACTACCTTGCCCTCATCCACAGCTCTGGTGAGTAACTCAAAAAAAATAACCAGATTGAGCAGGCATGATCTACCTTTCACAAAAAAAAAATTGCGTGGGATCTAGAGTTTGGAGATTCCCTATATCATTGTTAATTAGGCCCATGATGATGCACTCCATAGCCTTAGATATCAGACTCATCAGGCTAATGGGGCGATAATTCCCACGGTCTGTAGTTGCTACTCTTTTATGGAGAGGGATGACTGTAGCAGTGCGCCATTAAGTAGGGGCAAAGCCTGACATGAGGGTGTGAGTGAAGAGAGTACACAGATGTGGTGCCAGTTCACTTTGTAATTCATGTAGAACACAGCCAGGGATATTGTTGGGTCTCTTGGAGGCTGTATTCTAGGCCTTGGACAATGCAGCTTTAACCTGTGCTGCAGTAATGCTGGGTGCCTGGCATTCTTCCAGTATTGAGATTGGTCTTTTAGGGTCCTTTAGTCTGCCAAACATTACAATCTCACAATTTTTTTAATTTATGCTTTAACTCACATACTTGTTGTTTAAAAGGCACGGTGCACTACCTGTTAGCTTGGCCATTATATGTGTGTGTGAGATTCCTCAAATTTCATATATTACTTTAAAATAATGACCTCATTAAAAGGCTGAACCCACCATTCACTGCCTTGACATGCAAATTGCCCATCACATGTTTATCATGGGTGTGTCTCTAAAGTGAACTGAAATTAATACCACCCACTCAATAGGATGAGCAAAGCTACAGCAACAGCTCATCAGCTGTCTTCTCCGACTCTTTGGCCACTAATAAAACCTGGGATTTTGGGTACAGGGTCTTAGGCCTGTCTGACATGGACTTGGAACTTCTTCTATGTATTGTTTGAGTGAAACAAAAGTGCATCCAATCTGCGATACGAAGCTAGACTTGAAAAGGACATGATAAATGTATTATAATGGAAAGACATGGAAACAAGTAAAAGAGCACCAAAGGAAAAGATGTTGTAGCAAGGCACAGCCTTTCCTGCAGTATCAGAATGGGTACTCTTTGCTGATCAAGCAATTCCAGAAGATGTTGTCAAGTGCAAATAGTAAGCTGCTGTAATAATCAACATGATATGCATCTCATTGGAAGAATGACTTAAGGAGGTGTAGGTGGACACAGTTACACCACACACTGTTCTGCAGCTAAGTGTAATGCTTTTGAACACTCACAAAAATCCCAGCTCACTTCAGTAATACTTCAGTCAAATTTTAATTCATAGTAAGGTTGAATTAGATCTGGGGTGCTTGTGTACAGCAATAGTTTGCATGTTTATCAGCAAAGTGCAGCACTGTGCTCAATCACAGACATAATTCATGCAAAAAGTACAGCAGTGATAACTAAACTTTATGTAGCACATGCAAATGGCTGCATAGCAAGATGCAAATGACATTCTAGAATGAGATGCAGGAATGATGGGATGCAAACGGAAGGCATGAAAAATGTCATTATTCCTCATTGTAGGTATAGTAGCAAGACTATCTGGTCACATTACTTTATAGAGAATCACAACATATCGAAACAATTAAGACTGCATCCTTCAGAAGTGTTTAAACTAACAGTCATTTATGCAGAGCAACACTTTGCTGATGTAGCCACAGATGCAGTGGTCACTTTCCACATCATCTTAGACCACATGAAAAAAGAGATACAGGCAATCACTCACATATCATAGTTTTGCTAATATGAAAATAAATGAGTGGTTCTGTTTGAGTAATGATATAATCCATATCCTGGAGCATGCATTGTTCGCATGAATGGGAATGAATGTTGTTCTTATGTCAGCATACATCAAGTTATGTGCAGCTCCTATAATTCTAACTACTGTGATCTTTTAATGAGCAACTGAAGAAGAGTCAGGCATTTCACAGGCATCTGCCTTAAAAAAATACTTCATAAATTTATTATTAGTATTATGTTTCTGCGCAATAGAAAATATATCTGGTTAGCAGAAAGGAGAGGCATTACTAGGTGTTGCTTCTATATTATTGCATGCCTGCTTCGATACTGGACAGCATGTAGGAAATGGTAAAATTCCCTGAAGTGAAGGGATTATATCATGTGTGTGTGTGTGTGTGTGTGTGTGTGTGTGTGTGTGTGTGTGTGTGTGTGTGTGTGTGTGTGTGTGTGTGTGTGTGTGTGTGCGTGTTTGTGAGTGTGTGTGAGTGCATGTGTATTTGTTGCACTCTTGCAATTCCTATGATTCCATACATAGCATTTGTTTATTTTATATGTTCACTTTCATTTCCCATAGGACCATGAGCAAAATAAATAATAGCGAATACACAAACTATCCACGCAATGAAACATTTCTCATACCTCTCCCAAAACACTGTAGTGTTCTCTGCAGCAAATGATTCTAGCCACTGCTGGATCCTTGGCTCATGTCTATAGTCTACAGTTGAGAAATGGTGGCAGAAATGCAATACCACCTGCTCATATCTAAACACATACTCTAAATGAAAATGTATTAAGTCTGCAGAAGGCATGTTTTTTGGTTCCTTAACTCATCTGTTGTGCCTATGCAGTTCTGCCTTAAGACAGCAAGTAAGATATTTGCTGTGTGCATAATTCTGCATAACATAACTCTGCAAAAGATAACTTTTCACAATGAGTATATGGCTGCATCAAAACATCTTTCTGACATCACGTTAGCAGCAGCAGCAGGAGCAGACATTAATAATTCAGCACAGAGTGAAGAATGTTCATGGAATGCCCACATTTAGTCACAGGACCAGTATATGGAAGTGCTGGCAAAGTGAAATAATCTGGTCAAGAGCTCTCAGCCAAGGCAGTCATAAAGTTGAAGTATTACATAGGTTCATAGGTTCATAGCTGTGTACTAGGCTAATGGCCAAGGGAGCCCGCAGGATTTTTTGCAGGGGGGTGCAAACCCAGAGCCCCACCCACATAGCTCTCCCCGCCCCCTGCCAACAGCCCCGCCCACATCCACCCACCCCAAGCCCTGCCCACACAGCCATTCCAGTGTCCCATTACTTGGCTATTTCTCCCCATTTGCCGTAGACACTGCTCAAATCTGTGTGCATACTGTTTTATGCTTTAGTTCTACAATGATTACAGGCAGTTGGATTTAATTTACAACTTTTATTTCAAACATTATAGCCCAAACACTGAGACATTTACTAAACCTAAACAAAGCAATAGTCTTACAATGAAAACAGACTTGGCAATAAAGCTTCTCTTCTTTTGAAACTCACATTCAATGAAACAGCGTTGAAACCCACATTCAAAGAAAATGCATCTGGCCAGTGGCAGGTTATTTACCTTTGAACTGTTTTCAAGCAATAGGCTCCTTGCACACTGTTAGGGCAATGCAAAAGTTTTGATTTACCGGATTGTATTAATTATAATATATAATTGAATTATATCCCTTGTATTATACAGCAACACTTGTTTGAGTGTCTCTGCTGAAGTAAAAGTAATCTGCATAATTCCACATTAAAGATATATGAAACTAATGAAGATGTTGTTGCTAGAAAACAACTGTATATTTCACTGTTTCATCTACAAATTCAGTGCCTGCTACCGTCAAAGAAAAAAATGCCTATGTTAAATTAAAAAAAATGGTAAGCTGGTATATTGCAATAGAAAATGGATGGCAAGCTGAAAACCAGGTTCATAGTTATTAGGCATCTCATCCAAAGGTGGACATCCTCAGGACTGCAGCATACAAATATACATGCTGTAGGAATAGAACCTCAAGCCTCTACATTAAGATGCAAGTATTCTACTTGTGGTGCTACTAACATAGCTTTAAAACTTTATACCACAATAGAGATACCACATGCTAAACAAAACAGTTGCACATTGTAAATAGACTTGGCATGAGCAACAGTAAACTTCACTTCCCTTAAAACTCAGTTCCTTGAAAATGCACTTGAAAATAAATTCCACCTGCTAACTCTAACTTGGGCATTTCACTTTCTCTCTCCCTCACAAACATACCATACCCCTCAAGGCCTCAACCTTAGTGCAAGAAATCTGGACAAAACCTAAAATAAGTAGGGACAGATTATAAATATGGCTCTCATAAACTTAGAAAATTGCAAGAGTAACAGGATTTGTGTTAGTATGCATTTTTCTAAACGATATGACATCTAAAACTGAAATGTCTCATTATTTAGCAACTTCAATCCTTTTTAGGAGGAATATGGGGCAAAAATCTGGACATTCTGCAAAAACCTGGACAGCTGAGGGGTATGCTACCTCCCTCACACACACACACAAAATAATTCTGGTCAGACTTGAATTAGTTCTGGAAAGGTTGCACTGAACGGCACCATGCTTGATCTGAAGTGGGTGAAATCCTGGTAGCCAGTGATAATAACTGATCTGCAGCTCAGCAATGTGGAGCATTAAAGCATTTTTAGCAGAGCATTGTTTCATCACTACCTATTGTGTTTGCACATAAGCTGTAGTTATTTCAAACATTTGCCTTTTTTGATTATTGACTTCAGTGTGGAGCTTACCTAGTTGTTGCAGGGCTTGGCTTTTAAGTAAGGTAGCAATGCTTATTTACCATATACCATTAAAGCCACCCAACTAAGTGTACTAACACACAGACACTGCTATAAGACACTGGTCTGCAATAAAATGTAATGAGCTTCTGAAAATACTGTAATCCTGTCCTTTTATTACAAATACTGTCATATGCATTTCAATACCCAAGGCTTATACATTATCTAGTTATGTAAATATTCTCTGCATGACAACAACGAAAAGGCTTTCAATGCTGGTAATTCTTTAACAATATGCTTACTAAAGCTTACTTGCATCTTGCAATCTCCGACAAGCTTACCTGATGTTCATTAAACCATGGCTACTTAAACAGAGCAACAGGGCACTGTGACAGCATGCAGTTCCTGAATAATAAGAAGCATAAATCAACAGTATAAAAATCTGATAGAAAACCAGAACATTCTGCAAAATCAAGGAGAGATGAAAAGACATGGTCGTATTTGTGATCTACCTTGGATGGGGGGATGCTCTGCACACTTACACTGCATAACTGCTCCTTGCCTTCCTTGGACACATCCAGAGCCACTACAATGGAGGGTGGGGTGCAATAAGTATGTCATAATTTGAAATGTCTCTGGCTGACAGTGATGGCTGTAACACTCATACCTCTCAACTTCAGAGCAAGAAATCTGGACAAAGCCATACATAGAACACAGGCCCAAAAATAAGGCCAATTTTTAAATATTGCTCTTATTAACTTAGATAATAGAACAGTAGTAGATCTTGCATTAGTATATTTTCTGAAGGGTATAAAATCTGAAACTCAAATGTTTGCCATTATTTTCTAACTTCAATCTTTAATGACTTGCCACTAATTTGCCAGAAAACCACAAGTTTATGAAAAACGGACCAAAATGTGATGCAAAAATACCTGTCAAAAAAGGGACACCTTTTTAGTATTAACATTGTTAACTTGAGCAGCTAACAAAATAAGAGCATCTACATGCATTTCTGAAATAAAAGTAATCTATAACTCTGATCATTAGTTATATACAATTGTAAACCCTCCACATTTTCTTCCAAAATTGCCATTTTGGAGGAGGGATTATTAGGGAGAGCAACATTTTGAGCCAAAATTGGGGACAATTGAGAGGTTTGGATATTCCTAATCTACAGTGATTTGCACATACCTCTCAACCTCTTAATGCAGGAAATCTGGACAAGGCCAAATATATTGGGGGAACATACAAACACTACTAAAAATTGCTCTTGTATAAACTTAAGACAGTCTTGCATTAGCATGCATTTTTCTGAAGGTTATGACGTCTGAAACTATGTGTCATTTAGTGACTTCATTCCTAAATGATTTGCTAGAAAACCACAAATTTTATGAGGAACAAACCAAAAATAAGAAGCAAATATCTATTCATTCTGCAAAGATATGGACAACTGAGAGGTATAGTTCAAATCGGGGCTGTCTGAGTTCGCTACCCCCCCCTCACAAAATCATGGTCGAATGGAGCCTCCCCCTGCAGCCATTCCAATGTCCCATTCCTTGGTTATTTTGCCCCATTTACCATAAACACTGTAATGTGCATACTGCTTTACTTCTGCGATGATTTAGGATTTCATTTGAAAGTTTTATTTTGCATTTTACAGCACAAACCCTAATACATATCTGTTAAACAAAGCAATGCAGTCTCACAATGAAAATAGACTAACATTAAAACTTCTCTGCCCTTGAAACTCACATGCATTGAAACAGCATTGAAACCCACATTCAAAGAAAATACATTTTGCCAGTGGCATATAAATATTAACTCTGGGCTGTCTTCAAAATCATAGGCCCCTCGAACATAACATACACATGCGCCTTGATACACCTCCCTGACTGTATTACATTATATTCCTTGTACAATACAGTACAGTTGTTAGAGGGCATTTTGAAATTATTGTTTTGAACATTTTTCCAGTAAACAATGAAACAAAATGCATACACCACTGACAAAACTGCCCAATTCAGAACATTTCCATCATAAAAAGTCTACTTAACCTTCTATAGTCCACCAGTATCAGTAAAAAATATGCACAATCTCTGAAGTAGTAAAATCCACATTAAAGAAATTTGTAACTAATAAAGAGGTTGCTGCTTTATATGTCATTGTTTAATCTACAAATAAAGTGCCTGTTACCCTTGAAGAATAAATTGCCTTTGTTGCATGCAATACAAATGATAAGCTAGTAATACAGCAATAGGGACTGGATAGCAAACTGATAACAGGTTCATAGTTACTAGGTATCTTTAACAAAAGGACTGCAGCATCCACCCCCTTTACAACACAGTACAGTATCAGCAATGCATCTACCTATTGTGGGAGTAGAACCCACAGCCTTCAGCATCAAAAGCAAGGACACTATCTGTTGTGCTATTAACAATGCAAGCAGACTAAACATAAGCAGCACTAAATTTTTGTTTCCCTGCAGCTCTCAGCTCATAAAATCTACTCGACACTCAGCTGTATCTCTGAACTTTGCAGCACAAGAAATCTGGAAAAAGCCAAAATTTATTGTGGGGGGGGGGACAAAAACCAGGGACACATTTTAAACATTGCTTGTATAATGTTGGAAAGTTGCTAGAATAAAATGCTGCGTTACCACCATACATTTCACTGCCACGTCTTGAACCCAGGGGACCCTGTGCAAAACAGTCAGAGCAATATACCACTACGCCAAATCAGCTGTTTTGTGAAAGAGGAAGACTGAAACTTAAATGGCTACCATTTAGTGAATTCAGTTCTCACCATAGCACAGCTGTCAACCTCTTAGCACAAAATACCTGAACAAAGTCAATAATGGGTGAATACAACCCCCAAACATTCAGTGAATTCAGTTCTCACCATAGCTCTCAACCTCTTAGCAAAAAACACCTGGACAAAGCCAGTAATGGGGGAATATAGCCCCCAAACATATTCAGTGAATTCAGTTCTTACCGTAGCTCTCAACATTAGCACAAAACCTGGATGAAGCCAATAAATACCTGAACAAAGCCAATACTGGGTGAATACAGCCCCCAAACATATTCAGTGAATTCAGTTCTTACCATAGCTGTCAACCTTAGCAGAAAACCTGGATGAAGCCAATAATGGGGGGGGGGGAGGGATACAGTCCCAAAGACAGGGATGCATTTCAAATATCCATCTTGTACACTTAAAAAATTGCTAGAATAAAAGCTTTTGTTACCATGCAGTTTCTGAAGAATATGAAGTCTGATACTGAAATTTTATAAATGGAGGTCAGTAATTTCTTGCCTAAGAAAGTAGGTATAAGTGGCACTAATTTCCTTTGGTTATGTCATGGTATTAATAGTATTCACACTGGTTTAACATGGTTTAGACTAAGTAGTAGTCAAAAACTTTGACGTTTTTCTCCAAGTGTCATTATAATGAATTTGGAGCACAGGTGACACACACACACACACACACACACACACACACACACACACACACACACACACACACACACACACACACAAACACACGCACACACACACACACACACACACAGTTTTGATTATGGTTTTGTGAACAGGCGTACTTTTAATCTCCACTAGAGGTTACCATAACACCTGAGGAGCATGCAATTGGCCATCCAAACCTTGGAACCATTCTTGAGTACAGGTCATGAAGCATGGTGTTCTTCCATACCAGCAGTGACCTATGTTGATTAGTATTCCATCTCATTGAGGACTGGAGGTAGTAGTATTGCATGGCCAGTGGCTCCTGCTTTGTGAGGGGATCTAGATGATTCTGTGCAGGTTTTCCCTAGTGGAGACAGGGATTAATTCCAAATATGTGACACATACATAATAGGATGGGCTACACATGAAAACCTACACACACACACACACACACACACACACACACACACACACACACACACACACACACACACACACACACACCTTACCAAAGCTGCCCGTTTCAGTTCCCGCTCCACTAAAGCGTCCCATCTTCCGTCCGTTTCGGTTCCCGCTCGCAAGGATCCCATCTTCCGTCCGTTTCGGTTCCCGCTCACTTGCCAGGGCCCCATCTTCAGTACGGTCCTCCAAGTCATTTCAGCTCCCGCGCCTAAACTGTTCCCGCTCGCAAACGTCGCGCAATGATGTCAGCACGCCTGTGACTGGGCTTCTTAAAGAAGAACGCCTAAAAAAAAAAAAAAAAAAAAACACTTTTTTTTTTAAATCAAAGGATTAACTTGTCAGCGGATTCCAGGGGGGTGCAAGTGCACCCCCTTGCACCTGCCTGCGGGCGCCCTTGCTAATGGCCCTGGAGCCTTTACAAGCCTAGCCCATAGAAGTGCCCTGGCATCATGCCACCCAACCTTACTTCCCAGTGCTTCTATCAAGTAGAGCCACTGGAGTGATCCCTGGGGTGAACTTTCTATTTCCCGTCCACTCATCAAGACTTCTCTTATAGAGGGCCAGTGAGGTGCTCTGCTTGACATGTATGGGAAGTCTATTCCAGAGCATTGGCAGTCTCTGGGTTATAAACCTGTCATTCTAGCATATTCTGTTGATTGTGGTAATGACGTTGAGGTTTCTGGAGTGTGTGGTCCAGAGGTATTTGGATTTCTTCAGCTGTAGCATTTCTTTTTTTTTTTCAATAATCATTTTTTATTATTTTTCACAACCATATTACAAATTCACATATTATATACACTATATACAAAATGCTTCCATTGGTTAATTTCACATATATCAACCTCATGTATTGATCAAAGGTACAGCACTCACAATCAAAAAGAAAATAAAAAAAAAAAAAAAAAAAAAAAAATCCAACATTAACAAATCCAAGCCAACAATCTGTCTTTTCTGTACATTTTCTATCTAATCTAAGGTTGATTTAGACTATATTCTGGTTCCCAAGAAAAAGTGGATAGTAACCTCTTAAGCCAAAATAATATTAAAAATTTGCTCCCAGATATTTATGTTGTTGATATTTTTTTTGTGATCACTAATTAACAGTTTATGCGCTAAGATGTGTTTTATTGCCAACAATCTGAAATTTTCCCACGATGTCTGGGCTGGGTTCAACCAATTTGTGGCTATATATAATTTCATTAATAGGCAAATATTCATAATTACAATCGTTTTTGATTTATTTAGATTCTCCGGGGGAATATGAAGAATCATAAACTCCCAAGAGAGTGTTGAATTTTGATAACCCATTTTTTGTAACTGCAATTTTAATGAATTCCACAATTTGTAAATGCACTTACAACTCCAGAACATGTGAAGCAAATCTGCTGTCTGATCAAAGCAATGTGGGCATATGGGTGAATTCTTCGCATCAAATTTGTGCAAAGTGAGACGAGTATAGTATGCATTGTTAAATATCATCAGCTGCGTAAATACCAATTTCTGAAGGGATACGGAATTTAATATTAATTTAAATGCCTCCAATATCTTATTGTCGTCTGGGAATATCAATTTCTCTCTCCAGTAACTCGATAAAAGAATATAATTATTATACTTCCTCTCTTTTATCAATTTATATGCTGCGGTTATATATTTTCTTTCCTGCAACAGCGCTTCCCATAGATTACGAGAAATTATTAAATCTTCCCCTTTAATTTCAAAGTTGTTAAAATAGTTTATAACCAAGTCTTTTAGCTGTCTTATTATAATTAAATAGGAAATTAGGGAGTTCTATTTCTTTTAAAATATCCTGTGCTGGTACTCCTAGAAAAGGATATAAATCGAGTACAGTTAACTCCATGATTAAAGGGAATTTCTTTAGATCAATCAATTGACCACCAATTGTTAAATTTGGGTTCCTATGAAACGGTTGGAAAACCATCATATATTTTAGTAAATTTAAGGAAGCGAAAAGAGTTTGAATTGCCGTTACATAACTTTTGATGTGCTCCATTAGCTTATATTTACTCATTGTCCAATTATTTAAAAAGGGTAATGCTTTAGCGTTGACTCCCACTTCATTTATATGCTTGTACGTTAAGAGCACCCATTTGGGTGTCCATTTTCTATTATCACTATCAAGTAAGACGTCTTTAAAATCCTATTGGCCTGAATCACTAAATAGTACATTTCAAATCCGTAATTCCAGCCCCCTCCTTATTTTTGGAGCCATCAATTTTTCATATGAAATTCTCGTCTTCCTAGGTTCCCAAAGAAATCTTCCCAATCTTATATGAAGCTGTTTGAAGAATGTTTTGGTAATTCTGAGTTGTGCAGCTCTAAAATATATAACATTCTAGGAAGAACATTCATTCTTATGATAGCTGCTCTTGCCATCATCGGTAACTTCAATCTACTCCATCTTTCAAGATCCAATGTTATTTGATCTGTAGTTGACTTTACATTGTTAATAAAAAAATCTCTATTTTCAGTTGAGAAGACAATTCCCAGATATTTTATATTTTCTTCCGTCAATACTTGTCCTATTAATGGTAGCATTGAAAAAGGTGTGGGTGTCTTTAATGGGAATATTTTAGATTTTTAAAATTTAGCTTGTAATTGGAAATTCTCTCAAAGATTTCTATTGCAGCTAATATTTTTTCAGTATCGGAAAAAGGTGTGGTACAATATATGTTTAAATCATCTGCATAGGCAGCCATCCTAACCTTTATTCCATACAGTACAGGAGAATTATAAAAAACATTTTGCTTAAGGTGTAAAAATAAAGGCTCCAAGTAAAGATTAAATAAGATGGGAGATAATGGGCAGCCCTGTCGGGTACCATTTATGATTTTTATCCTATTCGAGCATTCGTGATTTATAAATAAATTTGTGTATGCATTTCTATATAGTATCCTTAACATTGAGATAAACTCCTGCGGTATATTAAAATAAGGTAATGTATCAAATAAATAATCCAAATTAACCCTATCAAATGCTTTCTGAGCATCAATAATTAGGGCATACAAATTCAGGTTTTATATTTCGCATAAGAGATTAAGGTATGGAGCGTTAAGGTATTATCTGTGGTCTGCCTCCCATCCATAAACCCCGCCTGTTCCTCTGATATTATTGGGTTTATTACCTTTTTCAGCCTACTCGCCAGAATGGATGTCATGATTTTCATGTCCATATTCAAAAGTGATGTAGGCCTGTAATTATCAGGATTTTTGGAATCACCTTTCTCTTTTAATATCAGAACTGTCCTTGAGGCATTAAAATGAGGATCATTAATTCTATTTAGAGTGATATAATTAAAAGTCTGTGACAATACACTGCTCAAAATCTCAGTAAAAGATTTGTAGAATTCCGAGGTCAAACCATCTGGGCCTGGGGCTTTGTGAGGCTTCAGTTTCTTGATTGTTTCGGACACCTCCTCAACTGTAATCGGTTTGATTAAATCTCTATGAAATTCCTTGTCAATATTAGGAAAAGTGATTCTCTGTAAAAAATCTTTTCTGTCTTTATCTTGCAAGAGTGTCTGCTTCTCACCATAAATCTGATTAAAAATTTTTTCAAAGGTCGTCATGATATCCGCCTTGTCAGTATATGTAGTATTGTTATAGTGTATTTCAGTAATTAATCGTGTTGATTTCATCTGGTTAATAATACGAGCTAATGCTTTCGAGGGGGTTTGAATAAGATTTGCATATTTAACTAAATTTCTTTGTTCATAAAGTGACAAATTTCTATTATGAAGTAAAAATAGTTCTTTTTGACATCTTAATAGCTCAGTTTCTGTCTGTTCATTATAGTTCCTCATCAAATCTTGGTCCAGTAATTGAATTTTAGTTTCTAAATCCAATTGAGTCTTCTTTGTAATTTTTTATAATATGTAGCTTTTGTATAAATAGTCCTCTTAGCTGCGTTTTAGTTGTAGCCCATTCTATATCTATTGGGTGTCTATTTTGGGAAATATTATTTAATGACTGTTTAAGTATCGCCTTGACTTCCATTAATATATCTTCCTTGGTTAGTAAATATGGGTTCAAGGACCAATTATACCCTCGAAGCCTCTTAGTATCCATATTACTACTGTTTAAGGTTAAAGTTATCTTTGAATGGTCTGAGAGTTGTCTGACTTGATTAGAAACACTAGGGTCAGCTGAGATCAACACCTCTGAAATTAAGAAAAAGTCAATTTTCGACCACATTTTATGGCAGGTTGAATAATAAGTAACATTCTCTGCTTTCCCTTGTGAATATATGTGTTTAAAAGGGTTATAGAGTTTGAAATCCATTTTCAATTCTTTCAATGCTACCATTGCCTGTTTATTGAACGCTGAAGAAGCACCCAACTTGTCTAATTTAGGATCTTGACAAGAGTTCCAGTCACCTCCCAACACTATATAGCAATTATTGTATGACTGTAAAATGGAATAGATTGAAGCTATGAAATGATGCTGATTAACATTAGGGGCATATACACATATTAGTACTATAGGTTTATCATAACATTTGGATGTGAGAAGGACCAAACACCATCTACCCTCCTGATCCATTTTCACATCCCTAATATCTCCCTGAAAGTGATTCTTAACTAAAATTGCCACCCCTGCACTATTTGTTGTTCCTTCCGTCACAATCTTCCTAACCCATTTCTTATCCTTCACTGACTCCCACTGATTATTAGTCATATGCGTTTCTTGTAATAAAATACAACATGCTGATGATTTGAGAAACAAATGAAAAAACAGCTTTCTTTTTTTCATGTTCTGGAGTCCTTTGACATTCCAAGATTCTATTATCCACATTTAACGTTCATTAGAAATATAACTGGATATCTAATCTCTTTGAGCAACCTTAGAATAACATAAGTTGGCATATCATCAATTGTATGGAAGCAAAACTGCCATCCTATCCCTACCCAGTGCCTACCCACTATTCATCTGGACCAGGATGAACATAGTTTTTTTACATTACTGGAAACCATTTGAGTAACTAATCTACCAATTCTATTATTTAACAATGAAACCCCATGCAAAAAACCTACAACAACTACTTCTACGTCTACAAAGCCTAATTCTGACATTCCCTACTAAACACTACTTATAGGTAACTACAGCTCTGTACATATTTATGGATATACAAATAAACTAATTGTACCCTGAGATTCTTATGCACTTCAATTCACTTCAGCTTTATATTCAGCAATAGCAAATAACATTCTAATTTGTTGTTCTATACAGTATTAAATATTAGTTGACATAGAAAGCAGACAGTTATTTAACATTTCCCAACATCCTGTATCTACTGAATAAAATGATCTAACTACTTTAATCTGCTTTGTTCTTCCCCTACAACTTACCTACTAACATATTAATATTGAAAACCAATGCAGTTCAAAATAAAACTATAATGGCACTTTCATTTGTAATAACCATATGTGAATAAGAGAGGAACCAAGGGGTTAAAATAAAAAAAGAGAAAAAAAAGCATGAAGGGAGCACAGCAAAAGGAGAAGAAATAAGAAAAAATGCCTTAAATTACACATAAAAAATAACTTCTTTTATGTTCTTTTATTATTATATGCACATTGTTTAAATCTGACCAACTAACCATTTTTACATCATTTATCAGTTAGAAATAATACCACCTATCTACAGGAATAAAGGAAAGGAGTAAAGAGAAGGGAGATATAGGGAAAAAAAAGAGAAAACAAATATAAAAAAAAAATTACAGTACCTTATTCTGCCACTACACATAACCATCTCCTTTTTTAATACACAATGCATTTCCACAGCGTTTACCTGCATCACTTTGACTTCACACACTATCTTACAGTCCTTTTCCTGCAAAATAAGTCCAAACAGGTTTCTTTTTACTTCACCAGCAGTTCCTCTTTCTTCTCAGCTATTTAAACTGTAAAGGCAGTTCAATCAACTGGAACTACGAGATAAGATAAGAAAATAAAATTCCAGGCCTGCTACAAGAAACAGAACAGACAAAGGATTTTAAAGCCTCAGATTGTCGTAAATGAAACATCCCATTCTCCCTGGTGCTGCAGAAAGCCAAAATGGACTGTTCACATTTCTGAAGATGGGAGAGCCTTAAAATCTTCAAAAAGTAGGTCTTGCTTCTTTCCTTGTGCTTACAGAGTATTTAATGCCATCCACAGTAAAATTAGGTTATTAGGATATTTCATTTGAAATCTGATATTTTTGTCAATCAGAAACTTACAATATGGAGCCAGCATTTGTCTAGATTGCCTTATTTGTGTTGGTAAATCCTGTGCTATAGAAATTTTATTATTTTGCCACATTATAGATCCACCAGATTTTTTAATAGTTAACAGTACTTTGCTCACATCTTGGTAGTTCAATATTTTAACATAAACAGGTCTGGGTATATTTGAAGCTTGAGATTCTCTGTATGCTCTATGCGCCCTTTCTATGACCATCTGCTTAACAACCTCAGAGTCCTTGAGCAGTATTTCGAATATTTGTTCATAGGTTCATAGGTTCATAGGTTTATACTAGGCTATCTGCCCGAGGGCATTTACAAGCCTAGCCCATAGTTTTGTGGCTTACGCCACCCCTTTAGTATGGGGAACTATACCCATTATTTTACTGTGCCTCTGTCGAGCAGTGACACTGAGGTAATCCCTGGGGTATATCTGCGATCTCCCATCCATTGGTCAAGATTTCTCTTGAACAAGGCCAGCGAGGTGCTCTGCCTCACATATACCGGGATTTTGTTCCACAGCATAGGGAGTCTTTGGGTGATGAATCTATCCCTCCAGCACGTCCTATTAATAGCCGTGTCGAGGTTTAAGTCTCCGCCTTGTGGCTCTGATGGATCTAGATTTATTGAGGTGAAGCATATTCATCAAATCTGGGTTTGACATGGCCTTGTATGTCAGGCACAGGTCACCTCTGAGCAAGCGGTAGCGACTGAATAGAGCTGAAGTTCTTTCAGTCGGGCAGCATAGGACAGATTTTGAGACCCTTTATCCTTTTGGTGAGGAACTTTGTGGCCTCTCCAGCTGCTGCAAGTGTCGGGTCAGATACATTCCGAATGGGGCATTGTACTCAATCATTGGTCTGATGAGTGATGAGTACAGGGAAACTATGACCTCCCTTGATCTAGATGTGAATCCCTTCATGATAAGGTGGGCAATGTAGAAGGTCTTCCTAACTACTTTAGCTACATGGGTGTCGAATGACAGGCTACTGTCAACCTGGGTCCCCAGGTCCCTAATAACTTCTTCTGTGCTCAGTGGATTGCCACCTATGTGGTAGCTAGGGGTAACCTTGTTTTTCCCGAAGGGTATGACTATGCATTTTTTGGCATTTAACTTTAGGCCATGGCTCTGGCACCAGTTATCCGTTTCTGTGAGACCTTTCTGAAGGATATCTGTGTCAGATGTGTTTTCGACTATGGCGCCCAGTTTGCAGTCATCTGCAAACTTTGTCAGCCATAACCCTCCTGTGTTTTCTTGTACTTCGGAGAAGTAGATGCCAAACAAGAGTGGGCCCAGGACTGAGCCCTGTGGGACACCACTTGTGACAGGCTTAGAGTCTGACATGGCGCCAGCAACTCTGACCCTGTGGGTTCTGTCGCTCAGCCAGTTTGCAACCCATCTTGTGATGTATGGGTTAACATTTAAGCTGATGAGTTTTTCAATGATACCCGAGTGGGGTATTGTATCGAAAGCTTTCGCCAGATCGAGGTATGCTGTATGGATATTTCATTCATTTGTGTAATAGAAGTGATCAGGTCATTATATTGAATAGATTCTGGGATCCCTCTAATGATTATATTGTTACATCTGGATCTTGCTTCCAAGTCCAGAATTTTATTTTGCATCATTTGAATGTCAGTTCCATGTGTCTCTGTTCTTTTAGTGAGCATTAATATATTGTCTTCATTGGTAGCAATTCTAGTTTCTGCTTTCTCCATTCTTTCGAGAATCCGATTACATGTGTCACTAATTGAAAGTGTTTGAGATGTTAGCTCTTTTAAGGCATCCTGTATAGGTAGCAATGCTGATTTGATTTCTTCCATTGTGACCTGTTGATCAGATTTTGTTGATGACCCTGTTTTTGCAGTCTCTTGCTGTTTGATAGTTTTCTGTCTCTTGATTAAAGATTCTTTCTCCAGTGATTGCAAAGCTGACAGCTTGGTTTTGGAAGTTGTAGTTTCCATATTTTTGTCCTCCTTTGACATTTCGAAATTCTACACGAAGATTTATTTCCCAAAGAAAAGTTACAAAAGTGAGATCAATCAGTCCTTTGTTTGGTGCTCTGTTCAGAGTCAACCTGACAATCAGATCCAATCCTGCTATTACCAAGTATTTTTTTTGATTTTTCTTTCTCAGAACCAAAAGTGACTTCTGGTCAATTAGTAATAACTGCCAATTAGTTTGTTTACTCTAAGTATAACTCCACAGGGTTGATTTTTTTCTCAGGTATTTGAAGAGCTGAAGTACTGCAGTGCTTATAGAACGGCAGCCATCTTTGTTCCTCCAGCTGTAGCATTTCTAACAGAGTTGGGTCAGACATGGCTTTGTAAGTCAAGCAGAGATCGCCTCTTAGTAGATGATATGAGATAGCTGAAGTTTTTTGTCTGTCTGTCTGTGTGTTTAAGGTCTAGGATCTTCTTTGTGAGGTACTTTTGTGGCCTTTCCAGTTGTTGCATGTGTCTAGTGAGGTACATGACAAATGGGGCATTATACTCAATGACTGTCCAGATGCGGGAAGAGTAGAGAGAGAGATGATGACCTCTTGCTTCCTGGATGCAAATTAGATGTGCCACATAGAAGGACTTTCTGACCACAGTGGCACTGTGGTGGTCGAAGGAGAGGTTGTTGTCAACCTGTGTCCCCAGATTTCTTATAATGCCTTCAGTGTTCAGTGGGCTCCCATCGATGTGGTAATTAGTGGGAACTGAGTTTTTCCCAAAAGGAATGACGACACATTTTTTGGCATTAAGCTTAAGGCCATTACTTCAACACTAGACACTGGTCTCAGTGAGGCCTTTCTGTAGGATGTCTACATCACATGAGGAGTTATTAATGGCTTCCAGCTTGTAGTTGTCTGTGAACTTGGTCAGCTAGTGACCCTTCGTGTTGGCCTAGACTTCTAAGAAGGAGATGCCAAACAGAAGAGGACCCAGGATCGAGCCCTGTGGGACTCCACTCATCACTGGTCAGCAGTCTGACATGGAGTCTGCTACTTACACACTGTGGGTTCTTTCTGTGAGCCAGTTTCAACCCACCTAGCGATATAGGGGTCGATGCCTAGTTTGGTGAGTTTATCAATAATTCTTGAGTGGGAATGGTATCAAAGGTCTTGGCCAGATTGAGATAGGCTGTATGAACTACCTTGCCCTCATTCACAGCTCTGGTGAGTAACTCAAAGAAGACAACCAGATTGAGCAGGCATGGTCTACCTTTCACAAAAAACAAATTGCATGGGATCTAGAGTTTGGACATTTTCTATATCCTTTGTAAGTTAGACCCATGATGATGCACTCCTTAGCCTTAGATATCAGACTAATCAGGCTAATGGGGTGAGAATTCCCAGTGTCTGTAGCTGCTCCCCCTTTATGGAGAGGGATGACTGTAGCAGTGCGCCATTCGGTAGGAACAAACCCTGAGGTGAGGCTGTGATTGAACAGGGCACACAGATGTGATGCCAGTTCACCTTGTTGTTCATGTAGAACACATCCAAGGATATTGTCAGGTCCCATGGAAGCTGTATTATTGGCCTTGGATGATGCTGCTTTAACCTGTGCTGCAGTAATGCTGGGTGCCTGGCATCCTTCCTGTATTGTGATTGGTCCTTTGGGAGGATGAAGAGGGGTGAAGTTGGTACTGAATATGTCAATCAGTATGTTGGCAATATCTCTTGGCTCAGTATAGGAGGAACCATTGTGCAGTAACCCAGAGCAAACCTGGGTATTTCCATGGAGATTCTTGATATAACTATAGAAGGCTTTCTGGTTGTTTTTAGTGTATGCCACAATTCTGCCTTTATAGCTAGCTTTAGAGGTTTTGATAAGGGAGCTCAAGTTTTTGTTGAAGCTAATAAGGGAGTTTTTTCCAGTCTTGGGACATCACCTTTTTCTACAACAGTTTTTTCCTTCTGTTGTAGAGTTTATTTATGGCAGAGGACTACCAGATTGACTTCCTTTTTTTGTAGGAGAGAGTCTTAGTTCTGTTTGGTATGGCTAGTTCCATGCATTTACGTACATGCTCATACAGTGCATTAGTGTATGATTCAACAGTCATGCATCTATTTTCCATTGACATGAGTGCTTTGAAGTTAGCCACCTCTGTTTTTTGGAGCCCAAAGTAAGCTTTGGAGAAGTTTTTCAAGGTGGTTACCTTTGCAGGGGGTGTGGGTGAGATGTGGATTTCCATGATGACTAGTTTGTGGTCGGATCTAACCAGGGAGGAATTGACTATTGGTGTAGAGCAATGTTTGCCCCATGTTAGTAATAACCAGGTCAAGGATGTTGCTTCCTCTAGTCGGGGTAAGTATGAGCTGTTCCTGTGCATTGGAATTGACAAATTCGAGGAAGAGTTGGGCCATTATATTGGTGCATGAGTACACATAGACTTAACATGATGGATATAAAAGTCTTTTGAGGCCAGGCTGATCAATGCATGATGTCTTCATACTCTGCATCCATCTGCCATCACCTCAGTGCATCACCAGAAGGACAGTGCTGTGTATCACAGTAATCTTCATTTTTACAAGAGATGGGAATGCAGTAACACAAGACTGTAAATATATACTGGGTGTACGGATCACATCACTGGGGCCACATGCAGGGAGTCTATCTCTGAATGTAACATGTATATCAGGGGATCATTTACTCCTGTAGCTAGGATGGGTACATCTGCATGACCATGAACTGGTGGCACTTTGCTGATGAGAGGGAGCAGATCTGATGAACTCTTAGATAGATATGGTGTGACCTTTATGGAAAGTGTTAGTGTGATATCCCTGGCATGGAGACAGGTACATGATAAATGGAAAACTGGCTTTCTGACAACTCCAAACATAGCAGGTAAGGCACAATACACATCCTCTCTAGGTATGTATCCTACCATGACCATGGACAATGTTGTTAATGTTGATAGTCATAATTTCAGTAATGATGCAACACATGAATGCACTATTTGATGTGGTGTGTGCCATGGCAGACCTCACTAGAGAAGTCCATTTTGTCAGAAAGATCACAGTGTTACTTAGCAGCATCCTCTCGAGTGCCACACATTACACCTCCCAGCTCAGTTGTTGACTATGCAGTAGTAGTTAGTGCCTAGATGGCACTCCCGCACATCTGCTGATCAATAACTAATGCTGAACAAATGTGAAGAAGCAGTTGTGAGGTGTGAAGGTTTCCATTGTGGCTGAGTTGCTGGTCTGTGCAGGACATACCCACAGAAGCAGCAGTGCACATTTCTGCTGCCACTGTAGCAGACACAGGTGGAGTACTCATGTGGCTCACACTCACAGGTGGTCCCATTCTCTCAGTGAACTGTGTGCATTAAACTACAGCAAGTGCAGGGTGCTCATTTTGCTTGGCTTCACTACTCTTTTTTTTAATTTGTCCAATCCTTTTGGGATTCTAATAGCATGATGGGAATGGACCCATTTCTGGTGACATTGTAGTTTATTGGTTCACTCTCAGTTTTGCGCAGAAGTGTGCATGGCGCAGATGAATGAAGAATGAACCTGCATATTAAATGAGGCATGATTGGCATGCCATTCATATTAGCCAGTGACATCAAATATACTATGAATGTGTTAACAATGGCCCTGACTCCGGAAAGCCTTTAAAAGAAAAGTAACGTGGCAAAAATCACCTCACCTACAATACTTTATTATTATCTTGGGGACTGTAAAGCCTCCCACAAACCAGTTAATGTGTAAACCCCCGCTGCTGCAGCACACACAAAAAGTGTAATACTTCCAAAGGATTTAAAGCAGCTCACTGAATATGTGCAAAAAAAACCCAAATATTAATATAATAGCCTGTGTTCCTTAAACAGGATGCAAGGGGACATCTTCCATATAATATACACTTTCCGGCAACAGTATACACTAAACTCATTCATTGCAATATAATGTTTTCTGATTGCTAATGTTTTTTGATTTCTTGTTGCGTGGATATTTTTTTGTTTGGTGGTGGTGGTGCCCATATTAAAGATACATTTTTGGTTCAATCTACATGTGTGTCCATACCTCATTGCTGCTAATGTTTTTTTTTTTATTTCTTATTGCATGGATATTTGTCTCTGCCAATACATATACTGTTAGTTCTTCAGTGAATAAAGCGATATTAACAGCAGAAGAAGGCAATTTTAATAGCACAAAAAATACTTACAATTAGGAAAGTATTTCCTGCCCTCATGCCTCTTCTGTGCATAAGCTGCATCAATAGCAACATCATCAGATAAAGTAAACTACTTACAGTTCTTGGAATATTAAATAAAAAATAAAGAGATCTACAGTTATGATTTAGTTTCTAGAAAATGTGAACACTGAAGAGAGAGAAAAAACTTCTGTTTTTATTCCTAGTTACGAAGGAATCACTTCTTCCTTAAGACAAGCACACTTAGATGCCTCTCAATTTCTAATCACAAATCTTACAAATCTTGTTACGAGCAACCTGGTTCTGATAGTGCATCCTACACTGTGCTGCTCATTACAATATATAATACATATTCATTAATGTTCCAGGAAGTCCGGTTGAATATTCAGTGATGTAAAACGCCTCAGGCAGGGTTTGGGCGGTGCTTGCTACTGTGCATTTGGTGAGCCAGTGAACTACAACATCGTCCCATTTCCTAAATCAGAGTATAATTAAAGTTCATGAAATTAGTATTGTTTCAATCTTTGAAACAATATGTTACCCAAAAGTGATTTTTGCAGTAACAATGTGTCCAGAATTGACTCCTTCTGCAATTCATATGTAATTATGTGAATCAGTAGCATATCTACGTGCAACTGTAGAGTCCTTTTTATTAAACCCATTGCTCCTACTACTATTGGAACTGTCTGGGTATCTTTCTTCCACATTGCTCTCATTTATGCTTGCAAAGTCTGATATTGTATGACATTGTAATCACTAGGTATAGAGAATTCAACAACCAGTTCTACTTTGGTCTTTTTATGGACTACAATATCTGGTTTTCTCGCATCTATTGCTTGAACCATTGGTAATAGGTGATCCCATATGATGTGCACTTCATCATTCTCTATAATGCTTTGTGGGGTTTCCAGTGCTTCTCTGCTATGTCCGTATTGTAGTGTTTGTACAATCCCCAAGGCAACAGTCTTGTCACATTATTGTGCCTATCAGTGTACAGCTCCTCTGCCATAAGTGTATCACAGCCAGAAACAAGATTTCTGTTTCAAATTCCTTTTTATAGTACCTACATTTGCCTGTTTCTCCCACATGTTCAATGGACTTTGTTAACCAAAGTGTTTGTGTTCCACTACAGGATGCCGTTATTAAACTTTAATTTTATTTTTTCAACTCATCTCTTCTTAGTCATTCCTACATCAAATCCTGATCAACATAAGGTTGTTCCAGGAGATCTCTATATTTGCCATTTATTTATAGCTTTTCCATATTTCTTTCCTTCTCATCTGGTCCTTCTCCTTATCTTGCTTTTGTTTTTTGCCACATTCAGTTGGTGTATCTGTCTAATTTTTGTCTAATTCTGGTTTGATTTCCATTCATCTTAGACTTCCTCTTCTTATATATTAAAACTTTCACAATGTTTGGATCTGATAAGGTCAGCAGAAATGTATGCAGTCCCATGACTGTAGTTCTAAACATGTAACGATTTCAAGGAGACCTATATTTCTTATAGAGCATGGAAGTATAATCTTGGTGTACACTGATTTTTATATATCATTTGATAAGTGTGAAGCATTATTCTTGTTTTTCATGTCCAACTGATCCAATGCCTTTGGGGACCAGTCAATCATACCAAAACTCTTAAGTTACAACAGGAAGAGAGAATTGGTTTCTAGCTTAGACTTTATTCCTAGATGTCAAGGGTGTATCAATATTTGTTTCAGTCTTTCTAGGGTATTCCTTACTGAGTTTTATTTGCATTGTTTTCATGTTTTATTGCCGGTCCTTCATCAATTCCCAAATATTTATACATGACCACTTGCTCAAGTTCCTTTGTATCACATTCCTATTCCAAATCGATATTTTGTTGGCACTGTAACTTTCTTGCTATAAACATTGTTTTTGCATATTTATTAAACCAAATGACATTATTTTATCATTTGAGAAAGTTTTAGCTTTATTTAGCAACATATGATCCTTTTTTTTCCTTATGACCTTCTTTTGTTGCCCTGTTGTTTTATTGCTATGATTGAGATTTCTTTGAAATGACTATAAACTCTGTCTACATCAATTACAGAATATACTTTGTACATCATTGGAAGGTAAATTTTTGGTCTACAGTTTTTTAGGATGGCTTACATGTTCATTCATAGGGAAGAATATTATTTTTCCTGCTGTTAACCAGGTTGGTGTCTGTTTGGGATGTGCACATAAATAATTCTTATTCAAGGCTAAATCTTTGTGTAAAGATGTTAATACGTTTAATCAGAAGATAGCTACTGCATCTGAGCCTAGTGTTTTCCATGTAGGAGCTTCTCTTCATTTTGTTTCAATTTCTCCATCATACCATTTCATATCTGATACAGTTGAACTCCTTACTGTTTCTTTTAATTGCTCTACCCATTCTGCATCTTTGTTATGGGTCTTCAGAAATGTTTATCCAAAATGTGCTTATTTCTTGTTTTCAGATGGTATTTCTATTCCTTTTGCTTTGTTTCCCAGTTCACTATAAATCTTTGTTGAGCCATCAATTAATTGCTTATTCTGTACTTTTGCTGTATATTTATCTGCATCCCTGGGATTCATGAATGGCTGATGTCCAAGCAGGAGCAGTGTAGGGGCTCCTGCATGGAAAATGTCTGCAGAGCGATCCAGGAAAGTGCTGTTTTCACATGCATGAGCGGCACTACACTGTTCCTGCATGGAAAGCCGTGCAGGAGGCAAATCACCTCATTTGCTGGTAAAAAACATGCAAATGAGGTGATTTTGCGATCCACGAAGCTGGCCAGACTCTGTGCAGGAACAGTGTCACAGTAGAAATGTATTCAGTTAGTAACTGAATAGATTTCTGCTTCTGAACAAAAGGAGGCAGGACAGCTCATGGAAAGCATGTATTACAGTCAAACACAAATGCCAATGGCCAAATATAAGGCCATTGGCATTAATAACAGTTTTTTTTTTTAAATTAATCTTTTTTTTTGGCTGATCATGGCTGTTTAAGCTTAGGGCAGCCGTGCACAAATGGGATCATACCAAAAATAAAAAAAAAATGAGAAAAGTCAACTTTAAGTTAATTCTGCATTTTGCTATTATAGTCAATGGCATACAGAATGTAAACAATACCAGGGAGCACTGGCTGTCAAGGGGAAAGGGTCGGTTTAAGTGCAGTAACTAATGACGTACACACTGGGGGATGCAAAGGAGAGTTATACTGAATCACAGATTTCCTCAAAGTGTCAGCTTGTACCTAACCGTGTAGGTGCAGCAATGCAACAGTGCAAGTGTAAGAGCTGAATGACTTCATAAGGGGGTGTGTCATGCTTTCTGCAAGCACATTGTAGCTCTGTGGCACGTGTTTGCCCTTAGCTAAGCACAGTTAAGGAAGGGGGTTTGTCAGATCTGCCTGAGCACTGTGTATATAGACTAAACGGATGTATGCGCCAAACACCGGGATTTAAACAAAAGAAAAAAAAAGAAAAAAAAAGAGGAAATGGCAGCACTGTTTACATTTGAGCACTGGGTATGCCCGGCACACCACAGGGCTTACATAGGGAGGAACTAGGAAGGGGAAACAGCACTAGGAAGGCAATCAAAGAGAACTAGCATAGCTGGGATGTGGAATGTATCAGAATCAGCCAATTACACATGCAGCAGCCCAGCACACTAATATACACTATGCAAACACAATACAGACTGTTTTTTCCCACAAACTCTACACCACTGGTGTACACAGACAGGGGACTTTCAACTGGTAAAACTAGCTAAAATGTTAGAGGCTGCTGCTGCTGCTTTACTCCATCAATATGTGCTAGAGACTGAGGGTGGTGAGGAGGAGAATGCTGGCAACCAACCCACAGTGAGGAGGAGGAGAAGAGTGTACAGACCCAGGGTAACCTACCATGGCCTACATGAGCTGGAGATAGTAGAGCACTATAGGGTGGACAGGGACATTCTACAGCAAATTGTTGAGCTGTGCCAGCCATGCCTTACACACAGAACTAATAGAGGGGAACCAACCCCAGTGGATACCAAGGTATGTCTAGGTTTATGACTACTAGCCAGAGGTACCTTCCAAAGACTAACTGGGGATATCATGGGGATCTCACAGTCATCAGCATCCAGGGTACTTCACCAGTTCCTGGATGCCATGACACAACATGCCAATGAGCACATATATTTCCCCACCACCTGTGAGGCATTGACCATTGACCACATGTATGTGTCTCTACCACTGTATGACAGAATACCCTGAGGTAGTTGGTGCTATAGACTGCATGCACATCCACATCAAAGGACAATCTGGTGAGCAGGGCAGGGTCTACATAAACCACAAGGGCTTCCCTTCCATCAACTGCCAGGTCATGTGCGATGCCCAGGGCATTATCATAAATGTGTATGCTATTAGCCCTGGAAGCTATCACGACTTCCACATCTGGCATTGCTCACAGCTGTATCAGGCATCCCATATGGCCATCTAGTGGGGGATGCTGGCTATGCACTGGAGCCGTAACTGATGACACCCATCAGAAATGCACACACACCTGAACAAGAACACCATAATGAGGCACATGCAAAAACCAGGATCATTGTAGAGCATATGTTTGGGATGCTCAAGTCATGGTTCCACTGCCTTGACATATCCGGTGGAGCCTTGCAGTACTCTCCAGCTACATGTACACAAATGTTCATAGTATGTGCCATGCTAAACAATATGATCCTGTGGAAACAGCTGCAGCAGAACAGCATGGGGCAGGGCCACACAGCCCCCCACCATTGTCAAGGCCAGCACAGGCACAGAGGGGCTCAGAGAAGGAAGATCCTGAGCCTGCCCCTGTAGACAGAAGGAGGCGTGCACAGTATGAACAGGCCTTGGCAAGGAGGCAACAAAAAGCACACAGACTGACACTGTAGGGACCCAGGGACTGATACCTCTCTCTGACTCGCACAGACAATAAAATAGATGCCAAACATGACACTACCTGAGCTTCACCATGTATAGGGAGTGTACTATGTGCATCCAACATAGTCAGCCCTCCAGCACTGTCCACAATACTGGCTCAGCAACAAGATAAGTCACCCTCCTATCAATTACTGAATGGAGAAGTGTGTTCTCATACTTGTATGTATGATATGGATGCAGGCATGCAAGGGAATTGGGTGGCTGAATGGGACAGCAGCCGACAGCTATATGGGACAGCAGGAAATTCATAACAAATACTGGTGTCAACATACTAGGCAGCACTACACAATGTGACAACCCCCACTGCAGTACATATGATGTCCCAAAAAACTGTGGGTGTCAATTGGTTGCACACATGGATGTCAATGAAGGTCACATATCCACCACCAGCCTCACCCAGCAGGACAGATGTAGATGACCATGAAGAAAGACCGGGTTAAGGCCCCCAAATGATGGCAATGTTGAATAGCCTCCCACCAAACCTACACAGACATACTACAACACGTCTGGCAGTTGCATTCTAGTTCTGAAAGGTACAAAGTCTGAAACTGAAATATATGCCATTAGATCTAACATGCGTACTCCACTGATATGCCTCCTGTCTGCATGATAGGTCACAATACAATATGAAATGGAAGCCAGCAGAGTAACCAAATGCCAGCAATGTCATTTCAAATGTTAAAGTCAGCAGGTGTGCACCACCCCCACAATCCCATGTAGAAATGCAGTAACAAATGGCCTGCAGCACTCTCAAATGGCCTATAGTCCTCTGGTGAAGGCCCATGTCTCACCAATAGTGCCAATGTAGTGAATGTCAGGGGGTCCCAACTAACAACCTAACACAATAAACAGAAAATAAATGCAAGGCCATGTTGACAAATGCTAGTAGCATGCCTCCCCATGTCCTATTGCAAGGACCATGGATCAGGCCATAAATACTACTGGGATAAAGGTCCACCTATAGGGATACTTCTGAGATATTGCTTACATAATGTTAGGTGGAGGAGAGAATAAGAGAGGGGAGTGTAGAAGCATGGAGGTCATGGACTGTGTGAAGTCTGAAACTCTAATGTCTGCCCATACTACTCCCAATTGCAAACCCATGAATGAATAGCCACAAAACCATTGGTAAACCACAATGTGAGGGTAAACTGACCAGATATATGAGTTCTGCCTCTGGATAATCTGGGTGTATCTGTACAGCTGAGAGGTATGGACCCAGCAGGATACGGCCATTCTGTGAAGTTGAGAAAACACAAGGAGGGGAACCCCAACCATTATACTAACAAGGTGCTGGACTATATATACAGGACCAACAGTCTATTGTCTATAGCTACCCTTCCAGAATGGCAGGTGTGTGCCAGAATGTGTAGTCTATATGCCTCAGAATATTGGTCTCAGCTTCATTCATCTTGTATTTCCCAGTAAATAACTGTGAGCAAAGAATGATAACTGTCAGTAGTTGATGACATGACACATCACAGTGTAAAACAGTACATATGTCAGAAAATCTGTACTACAACCAAACATGTCACATAAGTAGTGCAGACAGCAATAGTTACAGTATCCCCCATATGTTAAGCCCATTGTGTCTCCATACTGGCAACCTATGTACAGATACCCTGCAGAAACAATTTGCAAGGTGTAGCTGTAGCACACAAAACCCTGAACTGGAATCCAACCCCCCCCCCCCGGAATGGATGCACACACTCAATATAAAGGTCATACTGGGCATGCTCCTACACTTACAGAAATGAAGCCTTTGTCTCACATCACAGTGGACTACAGATATCGGTTATTCGCAGCTGTCTGTGCACACACACCTATTTGTACACCATTGATACTTCTCACACTCACATTGGGTATGAATACACACAAATATCTAAGGCCAACATAAGATAATATGTCAAACATGCACACACAGAGACGTGAGGAAGAGAAAGACAGACAGCAACAGAAAGAATCCCATTATGAGGCCTGTCCCATCCACTACACATCCCATAGGCCTATATCACATGATGTACTGATGCTATTCACTGTAGAAATACCTTTGGTCAGCTCTCAGCCCTATAGTGTCAGTAGTGCTTGTGATAACTGTATAATACTACAGTACAAATAGCTATCCATGTAGCAGTTGTAATCTCAGTCCTGTCAAATGTAGTGTGTGTGAGTGTGTGTGTGTCTGTGTGTGTGTGTGTTTCTAGATGAATGTGGTTGAGGCCATTCACACTCACTAAACCTCTTTTACCCTTCCCTCATCACTGCTGCTGATTTCACTCACCTTCAAAGATACCTTTGGATAGCTCTCTAGCATATAAGCTCTGTGGCATTTGTGATAACTGTGTAATGCTGTAGTGTAGCAAACTAGTTAGGTAAAAGTTCTAATACTGATCCTGGCAACTGTGTAAATGTGAGAGTTTGTATGAGAGAGTGTGCACACCCTTATAGAGACCTGATTTTGTGATCATTCACACTTACAGCACTTCCTTTACCCCATCTTTAGCACTGCTGCTGATGTCACTCACCTTAAAGGATACCTTTGCACAGCTCTCCAACATATACGCTCTGTTCCGCTTGCAATACCTGCGTAATATTATAGTGTAGCAAACTAGTTAGGTAGGAGTTCCAATCCTGATCCTGGCAACTGTGTAAATGTGGGTGTTTGTGTCAGAGAGTGTATGCATCCTTGTAAAGACCTGCTTTTGTGGTCATTCACATTTACAACACTTCCCTTACCCCTCCTTTAGCACTACTGCTGATGTCACCCACTTTCAAGGATACCTTTGCGCAGCTCTCCAACATATACGCTCTGTGGTGCTTGCAAAAACTGCATCATACTATATTGTAGCAAATTAGTTAGGTAGGAGTTCCAATCCTGATCCTGGCAATTGTGTAAATGTGGGTGTTTGTGTGAGAGAGCGTATGTATCCTTGTAGAGACCTAATTTTGTGGTCATTCACACTTACAACACTTCTCTTATCCCCTCCTTTAGCACTACTGCTGATGTCACTTACCTTCAAAGATACTTTTGCACAGTTTTTCAAAGTGTAAGCCCTGTGGCACATGTGATAAATGTGGAACAATGTAGAAGAGATAACTATATAGATAGGGGTTTGAATCTCATTCTTGGCAAGTGTTTGTGTGTGTTCATATATCTACATATATATATGTCCAAACCTCAAAGATTTTGGCCCCATTTCCACCCAGTACACATCTCAGCCCCTGATTTTACCAGTCCTGCAGATATTATTATTATTTATTATTTATTTTTTATTTTACATTTGTTGACCGGGCTAGTCTTACTGGACATATATCCGTTTTCAGTAGAGGCCCGGGGACAAAAGCTCCAATTACACGAAGAATACAATTATTACAAAAGACCAAAATAAACATAATACAAAAGTACCAGTGTAGACTTATATAGCAATTTACGAAAAACTAACACTGACAAAAGTATGTCAATAGAGAAAAAGTCAGAAAAAGTAAAATACGTGGTATAGAATATTCTGAAGATAGATTAAATAAAAGATAGATAAGCAGAACACAGGTCGGAAAAACATATGTGACAATAAACTAGAATGCTAAGGTAGAGTCAGTATCAAGGATAAAACAGTCAATAATTAAAACTATTATTCAAGGACCCGTAAGGGGAGAGGGGGGAACTTGGGAAATAATGAAATCATTTCAGTCAGGGTAAGCACAAGGGCATAACCACCCGGATTTTAGATATTCTTTGATCGTCTTTTGAAGTGGGATGTAGAGTCAAGGTTAGTTATTTCATAAGGAGTTGATTCCAGAATTTCCTACAGAGTTAGAGAATAATGCATCCCCAGCTTTATTATAAGATTTATTTAAGGCAACAAGGAGTTTATTAGCAGAGCGTAGTGTGGATAGGTTTTTATATGGTGAAATTAGTTTTTTGAGGCTAGGGGTAGCATCAGGGTAGAAAAGAGACTTATGAGTGATAAGTAGCTGTTGATAGAGTATGTGGTTGTTTAGCTCTAACCAGTCTAGTTGCTTGAGGTTGTGACAGTGATGAGTTCTGAAGGGGTTAGCAGTAATGAATCTAGTTATAGAATTGTAACAGGTGGATAGTTTGGTAAGGTTGGATTTAGATAAGTTTGTATATATAGCAGAGGCATAGAAAAGGGTAGAGATCAGATGGGTCTGGGCCAAGGTTTTTCTGGCTGCAGGGGTAAGAAAGGATTTAATTCTGTAGAGAGAACCTATCTTTTTGTTAACTGATTTAATGGTATTGTTAATATGGTCATCAAAATTAAGATGGTTGTCAATAGTAACACCTAACAGGCGAGTGGTGATATCTGGGTTAATACAGGTTGCATTATTTGAGGAGATAGTGAAGAAAGGAGTTGGAGATTTGTGTGTAGGAGTAAAGAGAAGAAGTTTTTTTTTTGGCATTGAGAAGGAGGGAGTGTTCCATAAACCATCGCTCTACGTTGTGGAAGACTGCTTGGGTAAGGGACTGGAGGGAGGAAACATTATTAGTAGCGCAGATTAGAGTTGAGTCATCAGCATATTGAATACAGATGGCTTGGGGGATGTTCACGTGCAGGTCATTGATAACCATGAACCAAATAACCACATAAGGTCAGTGGTGCATGTGGTAAATGAGTAACATAATGGTCTGAAAAAATAGTTAGATAGAGATTTGAACCTCACTCCTGGCAAATGTAAAAGTGTGTGTAAGGTAAAATATTTTATGGAATCTCTCATCAACTACATCACCTAATGCCAGTATTTACAAGGGCTGGTGATGTTCCTCATCTTAGAAGTACCTTGGGACAACATCCACTCTATCAGCTCCATGGCATGTGCAATAAATGCGTAGCACTGTAGTAACAATATATAACTAGGTAGGAGGTTGAAACTCAGTACTGGCAAGTGTGTGTGTCTGTTATCAGTATCCTGTGTGGGGGGTCAGTGTGATTGTGTAATAACAGGATCCATTGGGGGGCAGGTTTTGCCAAATTATTATGTTGAGGACTAAGTATATATCCCAATGTCCGCATTACAAGGCCAGCAGTTGTCAAACACCGTAGAGGTTGGTGTAGACAAGCCACAGCCCTAAATATCGAGTGCCATTTACAATGACTATGTGACAATATGGATTAGTGAACAATATAGGCAACCCTTATAACCACTCTCCAACTACGAATCATACACAAACACACTTGGCTAGGCAACAACCACTATATTGGTAGTTCCCCTGCATATTGCCTCACAGATAGTACCCATTGTGTGATTGCAGTGGACTACATGCCTGTTGACTACAACAATGCCACTGACAACAGAAAGTACTTTGATGTGTTACATCTCCTGACTGAGTGTGTGTTATCCAGCAAGTAAATGGACATAGCACCCTGCTCCATCCCCTCAGTACCCCAATCAATGTGTACAGTGGCCATTTTGCCATGTTCCCCACTGGACACCTGCAACAACTGTAGAGTCTGCAAATGTACCCCACAAAGGGAATACCATGCCTTATGCACATGCCCTGTATGGACATATGCCAATAACGCCAATGAATACCCGTATCATACTGTCAATGTAGGTGCAATCACTACCTCAGGTATATATAGCCAGGTCTTACCAAACAAGGTCAGGAATGCTACATCAGAAGATACCAATCTGTCCACACAACATGCCCAAGAGACCTCAAGCACACTTGCAAACTTCAAAGAACATGCATGTGGGACATGTGCACAACCCAGACACTGTCCATGTTATGGAATATAAATCACACATATGGGAAGCAGTGCACATCACTGGCCACCCACAACAGAAATCTGGATGAGTGGATGGGGAATACAATACCCACCCCTGGGGACCACTCCAGTGACTATACTCCTGAGCCACACTGGGGACCTTTTTCATGTAGCCTGATGCCAGGGTATTCCCTTGAGCTAGTCTTGTACAGCTTTCAGGCCCATTCACCTACTACACACCTATGAAGCAATGAACCTATGGATCTCAGTACTGACAAATATGTGCGTGTGTGTGTGTGTGTGTGTGTGTGTGTGTGTGTGTGTGTGTGTGTGTGTGTGTGTGTATGTGAATAGTAATCCCAGTGTGTTTGGTTGATGAATATCCCCTGTGGCTGTGGTTATTAGCAATCTGAGGTGTAACCAAACCAGAACATATGCCATTCTCCATTCTAAAACAGATGATATAAATCAACATATACCCATGTACAACTCTCAGCCCTATAATCTGTGAGGCATATGCAATCACTGTGTTACAGACCGGGGATTACTGTGCACATACTGTACCCTGCCTATGCCACGGTGGATGTGTTACCACACTGCCATACCCCATAAACTTGCTACAGGGCCACATCTTGGTGACACGCAGATGCCTAGAATGGAAATGCGATACAGCATGTGAGAACACATTCACTCAGCTCTTCACTTGTGGGGGGAGAGAGAGAGGTAACACTGGCACTGAATGTGTTGCCAAGACTGTGACCAATATCTGTTGTCTCAGGATCAATATTAGCATTGTGCAGTAACTCTCAGCACTTGTGTTTAATGCTGTGGAGGTTGTTGATGAAACTATCAACAGCTGTTGTGACTGTCGTTAGTGTCTGCTGCATCCCTGCTGCCATACATGCCTGTTGGGAATTTCATGAGGGATCCAAAGTTGTGTTTGAGGCTAATAAGGATGTTCAACAGTCATGGGACACCATCTTTCCCTGCAACAGAGTCCTCCCTCTGATGTACATTTTAGTAATGGCAGGGGACCATCACATTGTCTCCCAGTGTTTGGAGGACAGTGTCTAAGTTCTGTTTGTTCTGGCTAGTACCACGCATTCACGTACCTGTTCATATAGTGCCTATGTGTATGATTTCACAGTCATGCAGCTATTTCCCATTACCATGGGTGCAGTGAAGACATCCACCCCTGTTTTCATGGCTGGAAAGTCAGCTTTGGAGAGGTTTTGCCAGGTGGTTATCTTTGTGGGGGGTGTGGCTGACATGTTGAGCTTATGTTGATTACAGCCTGTGTGAATCTCACCATGCAGGGATTGACATCTGTGGATGAGCAACAGTCCCATACTTAAGTGGTCAATACAGGTCAAGGTTGTTGCATCCTCTACCGAGGTCAGTATGGGCTGGTCTAGGGCAATGTAAATGATAAATCTCAAAAGGTTGGGTCATTGTACTGACACTTGACTACATTCCCCAGGTGATGGAGGGGTAGTTGAAGATACACATACTACGTCACTGTTGCGTTGGACCATCATAGATGGCAGGGTGTTGAGGTAAGTGCATTGACAGTCTATGGTCATAAATGTGGACCTATAGCAGGCTATGGTCTGGATTGTACTATTACCCAACGGCAGTTGTACTGGAAGTATCTTCAATGCATTATGATGGGATACTAATCTGATGGTGTTCCATTCCTTAATGAATATGGAGACTACACCATCTGTGAGGGTGTGGTATGGTCCATGTTTGGGGTCTGACAGCTGTGGAATGCATTATAGCCTGATACTGCAGGTCTGGTGTCTGCTGCTGTGAACCACCTCTCCATTACAGCAGACATGTGTCCTCCACTCTAACTATTGCTATGAGTGACTGCATACTAACAGTTAGATGTCCACTGTTGAGCAGCATGACCCTCAAATTGCATACATGTGCAGCTGTTATGGTAATAACATTAGGAGCACTGCCTAATAAGGCACCATAGGGTTGGCAAGACATTTATCCAGTACCTGGCAACCCAGTGGTGACAGATGTAGGATATCCATTGCAAGTCATTGGGTTCTGTCAATCATATCATCCCAAGCAGAGAGATTCTGGATCTCCTGAGAATGACACATAACACATAAGCCAATGTTGCAGTCAATCATCTGTTGATAGTACAGCAGCATCATTCTGGGTGACAACAGTACACTGCCCAGAGCTACTGTCACACCTGCCTGGACCACATAATCAGAGAGTTCAGCCATATCTCCTGTCATGTAGTCCAGGGAGGTGTGTCCCACGTCATTCACTCCCACATGGATACAAAGTGATACATGTAGTTGTTGTGGAGTGACATGACTGGCTGTGTCAGGTGTTAGATGCTGGCATGTGATAGATATTTGGCTGTTATGTGCTCCATATTCAATTTATTGAGTGGGATGTGTGTGCCTCAGTAGAGAGTTACCCATAAACACTGTATTGTGCAAGGTGGTTAGCCATAGGAGCTTAGGATGGGGACAAACTGTGTAAGGTAAATATGTGTCCCTTGGCATGTGCCATGTTGCAGTGTCTGAGTGGGTGTCTGCCTTGCGGGTCTTTGCTGTTTGGGTAAATGTTCATTGAGTACATCTGGAAAGGTGGGTGTGTGGCTTTTCACTGTATGTCATGGCTGCCAAAGTAGGTGTCATGGTGAGCTACATGTTCCACATACTGTGGTGCAGGTGTTGATCTTATCCTCTTGACCTGCCAGTCCAGTCTTTGCTGGAGAGTGTATATGTCCACATTGGGTAATATATGGGTAACCCTCACAGGTCTGAGTGTTTGGCGTTTAGAGGAGAGGGTTGCCTGTGTAGATGAGGCAGTTGCACCCAGTGCCCCAGAATGGACAAGTGCACCAGGTTAATGGGTGAAAGCACAGATAACTGCCCTTCAAACATGCCAAGAGGGGTGGACATAACTAGCAATTACTGGGGCTACATCTCTGATGAATGAGTAATGCTGATGGCTGCCAGGTGTGCCACAATTCTTGATACAATAACCTGGTGAAGTGCCAAGCCATAATGCTAGTTGAAGTGCAAGACAGAAAGAACTAGCATGATGTACAAGTGAAACAGAAGGCACACTGTCTGCAACCTGTAATACTTTACCACGGCTGAGCAGTTATCAGTAGCTTTGGCCATGCTCAAGTTCAGTAAGCTCTGTAATGCATGCGGTAACTGTATAACACTATAGTAGACATACCTAGATAGGCAGGAGCTCTAATCCCAGTATTGGCAAGTGTCTATGTATGTGTGTGAGAATCATGTGCTGTCTGGCTTATACCATTTTTGACCTGTGTACTACCCTTTACACTTCCCTTCACTCCAGTTTAGTAGACCTGTTGATGTCTTCCAACTTAGAAGAAACTTTGGAAGAGGGGGAAATGTATAAGCTCTGTGGTTCGTCTGATAACTGTGTAGCATTCTAGTAGGAATACCTAGAGATGCAGGAGTTCTAATTCCAATACTGGCAAGTGTGTGTATATATGTGTTTCACTTAGTTTCATTCCATTTTAGTAGACCTGTTGATGTCATCCATCTTAGACGTACCTTTGGAAGACGGGAGATGTATAGGTGCTGTGGTGTATCTGATAACTGTGTAGCACTATAGTAGGAATACCTAGATAGGCAGAAGTTCTAATCGTAATACTGGCAAGTGTGTGTATATATGTGTTTCAATTAGTTTCACTCCATTTTAGTAGACCTGTTGATGTCATCCACCTTAGAAGTACCTTTGGAAGAGGTGTAAATATATATGCTCTGTAGCATGTCTGTGGCACATCTCATAACTATCTAGCACTGTAGTAAGAATGCCTAAATTGGCAGGTGTTCTAATCTTAATGCTAGCAACTGTGTGTGCAAGGATCATGCAATGTGTGTCTTATACCATTTTGATGTGTATACCATACACAGCTGGTGACCACCTCCCACTGCCATTAATTTATATAGAGTGGTAACAGCATCTGCCTCTCATGCAGCAGGTTAAACCATTGTGCAGTCCTCTGTAGAGATGTGTCTGGAATATCCATATGTTTGAAACCTATACATGGTTGGAAGTGGTTTGTGTACCTTAACAATGCCCATGTATGTGATATTATAGCCAAATAGGCCACAGTGAGTGTACTTACACACATGGCAGCATAAGGTATCATACCTGACTGAAACATCATGCTGATAGGATTTCTGCCACCCTCACAGGTGGCCAGCCTTTTAGGTGCAATACATGAGTCCAGATGCTTGGTTTTACAAGTTAACTGTACCTGTTATGGGTCACATTAAAGGCTGTAAGAGGTGTGGACTGTCATATTGTGGTCCTAATTAGTATGTAAAAGGAACACCTTGCATCTTAAGAGGGGTGTGTACACAAATTATATCCACTGTATACCAGTAATGTGTCACGCATGACCTTACCTTTGGCTGTTTGTCCAACACAATTTGCTGGCCTTTGTCCAGACATCTTGGCACTGAGAAGTTTTGAGGTATGCTACAGGAATGTTGTGTTCATGTCAGATAGGCCCCAGTGGTGACCACTGTGATGCAATACAGTTAACCTCAACACAAGTGAACATGCACAACAAGCAATATAACTATCACATAAAGCAATATAGCTATTACTGATGGTTGTGTGCATGGTAAATTGCATGCACTTCACAGGCCTGGAGTATCGCCAAGCAACTACAGAACAATGTCTTACTCACCAGCATCAGGCTGCTGTCCCATGCAGACCAGAGTGTCCTAGGTAGTTGTGAGAGGGAGTTATTGTCACCAGATGCACATGTGGCCTTGGTACAGGATGGATACAGCATGTCTGCACATCTACAGTACTAACTGCAGTAATACACGATGTCCTGTCCTCACCATAGATGTGCAACTCTGTGCATTAGAAAACCCCATCCACAACTGCAATTAACCCTGACAAATGCATGTAGATAATATGCAGATACATGTATGCCTGATACATTAGTGTACTAATCCCCACTGGGCCCTCACCTGCACCCTCCTCATCCAGTGTGTGTGCAGCCCACCTCCACAATACTTCCCTCAGTGTCATGGTTTGTGCATTCTGTGTGTGGCCTAAGTGTGGTGAGGAGCTCCTTGTTGGGTGTCAGTAGGTACTGGATGGCTGGGCCTCCACCTGTGGCTCGCCAGTCCCTCGCTACAGCAGCAGCCCATTGACGGGCATGGCATTTCAGGTCGGTGGCCCGATGCTACACATGCTCATAAGTTTTGCTGTGCAGGCTGGCATCATTTACCCTGTGGACCACACTCTTCCACAGAGTAGTTGTCTCCCGCACATCTTCTGCTCACCGTCCAAATGACGGCATAATGTCCAATCACATATTGGATGATGATGTCTGTTTCTCCAACAGAGAATGCTGGTAGGCGAGCACTCTGCATGTTACCTGTAAAACATAAACAGGAAAAAGGTCACAGGACCTCATACGGTTGACAAAATGCACATCAACAGTGGATATTACTTATAAATAATCCATACTACATCAAAACCCTCCAAGCTATCATGGCTATAGTAGCTTGCATTACACACCTGTCCCTGAGTTATCGTATTCCCCCCAATGTTGCACACTTGATTGCATAATCCTCTAACCTCCATTAATTTCTGTATAGAGGGTTGATAGTGGGCATCTTCCATGTGGATGATGTGGTGGATGGTGGCAGGTCTGTGTTTGACTGAGGGGTGTGATGGCGCACTGAGCACATGCCTGAGGTCATGTAGGAGGCAGACACTGATGTTATTATGTCCCATGGAGATATGCTGTTGTTGCCATCAGTAGGCAATATGTACATGCTCACCATTTCTGAGGGGAAGAGTGTGGTTGATGTGCATATCTCCCTGTACAACTGGGGTGGACAGGGTGGTGATGTTCCCACCTAACCTGTGTGATGCAGGTTGCCTATATCCATGGCATGTGTGTATGAGATGTTCTTTACTGTGTTGTTTCATCTGATACTTACAACCTATGTGGAGACACAGTTGCAATTGTCCTTGGTGGTGTGGATATGTCCGTTTCATAGTCATAGTCAGCCTTACAGGAAGTCACCTGTGAACTTGCATGCTTGCTCAGATATAGGTGGACTTGCTTCAAAGTTGTTGCCTGCACCTATGTGTCACTGTACAGCCAATGTAGCAACCTATTATGTGGTTTGTGTATTGTTGCTGTCCACCAAAGGAGATTACTCTACCTTGATGGACACTGGATATACAGGTCAGATACTGCTGTGTCCATATAGCTACAGTGGATATGAAGGGTACACACCCCTGATACACTGCCTGGTATTTGAGCAATTGGAACATTACACCACAATAACTCATTTCATAACAACTCCTACCTGTAGTGTGACCTATAGCCTGTACAATTAAATTGAAAACATAACAATTGGGTCTATAAAAACATATGGAAATAATACTCAGTAGAGTAAGCCAGTTAAATGAGTGTGCACACCCTTAAATGTATGTGTTGTGTATGTACCTCTTGAGGTGGTTACAGCATTCATCCATCTTGGTCTGGACTCTAACATCATGTTACATCTACACTTGGCAATAGTTGGTCACCTTTGTAGAAACACCTTTGATTGTATTTCAGTGGAATTGTATAGGTTATGGGTCACATAAAGATGAGAAACATTATGAAATGATCTTCTGTGGTCGGATTTTCATACAGCACACATACCTGGCATTCTAAAAGGGGTGTGCAGACTTGTGATATTCACTCTATATAACTGAATGCTTGAAACCCATGTGATTTAGTATTGTGCCTTCCAGCTAAACATTAGCATACATACATGTGCTCAGGGGATATCTGGTATACATTTCTGTTGTATGTTAGCATGGCACACTGTAGTTACAGTCTTGCTGCTCAATCATACATCTCAACCTGTTACAGCAGTACGTCTGGACAATGGCAGACATAAATGGGTGTCAAAGGGCACATCAATACTGATACTGTATTAATATAGCTGCACCATACAATAGTATGTTGATTGGAGTCTACTTTATGCGCTTGAAACACGAAAAACCCGAATCCAAATAGCGCAACACATAAAGAGTGAACCGCAAATACGCCGAATGTACTAAAGTGTGAAATTTTAAACCTCAAACCGTCATAGTTGGCCAACCCTCCACACATAACACACTACCTACCCAAACACAATATAAAAAACACATACATACACTAACTAAAACCCTACTTCTAACCCTAAATTAAAGCACAAAAACCCTACTGCTAACCCTACACTAAACCCCATATACACAACTATCTATGCACTATCCTTAATCCCTTCCTAACCCTAAGGTCTTTAACTACTGCACACTTCCCCTATGGAGCTATACCCAAACAAACTAACTATTCCACACACATACACTTAACAAAACCCTACACTAGACCTTACATACATTACCTACACAAAACCTTACATAAACTACCTACCTATGCACTTTTCTTAACCCCTCCCTAACCCTATGGTCCATAACTATTGCAGACTTACCATACGGAGTTATACTGCAGATGGGCCAACTATGCGAATTTGATATTTTCACTTTTGCGGTTTTGTTCGTTCGATGTATTAACAGTTTGCTCTTTACGTGTCACGTTATTTGCATTTGGGTTTTTTGTGTTTTGAGCACTTAAAGTAGACCCTGTTGATTGCACAGTAGGGTTTGACATCAGTGTGATAACCTGGAAGATGTCCAACAGTCATAAGTAGGCTATTATGTTACAATGTCATTGCTCACACACCTGCCAGTGGTTTGGCTGACATAACACAGGTATATGTGTATGTGACTACAGATATCAGTCACACATGTGCTTATTGTCCAGCAGAACACTGTACAGTTGAATGTTATTAATTAAGGATATCACATGCAGTTCAACACACATGTCTGCAACAGTACTTTACTATGCACATGTCCTATATAGATCTCTTAGCTTTACAAGGCAAAGCATGTGTCATACTCATAATCACAGGTAACATGGATATGGAAAACATCCCATTAACTGGCCTAGCAGTGGCACAGTCACAACTGTTTGACAGATACCCCTGCGGTTGTCATATATGAAATGTCCTTTCCCAGGGTGAGTCAGGCTCCTGAATTGTGATCCCACCTCACAACCTCTCAGAGCATCACATCTGGACAATGCCTAAAATGATGGGGGGATAAATAGGACAGATTTGAAATATTCCTGTTACAAACATTGGATGTTCATAGTATGACACATTTAGCATTATGGTGAATATTCTTAAGGATGTGGAGTCTTAATCTCAAGTGTTTGTCATTACCTGATGACTTCAGTCCTCAGCTATTTGCCAGAAAAGTACAGATCTCAGGAGGAACAGACAAAATACATGATGGTAAAATGATGACAGTCTGTGAAGATCTGTACAGTTGATAGGTATGTCTGTGATATCTCCCACTGCCGAGAGGGCCAGATGCTATGGCCATAGCAGCTGTTTAGCAGGACATTAGTACAGCATGTTTTGTTGGGACATATATTCCTCTAAATCATATTTCCCATTATTACAGACCAAGTACTACATTCAATTACTTGCTTACATGTTCCACTTACCTTTTTTGTTTCTTCTCTTTTCGACTTTATATCTTATTTGTTATTTCTCTCTCTCTCTCTCTGTGCACTACAATGATAGAGTTGGTTTGAATAGGGGGTAGCATGGCTTTTGTAGGTGATGCTCATGGCCAGGTGATGGCCTGTGCACCTATTGGGGTTCCCCACTTGCTAATTCCATGAAGAGCAGCTGTGTAGTTCTTCCAATAGCCAATGTCGAGGCAAAACACTCTTATAAATGAGTACTCCATGTGGGCATTGGTCCTTTCCCTCACTTGTTAGGAAGACATCCTGGAATTGTATGCGCTACTACCGCTTACAACAAGACGTTTAGAGACAAGCCAACTAAATGGTGGGGAAGGTTCAAGACTTAGGGGCAGAATGTGTGTATTGCTGTTATATGTATGGAATACTGCTAGTTTAACAGGGTTTGTCTGCACATGCTACTTCTGCATGGGTTTCAGTCTGACAAAGTTCTGTCTCTGCATAGCTCTCAACTGTAAGGCCATCCACATAATGGCCACAGGTTAGCTTGTTATGTACGGGCTGTTCCCCAGACAGATGTTGTCCTTGGCAAATCAGTAGCATACTCTGGCGATTGCAATATGTAGATGGTAACATCCATTTGTTTTTCTGGCTTTATATCCCTCAGAAAAGATATGCTACAACAAACCCTGTAACACCAGCAACTTTCTCTGTGTATAACAGCAATATTGCATGCATGGCCATGTATTTGGGCCTCTGTCCACCAATTATGTCCGACTTTGTCCAGATGTCATACAGTAGTAGGTAGACAGGTATACTGGTCTATCATTCTTTAGTGCTGTAATTCCTACTGAGGGGAATGACTGGGAAACATGTTGAAGTCTGTACATTCAAGAGGTTGGTGTATAGAGAATGCACTTAGATGGCCTTGTGACATATTTTATGTGGGGGACAGTAACACATGTTTTAAAACTAGGCTGTTAGAATATGTCAGATGTATTACTGATAAGAAATATGTCAGTTCTGTAACTGCACATTTGAATAAATCTCACCATGGGGACAGTAGTGGGTCTCAAGGTACTGTTTCTGAAAATGTCTGTTCCTCAGTGTGATGAAACATTCATAAAAGGACAATTGTTATGTACAGACTCAATGTATTAATATTAACAGTGATACTTTATCTCATAGGGGGTTAAATGACGAGTGTAATTGGATGCTGTGTATTCAATTATGTAATTAGGAGTTAATTGCTTTTTGTGATTAAGGCACGTATTTCTGGTAATGTTTACTCCTTGAAGACTTTGGCCATGACATCAGAGTATAAAAAAACATGTGCAAATTGCTGGCTGGTTGTATTTTCCTTAGCTTTGTTCAGACATTTTATTTGTTTTGCTAAGAGGTTGTTGTATGTTTGGCCATTGTGTATGGCCAATCATTATTTTGTAAATGGCCAATCATAATTTTGTAGCAATGTATTGTTCACTTATTTACTTGGACTGTGGGTGTGGGGGGGGGGCAGATGTGAGTGTCATGGCTGCATATATATATATATGAGCCCCATCCCCTGAGGCGATTCCACCTGAAGGTGGTGCAGGATCAGAGGAAGAGGAGGTCCCAGGGTGGGTCCCAGACATGCTGGGGTTCGGTGCCACAGCCAGATGAGGTGAGAGAGATGGATCCGCTGGGACTGGCCTTCCCAAACTTGCTATGGTGTTGCATTTGTAGAACATATGTGTTTGTAATAGTTAACACAATCCAGGATTAGTTATAACAGCATGCATAGATATTCCCATTAACCCAAAACAACAGATTTGGAACAGTTGCGTAGCAAACAGAACACACTCATATATGGAACCACAGTTTCCATTACAATGACATGCAGGTTACATTGATAGCAATAGGCCACCAATGATAGTATTTCAACATGGAACATTAATAGAAACACATTTCAATATTTATTGAACAATAGGACATATATCCCAACAGTAGGTTTGGTGTAGAACATACAAAAAACAAGAGAACCACTGCAGTAAACTGTGTCCAATAGTTCCACAATCAACACATAATAAAAAAGGAACACAGATACGTTCACACTTTAATGAAACAAACAAAAACTTATTGTGCTGTTTCAGCTGGGCTAAGCATAGCTAAGCAATGAGCACACCCACGCAGCAACACTTAAACTTTATTGCACATGTGAAAAAAAATATATATTTGTTCCGTTTTACTTCTTACCCTTCAGAATATCCATGCTAATGCTAAACCTGTTATTCCATCAACTTTCTAGGTTTGTAGGGACAATTGTCCCTTATGGCTTTGTCCAGATTTCTTACTCTGACGGGTTGAGAGGTGTGAGTTATATACTTCATACCTTTCTGAAAATTCATGCTAATGCTAAACCTGTTAATCTATCAAGTTTCTCAGTTTTTAGGGACAATTGTCTCTTATGGCTTTGTCCAGATTTCTTACCCTGATGGGTTGGGAGGTGTGGCAAGTGATCTTGCTCTATTTAAATTGCTGTACAGCAATTCTGGTGTGCAGGGGGCGTGTGTATTTTGAGAGCACTGCTCTCAGACACACCCCCTGCACTCGTATACAGAACCATGTCTGTATTACAGTACAGCAGAATGCCTTCATGAATATGCATGACATTCTGCCGTGCTGCACGGGAATGGTCCCTTCTGTGCAGGAATAAACTATTCCTGCACGGAAGTTTACTGAATCCATGGGCATATCTTTCAAGTTTTTATGCCTATCCTGATATCTTAATTTATTATTTACAATAGTGTATAATAGATCCTGGTCTGTTCTGATATTGTGCATTGCTTTTACCATGTCTGTCTCTCTAATTACTTATTTTTATCTGTTCTTCTATATTCTTCTAACAGTGACAGTTCTTATTTTATTTGCTTTATAGTTTTCACTCCTCAAGGCTTCTATGGTGGCATTGAAAAAACACCTTTATTGAATTATCACTTGTGACATAGGCAAACTTACATTTATATGAAAATGATCAACTAATATTAAACGTTTACAAACATTATATATCACATGTATTCTTCTATATAATATAATCAGTCCAATAGTAAATAAAATATTCAATTCCTGCCTTCTCTTAAACCTCATTCTTCCTACAAAACATTTTTCTACATGTATTGTTCCAACTATTTCCATTTTTTTCTATATAACTTACTCCTACTCTTTTCTAAAGATCCTATTTCCTGTTTTATTTTCACTTTTTTATCTCTGTTGCAATAATTACTACTTCAACTGTGCTTGGTTTATTTTCTAGTAATTGCTTTTTTGGCAGCCAATAGAATGAAACTTAACAAGACCTTACTATGTCTAGGCAATTCAGATCTTGCATCCTCGCTGAAAAAAAACATTTCCTTAGTTTCCACTCATTTGCTCATCCAATTTGCCTGACAGAGTACTCCATAGGGATGTTGTAAATTCTACCAACTTGTTACACTAAAAAAATATATGCCCTCAAGTATCTCTTTGTTCTTTATCATACCTCTAATATTTGCCATCTATCTAAGCAAAATTAAATCCTAAAACTTCTAGACTGCGTTGCATATCTGAGAAACATACATATGCCTTCCCATTATTTCTTTATGAATTGCTTATCTAATTTCTCTTCCCAATCTTTTCTGACCTCCTCTGATTGATTCCTATAATTATTATGCAATATTTTATATGCCGTAATAACTGTATCCTTTTTAACAGCAGCTTCTGTTGTAGATTCATGTGAAAACTTCACCAGTGCAGGTCTTTCCCTTAGGACATTCCTCTCCCTTTCTCTTTGCCTATACTCTGATATCACTTTGTGATAGGAAAGGCAATCTTCAGTCTGCAGTTCAAACATCATCTTGGCCTCTTCCATTTTATTACCTTTCCCTCTCTAATTATCTGTCCCCAACGCTTGGGTTCCATTGACAGCTTCCTCCGATAAATTCCAGCCCCATCTTGCCATTTTCTGTGTACCTAATTGCAGTCATCCCTATTGGCAGAATCTTCTTTCTCTATTCCCATGTTGGCTTAGTTCTGCTACATTATGAATGCAATATTCTGTATGACTGTTTTTATTCTCCTTAAGGATCTGCATCCAAAATCCCACTCTTTCCTTACTTCTTCATCCTCCCTGCTTCATTATCATCCCCTCCACTTTGCCTCCCTGCTTCATTATCATCCCCTCCACTTTGAATTGTAGCTTTCTGCTTGTGTTATGTATAAGAGTCTTAACTGTGTAGCTCTAAAATATCCCTTCAAGTCAGGAAATCTGAGAAGGTAAGGTAACACCATCTTCTCTAGTGTTATGGCCATGATGTACACCTGCTGTCTCTATGAACAGACTTGCACATCATACCAACTTTGTTAGACTACTGTCAGTATGTGTAATATCAGTGTAGACAAATGTCTATTAAGTTCTACTAACCCTCTGTTATGACCACTGAGATGTGGCAGGGCTGGGCTGGGCTGGCCTGGCACTGCCATTAACACAAGTGCTGAGTGATGCAAGGATCTCCTCCATATCCTTCGACCATGTCGGACATACATGACCACTTAATGCTGTGGATCCCCTTTTCACAATCTGCAGGTCTTTGTGCCTGGCACAGATAATCATACTAGTTATGTGATAATAACTCTGGTACAAGGTGCAGTTTGGCCTAGCTGCAGTATTGATGCCTTGTAGGGCAAACTGCCAGACTGTACCCTTTTTCCCACCAAGTATAGTTAATGTTACCTGATGGCATGTGAAAGGATACTGTTTTCCATATTGCTAAAATCTTCCAGTCACTTTTTACTTCCTCCTGTGGACACATCGACTCCTGTTTAGACATAATGATTATAGGAATGCATATTGTGATTGGTGAGGATACATGTAAAGTCACTGAGAATGTACCCATTCCACACAGATGCATTATGCAAGTCCTAAGGGGTATGCCACATTACAGCATACTGGTTCATGACAGATATTAGCCTGGAAAAAGATGACACTGCATAGTAACAGCACAATAATCCGAGGATTTAAACGGATTTTCTGTACATGTGCAACATACAAAAAGTATTCTATCTTCATGAAACCAAAGTACAGGAAGTGCTATTGGACAACTAGGGCAAACAAAACAAACTACTCTTAGTCCATACAGACACAAGGGGAATGTGCCTACTGCTCTTCCATAACTGATGTCTGGGAATAATTTCCAGAATGGAGCATATACAACTTACCACCAGCAAAATCCACTCACACTCATCTAAGTGACAGAATAACTTTTCCAAAATCACTGTACAATAATGCACATTTTATGACTTTGAATGCAACTAAAATAGTGTTTCCCAAACTGCACAATTGTATACCCTTTTGCATTCTACATAAGCAAATAAGAGCTTATAACAGAAATATCGCAAACTTAGCTAATTATGGTGTATTGCATCACAGTAATAATATGCATGCCTGCATAAGAGCCACATCATGTCAAGACTGTGATATGAGAAGTACTCATAAGTGTGTGTCACACATCTGACAACTGAGTGATGGTACAGAACATGTTTCATGAAGGTGTGAGCTTTTATGTCTCTCTTTCCTACTGTCCTATGATCCCCTTTTCCTCCCCATGTTGAAGCGGATAGCTATAGACATATGATTTCAGCCAATCACATTGATTACCGATGCTGCACTCCACACAGTTCATCACACTTTGTGGTGGTCCACTCCATGCCAGACATACTCTATTAGTATTACTTCAGTATTGTAAGAACTTATTCCCTCTTTGCAGTAATTGTATTGTATTTCTACTTCTTTCACTATTCCATTCAGATTTAATCAGATCTCTGACACCAGACATACTAACAACCAGCTCCTGCACTCTTGTCTAGCTTGCTCTCGTATACTGGGCAGCATGAGAGCCGCACAGTTTGATTTAGTTCCTCCACCGATAACATTGCCGTGAAATATAAGAAGAGCTGGGATTCTTGTCTATATCTACATCTATAACTAGAGTTTCACAATGACATTTACCCATTTTTATACAGCACAACTGAAAAATGAATCTTTAGAAATTCCAGCCGCTGACCTCCAAGAATTAATTGCATTCATGTAATAGTTTAAAAAGTCAAACATATTTTGATAAGCAATACTTATTCAATTGTATATTAATCTGCATTATATTATATGCTGACATACATTTTGTATGCCCCTTGTTCACTTACATGTTTGCATTGTTATTCTTGCTTAACTGATTTAAGTTATCCTGGTGTTCATTTGTTGTTGTTATCCTCTATGCACATTTTATATTATGAATGTTTACTTTTGTATTCCCGCAGTGGTGCAGTGGTAGCATTGTTGCCTCACAGCAAGAGGTTCTCCGTTCGATTCTTGGCTGGAGTGCGGGGAGTGCCTTCTGTGTGGAGTCTGCATGTCCTCCCCGTAGTTGGACGGGCATTCGAAAGACATGTGTAAATGGGCGTGCCTTCGTTGAAGGTTGGACTTTGAGCTGGCAACTCGGCATTCGTTAAAATCTACTGCTAATCATTAGCGGACCGGAGTTCCGCTGTGGCGACCCCTAACTGGGAAAAGCCGAAAGACAAACAACAACAATTTTTGCTTCATGCTCTTCTTTGTCTGCAACAGGTAATTCATGCTAATTTATTTACTGTCTACTAAGTTTATAAAATATAGACTAATTAGATGCAATCAATCATAAATCTGTAATATTAAATAAACAGATATTTCAGAAGTCTGTTAGAAACACCTAAGGATTTACAGACAAACCAGTATTTGAAAACCAAATAGGTGGGATTCATAAAAAAATAAAATGGTTCGTAATACACACTGTACTGAGATCAGTATCATCTGCACTCTGTCTATGGGATAAAACAAATTACAGTTTGTCACTGGAATTCTGGTTATTGCCTGTGCTATATTCTCTGAACAGCTTTGCAGCAGACTGATAATTATACTGGGCTGATTTTTTCTTTTTTTCTTAAGTTTTTATTGTGTTAAGTTGATGATCCATTGAATGTAAAATTTCAAGCAGGTTTTTAATACAGATCAGCATTATTATATCGAATTGCACTAGGTAATTGAGAGCACAACAGAATCACATGAATAACTTCAAAAAGATGTTTCAGTGCTAGTAATGATAACAGATGTGCAATGTATTTGATAATAGTATTAATTTATTTGTTTGACATTTGTTTACCTGTGAGTTCCGACTGGGCTAGATAATGTCAATTTCCAGTGGATGGCCAGTGTGAAAAGCTCCACAGTCACAATATTTCAAAAATCAAGTACAGATATTTTCAATTACAAAGTAACATGTTACATTACAAAACAGCAAGTACAAATATTTTAAATCAGAAAGTATCATGTCACACGACAAGTGATGAGTGAAAACTGGAATGAGAAAAACATAGAACATGTGTTTCATAGTAGAGTGCAATGAAAAACAATAACATGAGTTGAAGAGAATATGTGTGGAAAGACTTTCACTAGTCATATTATTTGTTACATAGATTAGTATGTGATAAATAAGACCTGAGGCAATTCTAATAAGATATTTAATGTGATATCAGAGATTACATAATTAGAGACAATGAGGTGAAATTGAGTGATGTCTTACTATGAGAAAGGTGTTCATATTATGGTTATAGATGGAAGAAGGACAGAAAGAAGGAGATTATAAGAAGAGTGCAGGCTAGGGTGTGTTCAGATAGCTTAGGTGAATAGGGAGGAAGAGGAAAGGTCTGCAGAGATGAATTAAATAAGATAAGGTAGTGGGGGAAAACAAAAAGGAGTGGAGTAGGAGGCTGGAGAAAATTGTCAGTTTGAACTAGGTTGAAGGGGGGTGAGTGAAGTATACTGAATAAGTTCAACCAGGATTGGCACTGGAGCAGGTCCAAGATTTTGTAAAATATTCATTTAGGGTGCATTTAAAGGTGGGTAGGTTAGAAGTAGTTCTGGTGGTTAGAGGTAAGTAGTTGCATTTTTTTACTACTGAGTACAAGTGTAGACTTTGTCCAGGGGATTTATTTGGTTTATTTATGATGAAAAGGTGTTTGTCTTCCAAACTAAGTGTTCTTTTTGGAAAATACATATTGATTAAAGGGTAAGATCTGGACAGGCTAATGGTTTGTGTATGATTGTTATGTACTGTTATAAGTTGAATGTAGGAGAGGTGGAGGGGGAGTTCCAGCCATCTAAGGGTATATAGAACTTTACAGTAATGGGTAAAGGAGGCTGAATTAGTAGCAAACTTGGACATTTTGTTACATTAGCTTTCCAGTTTGTTTTTTATGGAGGATTGTAAATTAGTTAGAATTGGTGCTCCATAGTGTAGTGAGGGCAGAAAGTATGTTTTGGCTAGAGTAATTTTGTGGGTGTGCTCAAAAAATTATTGTTTCTGTATAGCATGCCTAGTTTTTGATTATGATTTGATTATGTACGAGAAGCACGGTATAGTTCAAATACTCAATGTTGATATTAATGAGGTGGGTTGTCTTGTTCTATATAATTGAAAATATATCTGCTGCCATTTTGGTTCATGGGGACATATGGTGGTGACTGCTTCTAAACTATGATTCAAAGACATTATCTATGCGTAGGCATAATTGTTTAACCAGTCTCAGAAAGTAGCATACAAATGAAATAATAATGAGATATAAATGAGGAATACATGACAAATCTGTGGCAAAATTCTAAATAAAATTTGCCAAATACAGCCCAAAGTTGTAATAAGAAGAATCCAATCACCATTATTATATTCTTGAAATGAAGAGCACTTCCACAGCTTGGTAATTTATAGTCACTTTTTGATGCCAATCTGCTCTATGTGCATAAATCCTTTAAAATGCAAAAGTCATACCTTTTCTATTTACTTTGCAATCTTCAAAAATACTTATGTTCCCTGCTGGTTTACCTGTTATGAGGTGGTGAGGTGTTCAGTCACATCAAAACCAGGTGGGCCCAGTGGTGTTATCTGGTCAAGAAAGTGAAGATATAGGCAAAGGCTGACACATCTGAACTTTGCAGATCAGGAAATCTTGAAAATGTTTAGGGTGGGGGGGGACATAGTATATGATTTGATGAGTTTGTATAACCCACACGTAGGTGCGGGGGGATGCATGGCTTTATCATATCTATGGATACCAAGATATGTATAGTTCTCTCTATACTTGCCACAGAGAACTTCCAGAGACAAACTGTGGATAACAGTATCTCACATGTTTCTGCCTTGAGGATACTTCAGCAGCTCCTTGACATACTCTTGGCACATGACAATTAGCACATTTATTTCCAAGCATCACAGCAGGAAAAAGTTGCCATTATGACACCCATTTTAACAACAGTGGAGTAGTTTGGGTACAGGAAGAGCTACGATACATCAGTTGTCAGGTAGTTTGAAATGCATGGGTGTGCATTACCAATATATCAACCCAGCATCATGGCAGTGACCATGATTCATGTATTTGACGCATAAGCTCACTACATTAACTCTGTCTGCATTGTAGGATTTCTCATGGTCACTTAGCTGTTGCCGGTTATTCTACAAAGCCATCATTGATAACTCCTATCCACAGCCGTAAAACCATGGTGGAGTTAGTATGCAACACCACACTGTTATATGCACAGAACTTCAATAGACATGTATGCAAACTGAAGAAACTCACTTCTGCTTCCCGGACAAATCTGGTGGTACACTCTACTATGCACTGGGGACCTACAATAAGATACTATTGATCTATGACATTCTATACAACATGATTTCATTAAAACAGTTTGAAATGGGAACATTGTTGCACTGCTGGTAGTGGTGGAAAAGGAGTAGAGTGAGGAGTCTTACGATGCATGGTTTTGGCAGTTCCTCATGAGAGACAGAGGAAGGCACAATACAGTTCTGCATTGGCAAAGAGGTGACGTCTGGTCCACTACTATAGTCCATGATTTTCAGAGCACAAAAAAAATGTGTGCGCCATCTACTACTACCACACATATACAGTTAATAAAGTATGACAGAGTACATCTCTGAAGGCATGATTATAATATCATGCTGTGAATAAAAAAATGCCTACTGACTTGACCACTGTGCAGCACATTGCAATACCTAGATCACAACATGCAACATACCTCACAAACAGGTGCAAAGGGCCATCAGATAGTAACTGAACTGTGAAAATTGCTAGAATTTACATACAACAGTTGTACACTGGCATGTAACAATGCTGGTATCCTCCATGCATCAGTCACTACCTCTGTTGCATGGTAGTCAGCAGCTCTATGCTGCTGGAGACACATTCTCAGCATTGGTTGCCACAAACTGATAAAAATAATAGTTGTTACCCATTATTGATAATGTATGGTGCTTTGTGCTAAATGTTACACAATGGAATACATCATTATATTGGGTATACTCAGAAGGAGGGCAGCAATTACTTACCGAACATCACCCACCCATCCAAAAACCATAACAAAATATCATAACACAGGTCCTATGAAACCTTTTGTTACAACTATAGAACATGACCCATGACAACATCTGTTCAATAAGCCATACTTGCCAGTTACCTCTTTATTGTGAACAAAATAATAAAAGGCATACACTGCTGGATTCAACCAAATGAGATGTATTTCAAGTGCAATAACTGATGATGCCACACAAGTATTCAAAGCACAGTTGACATATAACATACACTTGAAGGCATAACCTAAGCATTGCACCTGAATGCATATAACTTCAATTAAAGGGAATGCAAAACTTAACCTTTCTCTTTACAATTGTACTTGTTTCCAGTTAGTAAAATTGTAAGCATCAATTTTCTTGGAGAAACAAATCCTGCCTTTCAACATTCTCTTATACATGCAGTAGTTATATCTTGCCAGACTTGAATACCTATCAGTCTGAGTACATAGTTTGTAGAACTGTTTATCAATCACTGCCACCACAGAAATAATTGCATCTGAAGTGTCATGAAGCACACACTTGAGCAGATTACACCAGGAGCATGTTAGAATGGTTATACCTCCCCTAAAACGTAGTCTCAAAGCTCAAAAGTCTTTAGCCGCATTAGTGTTCACACAAGTGTGAGTCAGTCATATTTTAGATCAGTGTGTGTGATACACCTTTAAGAAGCTTTACAGCTGCAGTGCATATAAGTAATGAGCACGTGCAAGCAATAGTGCCATTTTGAGTGAGCAGCCAGTATGTGAGCATGCAAGTATGTAGTCTGTTAGTTAGTTAGATAGTTTATTTAAGTTTGATGTTCCTGCCATTCATCCTGGTGTATTTCTATACAATAAACTACTTAAACAAACACCCAAGTCTCAATGCCTTCTTAATGCACATAAGAAGCGCGACATAGTATCAAAATAGGATCCAGAGTTAGAGCCATGAGGCAACTGATTAAAGTTGTTGGAATATACAGGAGCGGATCTTCCCTACTGCTCAAACAACTCATAAAGCAGGTCAGAAACAAATTCCAGGTACTAAAACTTGCTTAAATTAATTTTTTTTGTTACATATATAAAACAAAGTATTTAGAATACTCAAAATGAATTTCATATTAAACAAAATGTCTGAAACTGTGACAGATTGATAAAAATATTCAAAATAATTGCAAAAATATTTGAAACAATATCTGAATCGCATAAAATGTACAAAAAAAGGGAACATTACTATTTTTTCGCTATGTACTACTGTTTTGTATTAACTAAAGCTATTCAAAGTATCCAAAGTGTGCAAAGTGTTTGCAAGTGTGTGCAGTATTACAGTGCAATTATTTCACAAAATAAAGTTGTTTCAAAGAGTATTTTGCAAAGTACAGTCATTTCAAGGCATTTTTCCCAGAGTTCAGTATTTTGAAAAGTTTATTGTGCATTTGAATATTATTACAAGTACCTGGTGTGTGTGAATGTTCATACAAAATTACAAGGGCCAGTTTTGCATTGTGTTGTACTATAATCTGCAGGCATGGCAGAAGGATTTTGCAGACCCACACTACTTGTGTTTGATAACAATATTGCAGAAAATTAGAGAGTGTTTAAGCAGGAATAAGATATTTTCATACAGGCTGCTTTTTCTGGCAAAGAGGCATGTACAAAGGCATTTATTCTGCTATTTAACTGGTTCAGAGATCACTGAAAGAGAGCTTTCATTTATGTACGCACCTGTTGTGTTTGCAGATGAGAGGGAAGACCACCATATTGTGGTACCGGCTGAAACAAGGGAAGATGCTGAGTGCTTAAACTATAAATTTAGAGAAATGTGTAACCCCCAAAATGAATATTACAATGGAAAGGCACTTATTTTACAAAAGTTATCAAAAGCATGGTAAAACATTTGCTGTAGATATAAATGACTTGAGAAACAAGGCTAAAACATGCAGATTTGGCTATTTGAGAGATGAGTTGATAAAGAACAGGCTTGTGTCTGGTATTAGTAATGAAACATTGAGAAAGATTTTGCTTTGAGACAGTGATTTAACATTGAATAAGGCCATTGAGACTTGTCAGATATATTAACTTACAGAAAAGCACACAAGTATACTTACAAATGAGAATAGCTACAGAAGGCACAGTGACAAAGCTCATGTTGATAGTATGCAGCACATGGTTAAAAGAAACAGGCCCAAGCACATGGAAATTACTGCAGGTCCTGTAACAGTTCCTGGGAAACCTGAGTCTTTCCAGCAAATTCCAGAGCATGCTTAGTGAAGCTCAAGGGTGAGTTAGCAAAGTCAAATCATGTGTCCCCCACTCAGCTTCATAGTCACCTGTTGTAATTGTGGTGAAAATCATGAACCCTGAAGAGAAAAGTGCTTACCTTTTGATCCTCAGAGTCATTCTTGCAATAAATAGAATAATTTTAAAAGGTTTTGTAAATCAGATAAGGCACATTATTTTATTAAGAGTGTATTCTAAGAGACAAGTTGATCAGCTAGAAAGCTGTGACACTACTTTCTATGTTGATAGTGTATCTGTGCTTGGAGAAACAGTTAATGCAGTAGATTTGTGGGCAAAGAATGAGATCTTTTGTACTGTTTGGGTTAATGGGAGTCCTGTAGAGCTTAATATAGATACTGGCTGAAACTGCATTGTTATGTCAGCAGAAACATTTGCTAGAGTAAAAGTTGCAGAACATTTTGATTTGACAAAGTGTGTGAAGCTTGTTGCTTATGGTGGTGAAGAGATTCAAACCAAAAGGGTAAGTAGTGCTTTTATGTTATTCTTCTGGGTACAGCTATAGCTTGCAATTTTTCATCATTTAGAGACACGTGCAGTCATTATTAGGCCTCAGAGACAGTTTTAAAATGGCACTGCTTTCACTTAATAAAAAAAGTTCACCATGTAAGCCTACATGACAACAGATCAAATTTTGCCCAGACTGTTTTTGTGAGTTTGCTGATATTTTTTTTTCAGATAAACTAGGCAAACTGCCAATTGCGTACTCCATGAAGTTAGACCCAAAGGTCAGCCCAGTTAGCAGACCAGCACAAAAAGTTCCAGTAGCTATACAGAAAAGAGTTAAAGCTGAGTTAGACAGAATAGTGCAGGTAGGAGTAATTTGCCCAGCAGAAGAACCTGCTGAATGGGTATCTTCAATGGAAGTATCTCATAAAAAAAGCTCAGATGAAATCAGAATATGTATTGATCCGAGACATCTGAACAAAGCAATGCAAAAGGCCTCATCTTCCAATGCATACAGTTGAGGAGTTTGCTGCCCTCATGCCAAATGCCACTATTTTTTTCTGTCTTGGATGCAAAAGTTCATTTTGGCAAATTTTACTTGACTGAAAATCTTCATTGCTAACCATACTTGGTACGCCATTTGGAAGATACAGATTTCTGAGAATGCCTTTTGGAATAAATTCTGTCTATAAAGTCTTTCAGCATGCAATGGAGCAAATTGTTTCTGACTCTCCATGTGATATTATAGTAGATGATTTTTTAGTGGGAGGCAATGGTGAATTTTAACATGATAGAAACCTCAAGAAAGTTCTGCATAGAGTAGGTGAAGTGAATCTTAAGCTAAATCCTCAGAATTACAGGTTCAGGTATGAGAAGTTACTTATGTTGGCCAATGGTTTACCAGTTCTGGCTTACTACCAGATCCTTCTAAGTAAACAGCAATTCTTGAGATGCCAGCTCCAGACAATGTCAAAGCCCTACAATGTTTTCTTGGCATGGTCAACAATCTAGGCAAGTTCATTCTAGATTTAAACCAAGTTTCAGCACTGCTCAGAGAACTGATATGCAAAGATGTAATTTGGTCATGGTCAGAACATCACCAAAGAGTATTTGATGTCCTGAAGCAGAAAATTGCTAATCCACCAACTCTAAGTTACGATGATATTCACAAACCAGTTACTCTTTCCTGTGATGCTTCTAAATTGGTATAGGTACAGTCATTCTCCAATAGGGTAGACCTGTAGCCTATGCACTGACAATTATTACCCAAACTGAGATGCAGTATGCCCAGATTGAGAAAGAGCTTTTGGCAATTGTGTTTGCATGTTCAAAGTTTCATGATTATATTTATAGTCAACCTATCCAGATTGAAACTGACCACCAACCTTTAGTCACTATTTTGAGAAAGTTTATTAATACAGCTACAGCTAGAATGCAACGTACTACACTCAAATTGCAAAAGTACAATTTCAGTCTTGTTTGCCCAAAAGGCAACATTCTTTTTCTTGCTGATAGTTTATCCAGATTTCCCAGAAATAAAAACAGAGAACAACACAACAAGGAGCAACTTGATTCTGAGGTCATGGAAGTGAGAACATTTTTCTCCCACACATTTTGATGAGTTTAGAACTCACACAGCTTCAGATCCAATTCCCAGAAGCTAAACCTTTTTATCAGTCGAGGATGGCCTTCAAAACAATCTTGTTTACCATTAGAAGTGCAACCATATTTTCCATACTGAGGTAAGATTTTGTCAGACAATGGTATCATCATGAAAGGTCCTAAAGTAATTGTTCCAAAATCCTTGCAACAAGAGTACATTCAGAATCTGCATCATGGCCATCCAGGAACTGATTCTAGCAAAAGAAGGGTGAGAGGTCTAGTATTTTGGTCTTCTATGTCAAAAGATATTGAGAAAGTGTTTTCATCTCGTTCAGTATGTAATAGTACAAAGCCACATCAACAAAACAAAACACTTCAGTTAAGCCAGATTCCTGAACTACATTACTTGAAATTAGTCACAGATATCTTTGAGTGGAATGGTCAGCCTTATTTGGTGTTAGTAGACTCTTATTCAAATTGGTTCAAGATTGACCTACTTCCCAACCTAACTTCCAATATTGTCATTACTAAGTTGAAATGACATTTTTCTGTCTGTGGTAGTCCACATAGAGTTATTTCTGAAAATGGTGGACAGTTTACTAGTCAGCAGTTCAAGAGATTTGAAGAAGAGTGGCACTTTGTTCATATTATGAGTAGTCTTGAATACACTCATTTGAATGGCTTGGTTGAATGTGCAGATCAAAGTGCAAACAACTGTTAGAAAAGTCCAGGTGTGAAAATACCAATGTTTTTCTCAACTAGTTAAATCTCAGAAACATTCCTTGTGATAAACATCTTGGTTCACCTGCCCAGAGACTTATGTTGAGGCAAACCAGAACACACTACCAATCAGTAGTAATATATTGGTTCAATGTGCTAAGAACAACAAAGCAGTAAAAGCCCAGCTGTTAAAAAAAAAGCATTTGTCCCAGAAGTCTTAGTATGATAAAACCAGCAAACTACACAGTTCATTGAATAAAAGGGATATAGTGAGGATGCAGACATCAAAAGGTTTTGATCACATAAAATTTGTGAAGAGTTTGTGTCAAGAGTGAGATCATACATTGTGGAATCACAAGGAGTGGAACTCAGATGAAATAGGAAGCATTTGTTACCAGTGTCTGAATCTGTTACATCATCTTGCCTGTGACAAAGACTCTAGTTCTCAGAATGACTGATCCAATGTTCCTGTTCCAGTGGACATTCTGTCAGCAATCCCCATTCCTGAGAAAATCCCTGAAACTCCTCAAACAGAGCATTCCTCAATGACTGTCCCTGTTGCTAAACCCAGTCCTATTATGTCACGAGATCAGATCGCATCTTGAAACCTACTTCCAGATACACAGCATTCTGGACATAGCTGTTGTTTTTCTTTTTTAGTGTCTGTATAATTGCATGCTTATTGAAATGTTATTTTTTATATGACCCATCTCAGTAAAGAGGGAGGATGTTGATCAGGGTGTGTGATATACCTTTAAGACACTTTCCAGTAAGTCATCAATGCATATAAGTACTGAACATTTGCAAGCAACAGTGCTATTTTGAGTGAGCAGCCAGAGTGTGAGCATACAAGTATGTAGTCACTCAGTTAGCTAAATAGCTCATTTAAGTTCAATGTTCCTGCCATTCATCCTGATGTATTTGTATACAGTAAACTACTTAAACGAACACCCAAGCCTCAATCTATTCTTAATCCACATAAGAGGAGTGACACATATCACCATTATTTGGGTAAACCAGTCTTGTCTTTCACTATTGTGTTACACACATACATTGCCAGATTTGAACCACTGCCTATCTAGGTCCATACTATACAACTGCTTCTTAACTGCTGATACTATGGAAGTAATCAAAATAAAATATAATATAAAGCACACATTTGAAGGGATAACTTCAGTGTTGTGTTTGAAAGCACATGGCTAACCTAAACTGTATTTGAGTGATCACAATCCTGTAGCCATGTAGGTGTTACACCTATGTTGAATTAACCACATCATATCTGTTACCATAACCACTGATAACTAAATGTAATTGTTTGTTGTACAACCACAGTAATCACATGTTGCTGGATTTGAATAACTGCCTATCTAAATCCACATTCTAGAGAGCTGTGTATTAAGGGTTTCTGCCACAGGAGACTTTATTATACAAGTGTCAGAAAGCACACACTTCAAAAGATGATTTAAGCATTGCTTTTGAATTCTTAAGGATCACCTGAAATGTAATTTGAGGTCTCAAAATCCTTTAGCTGTGTTAGTGTTCACAAAAATGTGAATCAACCTTATCACCATCTATTGGGGAAGCCAGTCATGTCTCACTATTGACTTAAGCACTTATACATAACCACATTAGGACCCTGCCTATCTTGGAATACATGCTATAGAGGTGTTTATTATCTGCTCACACCACAAAAGAAGTCATCGTACAAGTGTTGCTCAGAATACATTTGAAGAGATGACATCATCATTTTGTTGCAAAGCAGATATTTTCCCCAAAATTAATTGAAATCATTGGGGAAGCCCTCTCACTTTGTAAATGATTCCACCAGTGGGGATGTATAGACCAGATCCTTTGGACAACCCAGTCTGACCTGACAGTATAGTCAAAACTCTGTCACTACTCAACCATTGCTGGATTTGAACACTGACATATCTAAGTCTACAAGCTACAGGACTGTGTATTAGCTGCCCATGCAACAGGAGAAACCTTACTACAAGTGTAAGACAGATCACATTTCAAAGGATGACATCATCAGTGAGTTGTAAAGCAGATATTTGCCCCCAAATGGTTTGAAAATGTTGGGGTAGCCCTTACTTCATGTAAATGTTTCCCTGATTGGAAGCATTTTGTATACATTCAGAAGAATAGGAAATAAAGTAGCACTTTACCAGCTATCATGTTTTCAATTTTAGAGTGTTATAGAATGCAACTGATTAATTGTTTAGTAATTTATCACTAGAGATAACAGTCTGCATTTTGTATATAAACAACTTGCTTGATGCACTGCAAATTTACTATTGCCTAGAAAGCAAGACATGCTGAAATGCTGCAGGTGTTTGTTGCAATAAATCAGAATGCTGTGAAAGCATCCATACCCTAATTACATATATGTATATTTACACGTTTTTTTGCTGAACTGGAAACTTATTTATTTTATTTTTATTTATTTTACATTTGTTGAATGGGATAGTCTAACTGGATACATGTCCATTTTCAGTGGAGGCCAGGGGAAAAAGCTTCAAATATACAGATAAAAACATACATACATGCCTAGAGTATTACAAAGTCAGTAAGGTTTGACATTCAAGAGGAATTCGCAATTTTAACAGGGAAGAAAAGCTCCAATTGAACAGATAAAAAACATATATACATGCCTAGCATATATTACAAAGTAAGTAAGGTATGTCCCTTAAGAAGGATTCACCATTTTAACAGTGTATTGTAGAATATACAATATTAAACAGGTGGATTACAGCAACAATTATTATTTACAAAGTAATGTACAGAACAAGAATGTCACTGCAAGCATTTGTGGGCAAGAAGCTAATACAGTACTGTTAAGTTTGGGAGTTGTTCATAGGTTCATAGGTAGGTACTAGGCTATCTGCCCAAAGGCATTTATAAGCCTATCAAGAATGTGTTGGCTTTCGCTGCAACCTTAGATTAGTTCTCTGTGCCTCTGTCCAGCAGAGCCACTGAAGTGATCCCCGAGGTAAATTTTCTGTTTCCCATCCACTCATCAAGATTTCTTTTGAAGAGTGTTAGCGAGGAGCTCTGCCTGATTTATATTGGGATCTTGTTCCAAAGCATGGGAAGTCTCTGGGACAGGAATCTATCCCTCCAGCATGTCCTATTTATTGTTGTGGTGAGGTTTAGATACCTAGAGCATGTGGCTCATGGGGATAAGGTTTTTTTTTTAGGTGGAGCATGTCCATCAATTCTGGGTTGGACGTGGCCTTGTATGTTAGGCAGAGATCACCTCTGAGTAGGCGGTATGCAACCGAGTACAGCTGTAATTTCTTCAGTTGAGCTGCATAGGGCATCTGTTTGAAGCCAGTGATCTTCTTGCTGAGTTACTTCTGTGGTCTTTCCAGCTGTTGCAGGTGTCTTGTAAGGTATGTCCCAAATGGGGCGTTGTATTCTATGATGGGTCTGATGAGTGATGAGTAGAGGGATACAATGACCTCTTTTGATCTGGATGCGAACCCTTTTGTGATTAGGTGGACCATGTAGAAGGATTTTCTAACCACTTTGGCAATGTGATTATCAAAGTTGAGATTACTATCTACTTGGGTCCCCAGATCCCTTATTACGTCTTCCGTATTTAGGGGACTACCACCTATGTGGTAGTTTGTGGGTACTTTGTTTTTTCCAAAGGGGATGACTATGCACTTTTTGGCACTTAGCTTGAGGTCATGATTTTGACTCCAGGTATCCATCTCAGTGATTTACTTTTCAGTGAGTTATGGAGATAATCATGGTTGGTACATGGACAGAGCCAGTGCATCTTATAATACTGTTTGAGGACTTTTTTAAAGAAGCTTAGAGAGGGTTCCAGGGTAATGTCCGCTGGAAGTAAGTTCCAGTCATTGCCAATAGAGTTTGCAAACAGGGAATCGCCAGCTGAGTTATTAGCTTTGTGTGTTTGGACTAACAGCTTGCTGGATGAGTGTAATGGTCTGGAGTTACTATATGGTTTTATGATATTTTTAAGTGTGGGTGTTTTCACATTGGTTGAAAATATTATGTGCTACTATTAGCTGATTGAACAGAAGTAAGCTTGGCAGTTCTAGCCACCCTAGGAGATTGAGGTTTTGGCAGTGATGTGTCCTATATGTGGATCCGGTAGTGAATCTGGTAATATGGTGGTAACAGTAAAAGAGCTTGGTAAGCTCTGATTTGTTTAGGTTAGAGAGTATAGGGGAAGCATATAGAAGGGTAGACAGAAGATGAGAGCAGGCGATTGTGATCCTAGCTATTGAGGTTAGAAAAGGTTTATTTCTATATAATGAGCCAAGCTTCTTATTGATAGTTTTGATAGTTTTGTTGATGTGAAGATCGAATTTGAGATTATTATCAAGTATTACCTCTAAGAGCTTAGTGTGGCTGTCTGGGGAAATAGAGGTACCATTGTTTGATGTTATAGTAAAGGATGGACCTACATGTGGGGGTAAAGAGTAACAGCTTTTTCTTGTTGGGATTCAACAGAAGACGGTGATTAGAGAGCCAATTTTCAACTGTGTTAAATGTATTCTGGGTTAAGGTTTGCATGGCTGTTGGGGAGGAGGCTGAGCAGATCAGAGTGGAGTCGTCTGCGTATTGGATGCAGGTTGTATCTGGGATGGCAGTGTGTAGGTTACTGATAAAGATAGAAAAGAGTAGCGGACCTAAAATGGAGCCCTGATGAACTCCAAGGGTGAGAGGTAAGAGAGTGGATAGTTTTCCCTGCCATAGTACTGCTTGTTGTCTACCACTCAGATAGGATTGGAACCACTGTATAGTATGGTTGTCCAGGGAAACAGATTTCAGAGAGTGGATAAGTAATTGGTGGTTGACCATATCAAAGGTCTTTGAGAGGTCTAGGAAGAGGGCTGATGATAACATATTATTATTTCTGTTTAGATATATGGCATTGGTGAAGGAAAGGAGAGTGGAGGTGGTGCTATGATGTGGCCTAAAGCCATGCTAAGAGACAGCCAGTATTTGGTTCTGAATGAGATGGTACATAATTTATTTGTGGACGCACGTTTCCATTATTTTGGCCAGTGGTGAAAGAATGGTGATGGGTCTATAATTGGATAATTCTGTAGAACTTCCATCTTTGTGGAGTGAGATAGCATGGGATATTTTCCAGTTGAGGGAAAGTACTGACTGTTAAGGACCTATTGATCAGGATAGATATGGGCAATGCTATGGTATCAGCAGCAATGTTTAAAAACTCTGCTTGGAGAAGGTCAGCATATAGGGTGGTGGGTTTCAATTTTTTTGATTAGTGATCGGATAAGAGTGGTACAGACAGGTTGGAAGTTAAAGGGGAGATGAGTAGTGGGTGTGTTAGTGGTGGAGCTAGAGTGTATGGGAGTGAATTGGTTAGCAAGAGACTGGATTGTTTCAGTGAAGAAATTATTAAAGGCACTAGTGATAGTCTCAGGGGGGTTTTTGGGTGTAGATTGTTGGGGTTGGAGTGGTAGATTGTCCTGGATGAGGAAGTTGGTTTATACCTGCCCAGAACTTTTTGAAATTGTTTTGGTGTTTTTGCTGCAGGTTCTGGTAGTAGCTTTTTTTGTCTAGCTGAATGGATTTTTTTTGTGTAACTCCTAAGCCGACAGTATTTCAGTTGGTTGAGAGGGGCTTTAGTTGCTCACCAGTTGGCCCAGGCTTTATTTCTAAGTTTGACATTTAGTTTGGTTTCCTTTGTGAGCCATGGCACTGTATTTCTTTTAGTTTACAATATAACTTCCATTAGGAGGAGTGTAAGTTTTTTGATAAAATCAAATTATGTCCTTAGATTTCAAACGAATGCTCATATCTCTGGAACCATTAGAGTGACTAAAGAAGTGAAAATAGAAATATCTTTAGCTCAAACTATTTTTATAATGGTACTATTCTATAAATTCTAGGTCTTTAACTGGATTTTCTAAGTCACAGTGAACACAGGAACTATTAAGTTTGTAATATTTTATAAACAGTTTGCAATATCTCAACAACCACTCAAGTTACCCATATGCTGCAACATTTTGTTCATCCAGCTGAGAGCTTTTGTATCAGGCGGAGTAGTTGTGTCTATTCCACTTGATTGTTGAGATATTTAGAGAAATATAAAATTTATGACAATCAATATAAATAAGTGTTCCATGAACATTTAATATCTTTTTACTAGCTTTAGACAGAGGCCACATATTAGAACAGTTGTACTGTCCATCGTGTAACCTTTAAGATAAAATATTTCAGTATTTATTTATTTATTATTTTATTTATTGCAGTTGGTTTACCAGGATAGTCCATTGGGCCTTGAAGAACCCGATTTCAATGGAGTCCTGGGGAGAAAAGCTCCAAAACAGAAAATAAATGTACATTAACATTTGACAGTAATTTCTAGATACATTGTAGTAGCAAAACATAATGTCCATTAAAATTAGACAGTAAAAGCCTTGGTACATGCAATTGAAGGAACAAAAAGCAAAACATAAATGCAGATTAATGAACAAACATAGTAGGTGAATAAGGTAGGTTATGGTATTTAAGGGCATTTAGTAGAGTTGGTTATGAGGGGTGGGAGCAAGAGCATTCCCATTGAGATGCTAGGTGTAAGAAAAGTGACTTCTTCAAGGTAGAGTGGTTAGAGATAATGCGGATGTTAGGTGGTAGAGTAGCTTGTATGTAGCTTGGTTTTAGAATTAATTATGAATAGGCCATATTAGGAGGCCTATAAGCAACAGTAGAATGAAACTACCGATACACCTGAATATGTCACTGAGCTTTAATAAGTTAATACCTACTTTGGGTCTTCAGGAAAAAAAGTGCTAATGAGATATCAAAATTCTATTGTCATGGTGGTCAGTTAAAGATGTTAATGACTGGAGTGGATTAGACAACCCCTGTCTTTTTTGAGTAAGTCCATTTTAAGAACAACTGTAGCCTGGGCCAAAAGTGAGCTGTCAGAATTATCTTTGGAGAGCATCTTTAGAAAGACTCTGTTTTTCAGAGGAATAGGTCTAGATGCATTCAGAAACATTTATATCCAAAAGAATAAAAAGACATCTATCTTCCAGGCCCTTGTGCAAGGAGTCCTGGAACACAGCTTCTTTAGCTGTCTGTTTTGAATGTAAGGAAGCAGATTTCCAAGAGGAGTTCCCCACAGTTAGATAATTTCCTGGAAGACCCCGAGTGTAACTTTCATTCTTGGGGGATCTGTCCTGGTCCTCCTTTCTGTGCTGATGTCATGTAGCTAACCTGTAGGGACAAATGTAACTGAGACTGAAGGTTCCAGGTTATCACTGCTAGTCTGCAAAGGGAGTATGAATTGGTTTCCCCTTGTTTGTTTATGTATCACATAACTGTAGCATTACCTGTGATTACTAGTAGACTGCCTTGAATCCAGAGGGGATTTAAGGATTTCAGACCACTGGGATCTTACAGCTCTTTCTTGCCATCAGATTCCAGATGTCCTATTGTCAAATGTGGGGTATCCACCAGCCCAGGAGAGGTGCTTAAAGTCTCTGGTATTCCGCCCGACCAGGGGCTACCACAGTAACAAAGAAACATGATGAGCATCTGATACGACCTCATTTGTATCTTCCTCTTGACAAAACTCAAGACTGATTTCTGAAAGGATAAAGTATACTGGTGCTGAATCCATATAGTCTTGAGAAACCACTGAATTTTTCTCATGAGGAATCTGGATAGAGAAATCATGAGAAAATTAGAACCATGAAACCTAGAATCCTGAGATAGTCCCTGGTTGTTGAAAGATACTGTTAAGAGAATATTAGGAACTGTTCTTTTTAGGTTTCCAATGCCATCACAGTGGAAGTGTACAAGAGACAGCTTAGGAATACTATAGTTTTGGATGTAATGAGAGGAGATGTTTTTCTAAGTTCACTTGAAGTCCTAGAAATGTGAACCAGATGCAAACAAATCTAAAAGAATGTCTGAAATTTTTGAAAATGGGAGTGTGATTTTAGGCATCTTTTAAATCTAGAATCACTAAGAAACTATGAGGAAGAATGAGTGGTAATAGAAAGAACATTTTATACTTTGGAATTATTAAGTGAAGGTATAGAAATGAAAGATCCGGGAGAGGTCTCCACTTTCTTTCTCCTCCATGAGAAACCATGTGATCCAGAATAAGAGGAAAAACAGTATGGTTTGGCAGAAGTATAGCTAGTTGAAATAGCACCCTGGGCCAGTACTATGAATGAATGCCTCACCCCCCCCCCTCCGCTCTTCAACTGAAGATCCAAAAAAAAAAAGCATCCCACTGTAATAAATCCATTGCTACATTGCAAGTGATTGGCTTATTACATTTAGATCTGCATCCCTCCAAGCTCTTCCATTGAAGAGAAAATAATAGAAGAAGAAAAATGGATGTTCCTTCTACTGGCATACCAGCCAGGTGGCTAGATGTATCACATGGCTCCCTCTCTCCCCTCATCAGTCATTCAGGTCTTGTTTCTGTGCGCTGCCCTCAAACCTCCTCTATTATATTTTATTAAAAACAAAAATTTGCTTTTAAAGTGTAGCAAACTGTTTGTTACAAATGCAGAACTGTAACAAACAGTTACAGTTTAGAATCTGACTTGTGCATGGGGCACTTCTGTTAAGTACTGTGTTTAATAGATAGTTATATGGGGGTTCTACTCTCAGTGCAATCAAGTGGTATATGTGTTCATTCAACAATCAATATGCTGACAGTTTGCATCCCCATTGTCTAGTGGTAAGGCATTGGCCTGTGAGCAGTAGATATGTGAGTATGAAACTGTTGAACTCAAACCTTCCTTTGTAAGGAAGTTGTCATAATTGTTGAAGTGTTTACCTCACAAACACAGGGTATATTTAATTCTTACCTCTGAGGGAAAATGACTTGGCTTAAAATGGCCTGTATGGGCAGCTAGCCTTGTACTTGCCTTTGAGTCTATGAACCTAAGTATACAGACCAAATCTGTTAAATTAGCCAGATCTGTCAGCAAACTCATGCACACCCTCACTAATTTGTTATCACAGTATTCTAACACTTGCATATCTAAGGCTGCACTCTAGAGAGTATAACAGTATATGCTGACACCAAAGAAGACTTATTATAAATATTGGATACCATATAGTTGTACTTTGCCTACCATATGCATGTGTGAATGGCCACTATGGTGTGACAGACAAACAAAACAATAATGTGTTGATCACAACTCACAACATAATGTAGCAATAACTCATGCATCATGTAATTTACATAAATTATTTTGTGACGAATGATGTCTGTGCGTGTCACATTAAGGTGTAGTGAACAGCTATGTGCTGGCTAGATGTGAAACAGTGGAGTACTATATATGCATTCCTGACCATCTATAGATCATTGTATGAAAATCTGATGTTTTGTTTTGTGTATCATTGACACATCTTGGTGATATGTGCACAATGTATAAGGTTACTACAAGCCATACATGCAAAACATAGACACTGCACTCATTAATACTACTGTGCAAGCACATATTCAAATGTACCACTACAATGGAAGACATTTGGAAGGGAAATATGTTTCAGGGCCAAAATGATTTAAATTATGGAATAACTAGAGTGCATCACAGTAGGCTCCTCATATATTGGCTATGATAAGCTAATAATCCATATTCAAGTAATACAAGCCGCTACTATTACTTTCAGTCTGTCATAATTGCTTACAGAAATCCAGCGCTGGGAAACTTATTTGCAAGGATGATGCAAAGTATTAGGGCATACATAATTTGTTTTGAGTTTAACTTAGAATGGGAAGTAGCGGTGGTCTTTGCTATTCAGTTCCATGAGTTGCACAATGGCAGGGTACAGGCATATATACATTTCTATTTCAGAGCCATTTCTTCCTATGGGTGTTTTGTGGTAATCATTTTTATTTCATCAATACAATGTCTGCCAAGCTGATTACAGTACAGTGGTCAAAATAAGGTGCAACCAGGGCTGGGATGGTAGTAGATTAAGAATGAAATAAGCAGAATACTGCTGGGGGCCAATTCTTCTTCACTCGGTAAAATGTTATAGGAAAGAAAATATTAAATTAGTGTTGTACATAATGCTGGATTCAAACAGTTGCTAGTCTTAATCAAAATTCTATAGACCTTACTAGAGCATACCACAAATAAAGTTCTATTTCAGCTAGCAAAACTCAAATATTTGACAGAACACTGAAGAAAATATGAAGCAAAGGACTGTTTATGCATCAGACAAAATAACAGTAATGAGACTTGAAACATCCCATGGTATACATTAGTCCTTATATTCTGTTATACATATACAATTGATTGTCTCCTCATAGTGCTATAAAAATCGCTTCATTTTTTTACAGTGGGTATAAACACAGTAGTGTGAAGATCACCAAAGGAAAGCAGAAAAAGGAAAATTCATCAGTTTCTGCCACAGGAAGTGAAGTGTTGTTTACCTTTACTTAGTAATGATGTGTGATGCCAAGTCTTAAGAAAATCCTGAGGACATAAATAGAGAAATTATTTAATGGTCTATTTCTGGCCCTATGTGCGGTGAGAAGATCTATTTTTTACCAGATTAAAGGTGTGAAATAAGGTTGATAGGTCAGTGATAAAAATGAGAAGCAAGCAGAGGGTAGGACGCTGGGGGAGTTATTGAGAAATGTGCAGGAGATCACCATAGCTTTCCTCTCTTTCACAAGTTAATGTTCCCTGGGATTCATGAACACCTACTCATCATGATAAAGCTCATGTACTTGATGAGTAATGACGACTGATCAGTTTGCTGTTCAAGAAACAGCAGTATACATTGGTAAAAGCTTCAAAACAAAGGTTAGCAGCTGAATATGCTAATGAACCTATAAACAGATGAGGTACATGTTAATGAAGAAAAAAGAATTGTGGAGCAATTACATAATATATAACATGAACACAAACAATCATGCTTGATTTAGCTCTGAATTCCAGCTCATGGTGGAATACATTTACAGTAGAATTTGAAAAAATGTGAAGTATGCTGCTGCCATTATAATCCTGTATCCCATATTCTGTATTTCTAACAGGCTAGGATGTTATCTGGAGCAGTAACAATGGAGTGTGATTATCATGTCCTGAAGAAATAGTGCTGTAAATAAATAGATGTAATTAGCAAATCAAAAATCAGTTATATCTATATATAGATTTCATAAGCTGATATATATATCCTTAACAAAGCTGAAGGGAGGTGGCAGTACCCACAGGTATAATTATGGTGCAATACAAATATGAGTGTGCAGTTAGGGAGTAGTATTAGAGACTCAAAACAGTGCAAACAACTAAGCAAGCATCCCATATACAGCCCCCCCCCCCAAAAAAAAATGTAAAAAACACAGAAGGAAACAATGGCATATGCAAGAATATACACCTACTAAGCAGAAAAATCATCAGAATCAGACAAGTAGTCAGCAATGTAATAAAGACATACATAAGTCATTAAAGTCAGTGAGAGCTTAACGTTTAAGCATTTGCTACAATGATACTACAGAACTCTGTGCACAGGAATGTGTGCGCATGTATTCCTGACTACCATAAAATACATGTCAGATGACTTGCACAGGATCATTGAAACATTGCTTGCATACAGCCCACATTGTAATTATTTATCAACATACTTAAACTTGTGCAGTTATTGAAAAATGCATATGTTGAAAATTCACCAATAGCACCTGTAACCATAATCAAATATGTTTTCACCACTTGTTTTGGCAAGATGTGGAAAACTAAGCAATCTTTCCTAGCATGATGGAAGTCCTATAGTGCCATTCCCTGTTTATATGGTGTAGATAAACCCCACCAGTCATATTAGTTATGGTAGTTAGGTCTCAGATTAATATTATTTCTGAATTACTCCATCTGTTTGATGTGCTGGCAGGTAAACATGGTGACAGTGCATGCACAATGATGTGCACATGCCTGAGTAGTACACGAGAGACTACTATGACCATTAGTTAGGTAATGTCTTGCAAGTGTGATTCTCTAATAGCTCTTCTCATCCAATGGGAGGGAGGTTAGCATAATGGGTGGGAGGTTGACATAATGGTTAATGTATTTACCTTACAGCCACAAGGCGCAGGTTTTGATTATCACATGGGGTAATTGACAAGGCTTAAAATGGCCCACAAGGGCAGTTAGCCTAGCACTAATATAGGATCCTATGAACCTATTACTTGTTTAGCACTCCTGCTAATAAGTATACTTCAGAGTGTGTGTCAGAGCAAATAAAGCCTTACTAAGAAGGTTTAAGTTACATTTGCTGAAACATAGGATAGAACCTTAATATGCACTTTAGTTAACATTTTGTAAGAATATTTGTTGCCTCTGATGACAAAGGTATAGCTCATAGCATATGCAAATACAAAAAAAGACACATCATACTCACAGCAAATATTAATAAATCCATGGTACAGTATTATTACAATGAATGAATGCACATAAATGACAATCAGAAAATCATATCTTGCAGACATTTGTTTGTAACCTACCATTCTTTATTATCTTCACTTCTGCAAGGATCACATCCACACATAATTGTACTGTGGCACAACAAATGACAACTGAGTGATAATTTAGTTATAGTGCAGTTTAAATGTAAAAATCAAAAATACAATGCAGAGCATGTGAACTAGACTTTCTGTAATTTTATTTATAAATGTTCATTTGATAAAGGCCATCATGTCAGTATTGTATGGTAATGCCATAGGTGTAGGGTTCAAATATAAAAAAAGTGACATCCTTTTTGAATCCAAAGATTTTACTGTCAACATTTTACTTATATAAGACAAGACCACAAAGTTGATAGATATCATACTGATTTATTTATTTATTTATTTATTTTTGGCTTCAACGTTTGCACAACAGTTGGCATTGTTCATCAGGATCCATCAGTCATGGCCCTCACTGAATGTTAATTTAATTCCCATGACTAAAACCTCATTTAGTATAAAATGTGTAAACATTTAACCATCAGTTGTGCAAAGGAGACTAGTGGAGGTGCACTATAGTCAGCACTTTGGACAGTACTGAATGCAGAAAATATACCTGCTAAGTAACATTTACAATGGCTCAATGTGTTAATGACGTATGTTCTGAACAACTGCACAAACAGTACAGGGTCTGAATCCATACTGGGAATAGTTAACTTGTATGGGTTATTACCCATATTTTTTTTTCTGAACTTAAACCTGAACTTTACTTGCAATTTATAATAGGAATGATGCAACACAAGCATGTATAATGGATACTAAAAAAAAGTCTTTCGGCTTTTCCTGGTTATGGGTCGCCACAGCGGAACACTGATTTTGCCGGTAGTTGGTGGTTTACAGGTCATGATTGGCAGTGGATTTTTACTGTGCCGAGTTGCCAGCCTGATGCCCAACCTTCAAAGAAGACATGCCCATTCATGTTTGTGCCTATCTGCATGTCTTTAGCTTCACTTGACAGTGGGGAAGACATGCAGACTACACACAGAAGGCGCTCTAGCTGAGAATCGAACGGGAAAACTTCTTGCTGTGAGGCGACAACGCTAACTGCTGCACAACCACGATGTATAATGGATACTAAACAAGATAAATGTGATCTATATCACCTGCAGTACTCATAGCACTGATTATAGTAAAATATCAGTTGTATGTGCATGATTTTGAAAATAGTACTTGCACAAAAGTATGAGGCAGTATAATTAGCAGCATAATGGATTATGGAAAGATGATGAGCACACCAACATAGCTTGAAAATATGTATGATAATGACTTTGGTGAAATGCAGAATTCATAACCTAATGTGTACTTTGTACTAATGTATGCTGTGTAGAACATCACTTCCTGTATACTCTGTATGGCCCCATCCTCAATATGTCTTGTAACATAAAAGCATCATGAAGTCAATGAATACAAGAGTTCATCACAGAAAATCAACAGTTCTAGAATATGTCACTACTCTTTGTGCACCCATTAGCATGGAGCACTGAGAGTATGCATGCATGACTTTATAATAATGGCAGTTCATATTTTATGGCAAAATCTCAGAAAATAAATGCACTTGCACTAAGACTTTGCCATCAGCCTTGCAAATAAGCTTGGCTTTGCCATGCATCAGTTGGCACTGAAGATATTGCAAACATCAGTGCAATGGAAACTTTTTCATAGGACTACATACTTGCATAAAATTATTACTAGATTAAGGAGACACCCCAAAGTGCAACAGTTACAGGGTTTTCAGAAGTTTGTCTATGTCGAGTCATGGTCAAAATAGTATACCTCAACTTAAACACAAGGAATGTCAGTTCCTCTGTGGCCTTAATAGTTAATACACAGAATAATGAAGTTCAGCTTCCTTTTTGTCATGGGTTTGATTCCAATGTGCTATCACTGACAGTTTTTAACATTTTATGTGCCACCAAGGCATTGTGTACACGTTAAAGAAAATGTAGTATGTAAGGAGAACACTGAATGTTAACATCATTGAGATTTTCATGTCACATTTGTTTGTTTCTGATGATGTTCTACTTACAATTGCTATCAACCATCCCAGAGAACATGTCCAGAGCTGGTCATATATCATTTGAAATGTAAATGACATATCAACTTTAACCAGCAGTTGCTGAGGTTGCTGTGAAGCATTTGTGAATACAGAGATTAGCACACATGGTCAAGTCTTAGTGTTATGTTTCTCACATAAAGTGGACATTGAAGAAATCATACCCACACTTTGTTCCTTTGCATTTCTTTGCTTTCTGTTATGCAAATGCAACTGATTAGCTTGTCTGTCATTGTGCAGATGCAGGTACACACTCAACTGGGTGACATTTCAATGCCATTTTCCTGATATCTTTGAGAAGATAGGGCAGGAGATGGTAAGGATAGGGCACCATTTACACCACAAAGGTGATGTCAGAAGAAGTCCAAGATTTTTGAAGAACTCCTCATTAAATGTTACAGCTGACAGCTTCTGCAGGACAACTGTAATGGGTCACAGTACAAGGCTGAGGCTTGGAATAGCTTTTCCAAGGCTGTCACCAGCAAAACTGGCATATCATGCACTCATGATCAATGTTATCACCATTACAGTGACTTGAAAAGGTACAAGCTTGACCTCCTTAGCTGAGGGGAGGAATATTTTAAGACCCACTACACACCAGGGTTGAGAGGGAATAGTGGACCATTACCAGGCAGCACAATACCATGATTTGACAGCACAAAAATTGTTCATTGTTTTCTGTTCTTTTAACTTCTGCAGAGACAGAAGAAAACAGGGAGGTGCATCAGGAGACACTACAGTGAGCCACAAGGTAAGCATGCCTCAGGTATGACTGATAACCATTTCACAATAGTATTGATTTTGAAATCATTTTATCAGTTCTACGGACATTGGTCCATAATTGCTTGACGTAGTCAGACATGAATATGTATACTTAATATGTATACTTTATGTATGTAAAACATACATAAATGCTCAAATACTTCTTGCAACATTGCATTAGACACTTTTAAGTCAATGTAGATGTGTGTGGGTTCAAATCCAAGTTGCAGCAATTAGCCTGTGTTAATCAAAAAATATTGTTCTGCAGTCAGTAACTTAGAATAATATTGTACTAATTTCCCATAGATACCTTATGAGTTGCAATGCATAAAGCATATATATAATAGTTGCACTATTTACTTAATGTTTATAATATTGATGAAATTCATGTGCACTTAAAGACACATGTATGGCTTCACATTTATATGGGGATGTCACAAATCTAAATACGTTGGAGGAAATATGCATGGACTGGGTTATATTACAATTGTATGTCACACATTTTTCTGTGTTGTCACTCCCCCACCTTTGGACTCTAATTCTTGCTGCAGTACAAATGACCATTAGCACATAGTGGCCATAGGAGCTCAGAACACCATCCATCCACATGTCGCTACAGTGGCACCACCACTGGCAGCACAGGCACCCAGCACTTCTGGAACCTTACTGCATTGCCTCCACAACTCCTGCATTACTGCACCAACTGTAACAGGTAGTTCTGGTATCCTGGCACCCATCGGGAGTAATGCAAGTGGAAGAGTGACTTTGTCATGCAACATGACCTGACATAGTGGATTAGATCATAGAGAGTGGCCATACTACCCACATTGGCAGAATGAAACAAATCCTGCATCAAATAGCCAAATGCTGCCCCATCCTGCACTGCCCAATGTGTCAGGGACAGGAGACAGTGATGACAGTTCAGAGGGTTTGGACTTGATTCCTACTGGATTCATGCTGGACAGTGATGCACGTCCATTGTCCCATACCTATCCCCAATCCCTGAACCTTTATGGTGTCCCGATTTTTCTTGTATGCCCTGTATGTCTGCACCTGCTACCTAACCTACCCTACCTACATACCTATACTTCCTATCCTTAAATACCTTCACCAGCATTCCTCTGCATCCCCCCCAAAAAAAAACAAAAACAAAAAAAGAAAAAGGCACATGCCCTGCAAAAATATGTGTCTGTGTGTAATGACTCTTTATTTGGTCATATTGGCAAAACAACATTATTAATTTGTTGCCCTACACCCGTCATGTTGCAAATATCAGAATTCCTCATATAATTTGTACAGATACAACCCTAGGGATTCAATAACTGAATGTACATGTCAATCAAAAGTAAACATGCTTGGCCAGCTGTCCATGATGAACAGCATTGCTAATTGAATACATGAGACTTCAATCTGCTCCACACATTAAGCAGCCCCTGCCTGACTCCACAACAACAACCGCTAGTGGCCACATTGAGATGAGGCTGTGCTTGTGTACATGAAGCAGTGTTCACTAAAGGAGTATGTGTGCACAGCACAGCAACAGATTGGACAGCTTAGGGTACATAAAAGGCTAACAATTAAAAGTGTACAAGAAAAGTCAATACAAAAAAGTCATTGGGTGAATTATTGAAATTATTGCACATGTGGGAACATCACTGGCTTTGTCCTGTACGTCAGTAAAGAAAACACAGGGCAGTAAAATGTTTAGAATGAAGAACTGGGAGCTGTTAAAACAGACATGCAATTTACTCAGGTTTAAAAATTGACATGGCTAAGATGTAGCAAGTACCAAGGCAGGGGCAATGTAAAATCACATAAATTAAGCCATGGATCAGCTCTGAAAATGAAGGAACGCCTAGACATACTGACCACACAAATAATGATAGTGAACGCAATAACAGTTGTGGCAGCAACATGTTCATAGGTTCATAGGTTCATAGGTTGGTACTAGACTATCAGCCCTAGGGCCTATACAAGCCTAGCCATAACAATTCCCTGGCTATTTCTTCCCACATTATTTACTTTCCTGGACCCCTGTCTAGCAGGGCGACTGACGTGATCCCTGGGGTGAATTTCCTTTCTCCCATCCAATCGTCAAGGTTCCTCTTGAAGAGGTCCAAAGAGGCACTCTGCTTGACATGTGTGGGCAATCTATTCCAGAGTCTGGGGAGTCTCTGGGCCAGGAACCTATCCCTCCAGCATGTTTTGTTTATTGTGATGACAAGGTTTAGATCCCTGGAGCGTGTAGCTCTGAGGGATTGGGATTTCTTTAAGTGTAGCATGTCCAACAGCTCTGGGTTTGACATGGCCTTGTATGTTAAGCAGAGATCACCTCTGAGTAGATGATATGCGACAGAGTATAGCTGGAGTTTTTTAAGGCGGTCAGCGTAGGGCATCTGCTTTAGGCCTGTGATTCTTTTAGTGAGGTATTTCTGAAGCTTTTCCAGTTGTTGCAGATGTCTTGAGAGGTACATACCAAATGGGACGTTGTATTCTATAATGGGTCTAATGAGGGATAAGTATAATGGGACAATGACCTCCTTTTTTCTGGATGAAAAGCCCTTCGTGATGAGGTGTGCCACATAGAAGGATTTCCTGACTGTTGTGGCGATGTGGTTATCGAAGGTGAGACCACTGTCCACCTGTGTCCCTAAGTCTCTTATCACACTTTCTGTGTTTAGTGTACTGCCACCTATATGGTAATTCATGGATACATGTTTTTTCCCAAAGGGGATAACAATACATTTCTTGGCATTGAGCTTGAGCCCATGGCTCTGGCACCAAGCATCTGTTTCTGTAAGGACCTTTTGTAGAGTATCCACATCATTTGGGGATTCAATAATGGCTCCCAGTTTGCAGTCATCTGCAAACTTTGTTAGCCAGAGTCCCTTAGTGTTGACCTGTACTTCAGAGAAGTAGATGCCAAACAAGAGCGGCCCCAGGACTGAACCCTGAGGTACTCCACTTGTCACTTGTCTGGAGCTGGATTTGGAGTCGGCTACTTTTACAGTGTGGGTTCTATCAGTAAGCCATTTAGCAACCCATTGGGTGACATAGGGATTAATGCCCAACTTAGTAAGTTTATCTATGATTCCAGAGTGGGGATGGTGTCAAAGGCCTTGGCAAGGTCTAGATAGGCTGTGTGGACCACCTTACCCTTGTCCATGGCTCTGGAGACTGATTCAAAGAAGTCAATCAGGTTCAGGAGACAAGATCGGCCCTTCACAAACCCAAACTGGATGGGGTCCAGTGTTTGAAGGTTGCCAATGTCTTTGTTTATAAGTTCCATGATAATACACTCCATGGCCTTGCAGATAAGGCTTGTCAGACTGATGGGATGGTAGTTTCCGGGATCCAAGGTGGATCCCCCTTGTGGATTGGGATAACTGTAGCTCTGCACCACTCAGTGGGCACGAAACCTGAGGTGAGGCTATGATTAAACATGACACTTAGGTGAGGTGCCAGTTCATATTGTAGTTCATGTAGTACACAGCCCGGGATGTCATCTGGTCCCATGGATGCTGTATTCTTGGCTTTAGAGAGTGTGTTTTGTACCTGTGTGGCCGTTATTACTGGAATTTGGCAATCTTCCGGTATTGAGATAGGCCATTTAGGGGTGAGAGGGGTGAAGTTGGCACTGAATCGATCTGCCAGGATATTGGCAATATCCTTCGGATCAGTATATTTAATGCCATTCTGTTTTAGCTCAGAGCAGATCTGAGCATTGCCATTTAGATTCTTGACATAGTTATAGAATGCTTTGTGGTTGTCTTTGGAATCTTTGGCAATTTTATTTTCGTAACTAGCTTTGGAGGATTTTATGAGGCATCTCAGTTTCTTACTGAGGCTAGTAAGGGAGTTTTTTGCATCCTGGGATTTTCCTCTTTTCTGCAAAAGTTTCTTCCTTTTGTTGTAAAGTTTGTTTATGGCAGTGGACCACCAGATTTTCTTCCTTTTTTTGGATGAGAGCATTTTGGTTCTATTTGGGATGGCACGATTCTTGCATGAGTGGATGTGCTCGTACAGTGCCTTAGTGTAGGATTCAGCAGTTGAATTTTCAGTTCCCGTCTGCATGGGTGTCATGAAGTTTGTCACTTCTGACTTGAGTAGCATGAAGTTGGCTTTGGAGAAGTTTTTTATGGTGGTTTCTTTACTGGGGGGTGGGGTTGGGATGTGGATGTTAAGGGTGATTAGCTTATGGTCAGACCTGACTAACGAGGGGGTGACCATAGGTATGGAGCATTGATTTCCCATGTTGGTAATGACCAGGTCTAGGATATTGGAGCCCCTGGTGGGACTATGGATTAGTTGATCCAGGGCATTGGAATTTATGAATTCCAAGAACCGTTCTAAAGGTGTTGGGACATGAGTAGTTTTCCCAGTTAATGGCAGGGTAGTTAAAATCACCCAGTATTAGGGTGTTTGGAATGATAGGATGTGACATAAATTAATACTTCCCAATTGGGTATTTAGTGGAATCCACAAAAAATCTATCACAGAACAGAACTGTCACCTTGAAAAGACAAATTAATGGAAGAATATACTGCAGTACATTGGTACAGATTTAAAAATATAAAACAGGAGATGTGGGACATGTCATGAAGAATATACCAAGATGGAAATCGTAAAAAACACAAGTCAGATGGAGACAGTCTAGTATCATTTGTTGTATATGTATGAATGTCAATATATGCCTATGGACATTAATAAAAATGTATAAAAGATAACTAGCCCCTAGGAAAAGTAATCACAACACACGTGTGCCTGATGCCAGTACTGTGTAACAATAACTGCTGCATGCACTTTTTCACCTTATTATATGTGACTGAAGTGTAAAGCAGTTGTGGCTATGTAAGCATTGTAGTATGTGTGTACCTCCTGCTGCTGTAAAAGCATAGACAGTTAATGCAGTTTGACAAGGTACACATCTGAAGTCAATATGCTATCATATTGTAAATGAAAATGTCTCCTATATGAGATACAGGGTGGGGAAGACAACAACACAGAAAAATATCATAAGTGTCATGTAATTGTAATATATCCCAGTCCATGCATATTCCAACATCACTGTTTAGATTTGTCACATCCACATGTGAATGTGAAGCCATACATATGTGTTAAAGTAAAGCTTAATCTCCTCAACAAAATACACATTATGCAAAACATGTGACTTTTCAACATCTGCTTTATGTCTTACAAGTCAAAAATATCTATGTGAAAGCACAGAAATGAAATGGAATGAAGTGTGGGTATGATTTCTTTAATGTTCACGTTAGATGAGAACCATGGCAGCAAAAATTGGTCATGTGAGGCAATCAGACTAGTTACAAATGTTCCACAGCCACTCCATCAACTGCTGGTAAATGTTGATATATCAATTACATTTCATATCTCAGTTACATTTCATATGATATATTGTCATATCTAGGCATGTTCTATTGGATGGTGGATATCATTCATAACAAACACATTATCATAACCAAATATGATATGAAAATCTTCATGATGTTGGTGTCAGTCATTGTTTTCATTGTGTAAATCTTGTTTATGTGCTATGCAATGCCATTTTGCTGCATAAAATGTTAAAATGTTTGAGTAGTAACTCCTTGGACTCAAACCCATGACACAAAAAAAGAAACTGAACATGTTTGTTCAATAGATTAACTATTAATGCCACAGAAGTTCTGACATTTCAAGTGTGTAATTTGAGGCATTCAGTTCTGAAAAGGAATGGGTATAGACATACTTCTGACAACCCTGCAAGAGTTGCCCTTTGAGGGGTTCCTTTACATGAAGGAATATTTTGAAGCAAATATGTATACTGTGGAAAAGTTTTCCTTGCATTGATTTTTGTAGTAAGTGTAATGCAAGCTAATGAGTGCATGTGTATTGTTTTTCTTAGTTTTTTTATTTTTTTGTCATAGGACTTGAAATGTCAGTTCTTTACAGTTATTCCTGCATACTACCATTGCTCCGTCCCAACTGCTGTCCAAAGAATAAGAAACACCTTTGGAACTGCAGAGCTTGTGCAATAGCATGTTATTTTCTTTCACATTATGATGCATTTCAGTTATATATATATATATATATATATATATATATATAGAGAGAGAGAGAGAGAGAGAAACAGAGCTAGAAAAATTATCTGCCTTTCTATATGTTGTTGCTTTATGTAGGAATAGGTAGTCTATTGTAATCATTTCTTTGTATTTCTTCTATTTTTCTGTGTGTGTGTGTGTGTGTGTGTGTGTGTGTGTGTGTGTGTGTGTGTGTGTGTGTGTGTGTGTGTGTGTGTTGTGTGTGTGTGTGTGTGTGTGTGTATGTGTGTGTGTGTGTGTGTGTGTGTGTATGTGTGTGTGTGTGTGTGTGTGTGTGTGTGTGTGTGTGTGTGTGTGTGTGTGTGTGTGTGCGTGTGTACATTTACAGGTAAGGCTAGCACCAGCACTGTGGAATTCCAACCACCTGATATTGGAGGATAAGTAGCCTCTAATGAGGATAGCAGTGATAAATAAGCATAATCCAGGGGTTGCAGAGGGTATGTTTGACACAGAGAGTGTGCTTATTACATCCCATCCCAGCAATCTAAACACAGTTATTGCACCTGGACACTCCAATGACACAGAACTATCTGAGACTGGACAGGTTGGTGGTGACACAGTTCTTCATGGTAGTATAGTTACCCCATTTGCAGAGCTGGTGGAATCTCCTCCCAGACTTTGCAAGGGTGAAGTACTATATAGGGATATCAGTAGAGATACTGCCACCCAATGTATGTCCAGGGTGATATTGGATGGACAAGCAAGTCCACCATGGCCGCAGAAGAGATAATCATAGAATTGCATGTCATGCTTTTTGAGGTACGAGACTACATGAACCATGTGTGTGACTTCTTGCACTATATGAATGATACACTGGAACATGCAGTGTCTGTCATGGAATGTCTGTTGGGGAAGAGGAAGCATCCATGAGACTGAACAGCCAATACATCATCAGATATTAGCTGATGTGGCTATGCCAGACTGTGTTCCAGCAGTGATACTATTTTCACTGCTCCATCAGTGGTGGATAAATCCACACTCAGACATGATCAGCCATGTTGCCATGATTATGGATGTAGCCAAGATGACATCTCATCTAGCAGACATCTTTACATTGAGAAAGCACCCTGACTTTAAACCAAGGTCATGTGACTGGAGATGTCAGTCATGAGCTCCATTCTCTACCATGCATGGCTCACACCTGTCTAGGATGCCAGGCCATAGTTCTAGCACAAATACTGTGACTGAATTCTTGTAGACCCACACACACACCTTGCATTGATCATGACACCTCACACACGATCATAATATTACTCAGGACTGATTTCTTCACATCTAAAGATCTTGGCTCTAACAGTGCATACTTACTCTGACCTCATCTCTCGGATGCATACACACTTCTTTTGTATCAGGTTCACCCTTCTTTAATCCTCTCACTGCACAATTGATGATGATGACTGTGCCCTGCTCTTTGCACAGTTCTGTGATTTAGGGTCTGAAGCACAGAGTAGCCAGTCAATACTTGTTTAGTCAAATGCATGTTTTCATCAGGATATGTTATAATTTTCACAATTTTATTTAGGTCTGCTTAACTTCAATGGTGTTATTAGTTGTAGCTGTCATAGCTATAGCAGTACTAGCTCTAGTAGTAGAACCAGTAGTAGTAGTAATAGTAGAAGTACTAGTAGCAATAGTAGTAGTTCTAGCAGTTGTAGTGGTAGTAGCAGTAGTTGTAACGGAAGTAACAGCACTAGCAGTACTAATAGTAGTGGAAGTAGTAACAGTATTATTTCCAGTAGCAGTAGTAGTAGCTGTAGTAGTAGTTGTACCAGAAGTAGCAACACTAGCAGTAGTGGTACTAGTACTAGCAGTAGCAGCAGTACAGTAGCAGTAGTAGCAGTGGCAGTAATAGTAGTATCAGTAGTAGTAGTACCAGTAGTAATACCAGCAGTAGTGGTAGGAGCAGTAGTTGTACTAGAAGTAGCAACACTAGCAGTAATACTTGTACTAGTGCTAGTAGTAGTAGCAGTATAGTAGCAGTAGTAGTTGTAGTAGTAGTAGTAGTAGATAGTGGCATGCTATTATTACTTCTCTAGTACAGCAACTTGTGAAGAGGATGCTGAGATTGGCTTGATCCTTGCCAGTGTGTCTGAATTGGCTGCTTATGTCTGATGTACATAAGTAGGAAGACAAAGTGTGCTTTTGTTAATACCTTTATTCTTTCTACTGTTGGATTCCAACTTGACATTTGTTCCTTAACTAATTATCTTTTCATTTATATTCATAAGATTCTGTAGATATGCTTGATCAGTTACCTGTGCAGATGATGGTGACATTGTACTAGCTCCTGTGGGTTTCTTTGACATGGGGCTGCTTATGCTTGATGTACAGGTTGGAAACATAATGCATTAGCTTTACTGGAAAAGCTCCCCCAGACTCTGCCACAACTTGCTGGGAGGGAAAGGTTAGTTTTCTTTCTTGTATTTTGTATTCATTTATTGCCTTCTTCTATTTTGTATATTGTGATTTGTTTTCTTTACACTCTCGTTTGCCTCTATCCTGCTTTTAATTGCATATTGAAACTAAGAGACCACAGCTGTGTCTCTTGTGAGTCACACAGATTTTTTTCTCTACCTTCCACCTTGTTGCTGTTGTGTTTTTAAACACACCCATTTTTCTAGTTGCCTACCCACATGTCTCCTTCCCTCTCCCCTTTCACTGGCTATTGTTAGTAAGCACAAAATTATCATTTTGTGAAATCACTGTTTTTCAACTATTTCAATGTATTGGTCATCCCACTGTATTCCATAGAACCAGAATACAAAAGTGCCCACCCCCTTTCAATCTATCTTGCTCTTCTAAATTAGTGGCTCTCCACTTAGACAGCTAAAGCTTAACTTAACCCCTTTTTCATATCTAACTGCTTAGTGTACACTACAGTGCTTAGGATATTAACCCATTATTTTCATCCTACCTTTAAATATCTATTGCAAGACCACCAGTTACTGGAGAGCCCGTATTCTGCTCTCAGTAGTCGTCTTGGAATTAGTGCTTCTAGTGTTTCTGTTTTCCTCTGGTGAGAGAAAGAGCACAGAGACATTATTTCCTGGAGATCACCAGGAAGCCTAATAAGTGCTTCCTAGGTGATAGTTTGGAATTTGTGCTTATATTTTGCTCCTGGTGAGAGAAGGAGAAGACTGCATAGATTCCTGACTTTATCTGTTTGGGCAGTGAGTGTCTGTGCTTGACGTTCCTGATTGGTCTGGTTGGTATTTGAGGCATCTACCAGAAAAAAGCTACAACATGCCTACAGACCCTTGCATCATCTGGGACAAGAATGTGCATCACCAACCAGGCTGTGGCCTGCTTCTCATCTTGGGATTGGTGCTACCATTTGCTTCTGGTGAGAGAAGAAGCAAAGGAGCATTGTATCCCAACAGAGTGAAGCTGTGGTGAGAGCAGCACTAGTAATAGCCAGGCAGTACCACTCCCCTCTTTTCATCATTCTTAGTTTTAGTAAGTGCTGCTTGATTTGTTTTAACTTCAGAATATTTGCCCAAATACTTCATCCTTAAATTTTCAGGGTCTACATATTAGTTTCCCTTCAAGTATTTGGCAATGCCTTGTACAGACTCATACACCTTGAGTGACATTTTTCCTGCAAAAGCACAATTGAAATTTCACTGATACCTAATTGCCCACAGAACAACTAGCTTGCAGTGATAAGCACTATCCCCAGATATTCCTAACATTGCTTTATATTCTCACTACAACTGTATGTTCAATAAAAAAGGGTCTGTTGCCATGGATATTAATTTTCCACTATCCACGTTACCAGCCTGGTGGATAAGGGCATCCTGAGGCAATGTAGAAATTGCCTCATGTTTGCTAACAACCAGTTAATTCTCAAACAAACTGATGGTATGTGAGAAATGTATTTACCCAATGTCACTGGAGGCAAAGCTCTGACATAAAAGTACTCGTAATGTCAATAAGGTTGTCAGTAGTACACATGCTACATCCATAACACACAATTCAAAGGAACATATAGACGCACATATGCTGAGGCACTTAAATGTAACCTTCTTAAACCCCAAATACCTCCTAGATGAAGTGCACATAACAAATATCCCTAGCATCCCCAAATGCACTCTTTCAAAACAACACCCACGTCAACACATAGAGTCACATCTCATGAAATCTCTACTTTTAAGCCCATAAGTCAAGCCGCAACACAATCCAACATTCTGGTCATTGGAAACTCCATCATGAGACACACTGATGTCCCACTCACCAGGATAAGTAAGGAGAAAGTCATGGTCAGTTACTTATCAGGGATTAGGATCTGCCAAATTATGTATGCACTCAGGTCATTGGACCACAATTACCAGTATGACTCAGTCATAGTCCATGTGGAAGTAAATGACCTGAGACATACCTCCCCAGACTATATGAAGAGTAACAGCATAGAGCTCTCGGAATATGTGTCTTAGGCTGAAAGTACTTCTGACATAGCAAATCAAACCCTAGAAAATCTAAAGGTATTACTACTCGATGCTAGGAGTCTAAACAAAAAAAAAACTCCACTCCTCAGAAGCTTTATTCACCCTAGAGAATTTGTGTGGTCACTGAGACATGGTTTAAAGCCATGGAGAGGACGCCGACAGCGCAAGGTCATAATGCCTTCCAGACATTTAGATCAGCTACTACACAGACAGGGACTAAAATTGGAGGTGTCTCAATTTAAAGCAAAAATAAATATACCTCAAGGCTGGTCAAACATGGCAATGACTTGAGCTGCTCCATGTTCAAATCACCATAGGCAAAATCCAATACCACATCCTTGAAAACTATAGGTCTTCCTCTATGACCCAGGAAACCCATACCATGCATTTAAATTTATTGGACACACTCTCCATCCAACCCAATATCATATTCATTGGTGACTTTAATTATACTACTGTTAACTAGGAATACTGTATGATACCAAATGTACAGGCACAGAGATTCTTGTATTTTGTAAACATAAACTCCCTGGACCAGATTGTCAATATATCAACTGGGGTGCAACCATACCATATCTGGTCCACACTAATACGGGAGAGTGCTGCACACCCCCTACTGTAATGTCTTCCCTGGTAAGGTCAGACCACAAAATGGCTTCCTTTGAAGTACAATTAAAACCTGGACCCACAGGTAAACGTGGAATATTCAGAAGCTATTATAAGCCTAACTTCCTGCTATTACGTGAAAACCTGGCAAAATTTCAAGCCCCCGTAAACTCTGAGAACACTGCTGCCTATGCATAACTGTTCACAGAAACTCTGTACAAGCATGTTAATAGTTGCATAGATGCAGCTAAATTCAGTAGAAAGAAGTACAAAATTAACTCACAAACAAGCCACCCTGGTGTAATCACAAAATCCAAAGGCTGTATAACAGAAGGAAGAAAATCATGACAAAAATTAGGAGGTGCAGTGCCCAGCAGGATAAAAGCACTCTCATCAAACTAAACAAACAACTCAAAAGACAAATAAAGTCTACCAAAGACAAACTTGAGGTAAATTTGGCCTCCCATGCCAAGGACAACTACAAAGCATTCTGTAGCTATGTCCACAATCTCAAAAGCAACACACAATTGTGTGCAGAACTCATTGTAAAGCCACCTATACAGAGCCAGAAGATAAAGCAAACCTACTGGCCAATAAATTCAGCTCCAGCTTTACCCTCTCACCCCCTCAAACTTCCCTCAGGAAATACCATCAAATATAACCCCCCCTGCTATCACTAGGGAACAGGTCCTTAATGCTCTCTCTAAGGCCAAGAACACTGCATCAGTGGGCCCAGACAATATCTCAGGATGCCTTCTAAATAGCATGAAACATTACTTATCGAGGGCCTCTGGAAATACTATTTAACTGTAGCCACCAAACAGGCTTCTTGCCTCATTAATGGAGAACAGAAACAGTCATCCCTCTGCACAAAGGTGGGCCATCTACAAAACCTGGAAACTACAGACCCATAAGTTGCACTAGTCTTATATGTAAAGCCATGGAAAGAATTACCATCAAAATGATTAATAGTGATATAGCAAACCTCCAGACACTGGACCCAACCCAGTTTGGTTTTGTCAAGGGTAGGTAATGCCTATTCAACCTGGTAGACTTCTTTGAAAGGGTCACCAAAGCAATAGATGAGGGCAAAATGGTTCACACTGCCTACCTTGCTGGCTAGGCTTAAGTAGGCCCTTGGGCCGATAGCCTAGTACCTACCTATGAACCTATGAACCTTGATTTGGGCAAGGCATTTGGCACAATACCCCAATCTAGCATTGTTGACAAACTGAGATTAGGTACAAACCCATATGTTACTGAGTAGACAGCCAAATGGCTCACAGGCAGGACCCAGGAAGTTAGAATTGGGGAGTCCATGCCTTCAAAGATGCCAATCACAAATTATGTCCCTCAGGAAATGGTCCTTGGACCGTTCCTTTTTGGCATTTACTTCTCTGAAGTCAAGACTAGTGTCAATGGTCTGTGACTAAATTTGCAGATGATTGCAAATTAGGAGCTGTCATTGAATCCCACACTGACACAGATGTTCTCCAAGAAGGGCTGTCACAGAGAAACAACTGGTGTCAGAGCTATAGTCTAAAACTAAATGCCAAGAAATGCATAATAGTATACTTTGGGAAGTCATTCAACCCTGGTATCTATCATATTAGCAACACACCACTTTGAGTTGACTCAGTAGTCAGAGACTTAGGGACACATATAGACAGTAATCTAGCCTTTGATCATCAAATGTCTACAGCAGTAAGGAAATCTTGCTATGCTGTGCAACTTGGAGGGCTCAGTGGTGCAGTGGTAACCATTGTCACCTCACAGCAAGAAGTTCTCTGGTTCGATTCTCATTCGGGGTGCTTTCTGTGTGGAGTCTGCATATCTGTTTCCTCAGGTGCTCCAGTTTCCTTCGACGTTGCAAAGATATGCGTTTGGAGTATTTCTCCCAGGACCTCCGCTGAAAATTGGCTCGTTCCAACTAGGACTTTCCCGGTTAACAAATGTTAAATAAATATAAATAAATAAATAAATGAACTTATAAACAAAGGTATGGGATCTAGGTCCAAGGAAGTCATTGTTCCACTGTATTCAGTATTCATCAGACCTATCATTGAGTACAATACCCGCTTTGGCATGTACCTAACTAGACATATCCAACAACTGGAACATCCACAGAGGTTTCTCACTAAAAGAATATAGAGCATAAGTAAAGGAGATTGCCTCAAGACCTTATCCCTGTATTCTGTTTCCTACAGGCTTTTGAGGAGAGATCTATGTCAGATCCCACTCTGATGGACTTCCTGCATATCCACAAAACAAACAGCACCAGAATTACCCATTCTAAAGACTTAAACCTTGTCTGTGATATAAATAGGACTTGCTGAATAATCAGGTATGTATCCCAGAGACCACCCCATCTCTGGAACAAGCTCCCCATCGATGTGAAGCAGAGTTCCTCCCTAACTCAGTTCATGTGTAACTCAGACAACTGGATGGGGAATAGAAAATTCATCCCTGGTTTGGCACTGGTGTCTCTAATGGACACAGGCAACCTGTAAATGGTTCATCTTGCAAGCCCCTGCTTACACTTACCAAGGGTAACAGAACTGTCAAAGATTTGGGATGCATGGCTAGGCTTAAAAAGGCCCTTGTGGTGCTTAGCCTATGAACCTATGAACATTTGCAAGCAAAATATTTTGTCCCATTTAAAAGTTATAAAGATAGTTTGGTCTGTATTTATTATGTATATCAGTCATATACAGGACTTACTAGATTACTTTATAGTTTATCATATTCTGATTTTGCTGAAGTGCAGTACATAGGTGTGCATTATCTGTTCATTACAGGTTCATCACTCACCTTTGCTGCTGTTGCTGATAATCTTGTAGGCTGAGGTTGCTGATGTCTGATGCTCACATTAGCCAGACATTGCATGGATAAGTGAAGGCTGGTATGCTTACATGCATCAATGTTACTGTTTGTATGTGCTTAGCTGCTTTTTTTGTGGTGAGAATGTGATACTTTTTGTTGCCTCTTAGGCAGTGCTGTGGTGTATTGTGCACACCTCTGTCTGCCATCATTTCCCTACAGGTTCCTTATCTGACCCCTCATCAGTTTCTGGTGTCCCTGCCTGCTGTGTTGAGAACTGCAGTCTCTGTCCTGTGATACCCTGTTGCAACTGCTTTTTGAGTGTGATATGTAAGATGTCACAGACAGTCAATATTTTGACAGAGGTGGAGGGGCTTATATTGCAGGGCACCTCTAGATGCATCTAGACAATGGAAACATGACTTAGTAGCCCAAATACATGTTCAGTGATATTTCTAGTCTTTGGATGTGCATTGCTATAAACATGTTTAATGGAAGTTGTGTGAATTTCTTATGGGAGTCATGAATCAAGGTTCTAGTACATATCCTGCATCCATCAGTAGTTCTCCCTTTGGAAAGTCACCCCTTGAAAACTTTAGGTGCTGGTTATCACTCATCCAGTCAAGATACGATAGATAAGCCTTCATGGGTTCTGTTCAAGCAGCTTTATTCATCAGGATTAAGGCTTAGTAACTTTAACTTAGGTAAACTTATAAACAAACTAGCTATTACACTCATACATGCTCACTCTCTGACTGCACTATCAAAATGGTACTGAAGCTAGCATGTACTTGCTATTTATATGCATGTGCTGACCTTGAAATGCTTCTTAAAGATACAACCCACACACTATTCTACATCCTCCCTCTTTGAGAAGTGAGTCCTGCAATATTGATGACATCCATTGACATGCAATTGATACAAATAATTCTTTGTCATGAAATTATACAGAACTAAATACATAAATACATATAAACAATTAAGTCTGGGTTGCTGTGTATTTCACACTTGGTCTGGAAATATGACCAAATCATGTGGCATAGAAATTAGAATTAGGTCTAGCAACTGGGACTGTCTCTGCTGAATGTTCAACTTTGAGGATATTAGGAACATCATCAGAAATGGAAGTAGAAGGTAAGATATGTTCTGTAACAGGAACATTGTCTGGATTGCTCTGAAATCTAGAGTCTGTAATGCAGGAACAATGCTGCAATATTGATTCTGATACAGGAAAAAGATGTCTGCGATTTCGCCTGTACTCCACACCCTCAGATTCTACGAAATAGGATCTCAGCTCAGTACATACATCTGTTACTTGACCAATCTGGTCGAAACCTTTTGCTGTTTACATCCTCACTGTTTCTTCTTCTTTCAATGGATGAAGAAATCTGCTCTATTTGCCATAGCTGGAGTTCTGGAAAGAACACTTTCTGAATAATTGGGCTTTAATTGTCTTGCTGTTCTTAGTTTTAGGCCTCAACAAACTGGAACTGATAGGCAATGTTGTTCTGGCTTGGCTAGATAGAAGTCTATGAACAGGCAGGCCAAGTATATCATCACAGGGTATGTGTCTGAGATAAGGTAAATTCAAAAAGACATCGGTATTGTCATGCTTTGATTTTTCCAGCAATTGCTTTGCACTCTGTACTGCACGTTCAGCTAGTCCATTTTGACTGTGGATATTCAGGACTACTAGTAACATGTACAGAGTCCCATTCTCTTGCAAATATCTGAAACAACTGACTAGTAAATCGGGTACCATTGTCATAAATAACTTTGTGTGGACTACCATGGACTGAGAAATGATGTTTCAACTTGGTAATAACACCAGTGGACATTAGATTAGGTAATCAATCTCAAACCAGTTTGAATAAGAGTCTACCAACAATAAGTAATGCTGATTGTTCCACTCAAATATATCAGTGGCTATTGCTGACCAAGGTAGTTCAGGAATTTGACTTAGCTGAAGTGTTTTTTTTAGCAAATGTGGTTTAGTACTATTGCATACTGAACAAGGAGAAAATCATTTATTAATGTCTTTTGCTAGAGAAGGCCAAAATACTAGTCCTCTCACCCTTCATTTGGTAGATTTGGAATCTCGGGTGACTACGATGCAAAATCTGGATATATTCATGTTATAAGGAAGCAGGAACAGCAATTTTAGGACCTTTGAAATTAATGCCATCTTTCATCAACATTTCATCTCTGTAAGGAAAATAAGTTTGCACTTCAGGTGGTACACTAGATTGCTTTGATGGCTATCCAACATTAATGTAGTGGTTGAGCTTTTGCAAAACTGGATTAGTCTTTGTATGATCTCTCAGCTCATCAAGTCTTGCAGTAGAAAAATTATGCACTTCCATGACATCGAAGTCAAAATTCTCTGCATGAAGCTGTTCTGTTGTATTTCTGGATGATCTGGATAAGGAATCAGCCAGATGAAGAAGTTTGCCTTTTGTATAGACCATTTTGAAGTTGTGCATTGACAATTTGAGCATCATTCTTTGTAATCTCCTAGGAGCTGAATGCATAGGCTTCTTTAAAATAATAACTAGAGGTTGGTGTTCAGTTTCAGTCTGAATGGCTTGACCATGGATATAATCATGAAACTTTGAATATGCAAATACTATTGCCAAAAGTTCTTTCTCAATTTGAGCATAATGCATTTCAGTTTGGGTAAGAGATCTAGATGCATAGGCTACTGGTCTGACCTCTTGAAGAATAACTGCACCAAGAACAAACTTTGAAGCATCACAGGAAAGAGTTACTGGTTTATTTACATACTATCTTAATGTAGGTAGGGTGGCAATTTTCTGCTTAAGGTCTTCAAATACTTTCTAGTGCTTTTCCAACAAAGACCATATAACATTTTTGCATGTCAGAGCTCTCAAAGGTGCTGTCAACTCACAGAAGTCTGGTATAAACTTGCCTAAATAGTTGCCCATGTCAAGAAAATGTTAAAGAGCTTGAGCATTATCTGTAGCTGGCTCTCAAGAATAGTTGCTTGCTTGGATGGGTCTAGTCGCAAGCCACTGCTAGCTAACTTCAGGTAGTCTGAATTTGCACTTCAGAGGATTGAGTTTTAAGTTCATTTCACATGCACTGTCTAGAACTCTCTTAAGGTTTCTGTTATACTCTGCTTCACCATTACCTCCTCCAACCAATAAATCATCTACTATTATGGCACAAGGATAACATGAACAATTTTGCTCCATTGCAAGCTGAAAGACTTCACTTGCAGAATTTATACCAAATGGCATCCTGAGGAATCTGTATCTGCCAAGCAAGGTACTGAAAGTAGTCAGTAATGAGGATTTGTAATCAAGCATTACTTGCCAAAATGAACTTTTTGCATCCAAGACAGAAAAAACAGTGGCATTTGGTATTAAGGCTACGACTTCCTTGACTGTACACATTGGACGATGCGGTCTCTTTAATGCTTAGTTCAAATCTCTTGGGTCAATACATATTCTGATTTCATCTGTGCCTTTTTTGTGGGCTACTACCATGGACAATACCCACTTAGTTGGTTCTGTGACTGGACAAATCACACCTTGCTGCACCATTTTATCCAGTTGAGCTTTAACTTTATCTTGCATAGTTATCGGAACTTTTCTTGCATGTCTGGCCACTGGACTGACCTCTGTGTCTACCTTCATAGAATACACAAGTGGAAGTTTTCCCAACTTGTCATCGAAAACATCAGCATACTCTGAGAAAACAGCTTCAATAAAATTGGAACTAGGATATGTGCTTATATGATGAACCTCTTTGGTAAAGGATAGTAAATTCAGTCTCAAACTGTCTCTGAGACCCAATAATGACTGCACAGGTCTTCAGACTACATGGAATAACAGGTTGTAACAGTTCCTAGCCAAATAACATGAAAGCACTACTCAGCTTTCGGTTTGAATTTCTTCACCTCCATAAGCAACACGTTTTGCACAACTAGCCACATTGAGATATTCACCAGTTCTCACCTTAGCAAATGTGTCTGCTGACAGTGAGCCAGTGTCCACTTTAACCTCAGTGGATTTACCATTGATCTGGACAGTACAAAACACTACTCTTTGTCAACACATTTACTGCATCAACCTTTTCACCAATTACTGATACACCATCTACGTAAAAAGTAGAATTACCGCTCTCTATATCATCATCTTGCTTTTTTGAGTGACCCTTTTTTATAACTGTGTGAGGTTTACTTGATTTGCAAAACTTCTGAAAATGGTTCCATTTTTTTTTACACTTGTGGCATTGCTGACCAAATGCTAAGCATTTTTCTCTTTTAGACTCATGATTGGCACCACAACTGCAACAGTTAACAATAAAGCTGGATTTGGGTTTTGCTGATTAACCCTTATAGTCCACTGAGCATGTCCTTTTGTTAGAATTTGCTGGAAAACTATGGGTTTTAACTGGGGAGCCTGCAGGGGCAGCAGGTACCATGTGCTTAGGCCTGCTTCTGCTAGCCATGTGTTGCATGCTGACTACATTTGTTGTGGAGCCTGCTGAAACCATGCTATCACTCACGAGAAGAATTGTGTGCCTTTCTGTAACTTCATGGATTTGACAAATCTCAGTAGCTTTGCTCAGTGTTAAATCACTGTCATGAAGCAAAATCTTCTTCACTGCAGCACTATTAATAGCACACATAAGCCTGTCCTTTATCATCTCATCTTTTAAGTCACTAAACCGACACATTTTAGATTTGTTTCTCAGGTTTGTAATGTAAGCTGCAAAATGTTCTCCTGGTTTCTGATCTCTTGTATAAAACAAATGCATATCCAATGTAACATTTGTCTGGGGGTTACAAATTTCCCTGAACTTGCATTTCAAACAATCGGGGTCTTCCTTTGATTCAGCCTATACAACAATGTGATGTTTTTCAGCATCTTCCTCATATACTGCTGGTGCATACACAAACAAACACTCTCTTTCAATGGACTCTGACCCAGCTGGGTTTAGCAAAATGAATGCCCTGGTACATGCATCTTTGTCAGAATAAGTGGCTTGTATAAAAATATTGTACTCTTGCTCAGATATTATCCAATTCTCTGCAATAATCTGATCAAATACAAGTGGAGATGGCTTTTGAACTCCATCTGCCATATTAACACTTACCAGTGAAGACTTTTGCAAGTATGCATGAACACACACATGTATACATATGCCAGAAATTTATGTCAGTATTTGTAACTATGTCCAATAGCACAACAAGCCTCTGAATAACTGACCTTTGTGAAATAAAACTCTCAGCCACAAAAATGCTCTTGAAATAACTATACTGTAAGAAATCACCTGTTATCAATGCATGAAACATTTCAAAATAACTGCACTGTGTGAATAAACTGGGCAGAAGATGCTCAGAGTAAGAAACATTTCAAATAATTGCACTTTGTGAATAAACAGTACACAGCACACTGAACTTTCCCAAAATGGCTGTACTTTCCTAATGGCAGTACTTTGCGAATAGACACACCCAGCACAAGAAACTTTTTGAAATGGCTATATTTTGGCTGTACTTCATGAAATAGTTGCACTTTGCACACAAATAAACTTTTTGGAATAAATGCACAGTAATAAGCATACACTGTAAGCACTTTATACACTTTGAGATACTTCGAATTACTCCAGTTATGTCCTTGATACAATGCAAAATAGTAGTTATGCCAAAACAGTACTTTGCCAAAAAAACACGCAGTTGCCTTGCTTCATTTAGGTTTAATGTGCCCTTTTTGCCATTGTTATATTTGTTTTTCTTGTTTAATCTTTTTCCATGCCCGTTATACTTTTCTTGTTCTCGTTTTACTCTAAAAATGGCTGTTTTACTTTAAACATGCTCATTTTGCAATTCTGAGGTAATTCCTTATGTGCTTTTCTGATAATCATTTTATCAAATATCTTAATTGAATTTATTTTTAATAAATAAACCTTTTATGCCTCTCGCTTGTTTTATAATGTGGTTTGTCCCCTTGTAATGTTCTGTTTTATCTTCTTTTATAAAATAAATGTATTGTGCAAATTTTCATTACCTTTGGTTCATTTCTGGCCCTTTTTTTTTTTTTTTTTTTTGCTCAGTTTTCTCAGTTTACCTTCACTGTTAACTCTGCACCTCATAGCTTTGAAAAGCAGTCTCTGGAATCCTGGTTCTGAAATCACGTCTCTCCTCTAGTCAGAATAAAACAGACGAGCTTTCGTGGGTTGAGTTCAAGCAGCTTTATTATGTACAAACACATCAGGATTGAGGCTTAATAACTTTAATTTAGGAAAACTTATAAATAAACTAGCTATTACATTCATACATGCTCACTCTCTGGCTTCACTCTCAAAATGGCACTGAAGCTAGCAAGTGCTTGCTATTTATATGCATGTTCTAACATTGAAATGCTTCCTAAAGATACAACACACACACACACACACACACACACACACACACACACACACACACACACACACACACACACACACACACACACACATTGTTCTTCACTGGTCATAGGAGTGCCATATGTAGGAGTCATGGAAATTGCCATGGTGACCTGCACACATATTATAAATGATATCTTGTGCATGAAGGACCACCAGAGAGTTTATGGAGTGATAACCTTTTCTGTGTATATACCTCCTTCCCATTTTAATAGGTAGGGCTTTTATTTCAACATCGGTGCAGTCTATGACTCCCAGTATCGCAGGAAAAGTTGCTGTGGCATAGGCATTTTGCATGGTGGCAGCTCTCTCCCCTGGGGTATGGGGAAACCAGATATGCTCTTCCACATATTGCAGCATGCATTGAGGAACTGGCGGAGTATTCCTCAGGCAGATACCTGTGAAACCCCCACTGTGCTCCCTGTGGGTCCTTGAAAAGTCTCTGTAGCTTATACATGTAACACTATACATACCCCAGTTTCCATTAGGATGGGTTTTCAATGATTGTCATGGTGACTCAGGCGAGGACAGCACAAGACACTTTTTTGTTATATAATAACCCTGTCCACCATGTAGCAATCTTCTATTTCTGTTTCATATAGTCTATGTTACCTCAAATGTGGTCTGAGCATGATGCATCTTCTAGACCGAGGTCTGGCAGTAGTAACAGAACTTTCTATGATAACCTGTTGCACATACAGATTTATAATGTCTGCACCACCCCTAACATTTTTCAGTTTCCCATGGCTGTCTTCCAGCATGTCTTAGAATTCACAGAGAACATGAGTGTAATGTGTTTTGTGTACATATTATACATTTCTGAATCACTCCACCATGCTTTTTTATTTCATTAGCATATATTTCAGTTATTTATATGGTCATTAGATATCCAACTGCTAGCCCTTGTTTAGTAGCTGACTGCAATGTGTGCTGCTGTTTTTGAATCGCAAACAGCTCTGCTGCTGCTTTGTTATACACAACAGCTTCGCATGACAAGCAGGCATCAAAGGCATAATTGGTACAAATAGCACCCTGTGCTAGTCCTACAAAGTAGCACCCAGCTCTCTCACATGAATATCAAAAAAGGTCTACTTTGTTCCTCATACTGACACATCAATAAGGCACAATGGCCATGCCCCCTCCCTGTTACCCTGGCTCTTCATTTTAAGTGCAAAAAACGGTGCAAGATCTGATGGCTGCTGCTGCTACTGGAGGCATCCAGCCAACCATGTCCTGTTTCTGCATCACGACCATACTCCTGCCCTTTCCGAGCTGAAGTTCATTAAATAATAAGTCCACAATCTGGTATCTGGGGATCCTGAAATACTCTAGCAAACTGCTTGCTACAAATGCAACAGTTTAGCCATGCATTCTTTCTTTTAATGATAGCAAAAGCTTGCTACATTTGTAGCAAGCAGTTAATACATTTTATATAACTTTGACATGCTGCAGCACTCAGATTTTAAACAAAACTAGAAACATATATATGTGTGTGTGTGTGTGTGTGTGTGTGTGTGTGTGTGTGTGTGTGTGTGTGTGTGTGTGTGTTTCATACTGCAGTTACAAATGCAATACTGGCCTTTAAAAGCTGGTATGCATAAAGACAAATCAGGATAATGGATGGATTTGATGGGCAATCCGATTGTGCCTAATAATACTTTGTGCCTGGGGCAGTTGCTTCTTTTTCTCCATCCTAGTTACACTACTGGCAGGCATTCATGAACCCCAGCCATAATCTAGTCATGGTACAAATTTATTTATTTATTTACATTTTTTTACCAGGTAGTGTCTTACTGGGCCAGGAGCCCATTTTCAGCAGAGACCTGGGGAGAAAAGCTGCAACAAGTAATTGGCAGTAAAACAGCAGTGAAAGAATATAGAAGAGTATCACATACAGCGTACAAATACAGAAATATTTAATTAAAAGTACAAGGAGGCTAGTTCACAATATACAATCGAGTATAACAACAATAAACAAAGTTTTTTTTTCCCATACTTGTTAGGTTAGAAGAGGAGAAACAAACAGACAAATAACTTGCTGTCTCAGAGGAGGGTGTAAGGTGATATGTATACAAAGATGATCTAGTTAGAGGTGAGTTGCCACTGTAATTATCCTGAGACTGTGCAGGAGCATAGTTAGTGATTACTAAGGTGTTCTTTTAGGACTAGTTTGAATTTGTGACTGTCTGGATTTTTTAGGATGTGTTGGGGTAGTAAGTTCCAGGCTTTGGCTATTTTATTAGAGTAGATAGAGTCTCCATGGCAGTTATGGGATTTAGTTACCCTTAGAATTAATTTGCCAGATGATCTAAGGGACCTAAGGTTTGTATTAAGTTGAACTATGTCAATGAAGGCAGAGCATTTTTTGGGTTTATGGATGATACTGTGGGCAGTGGTTAGTTGGTTGAGAGACAATAGGCTGGGTAGTTCAATCCAGTTGAGTTGGTGAAGGATGGAACAGTGATGAGATTTATGGGCTAGGTTAACAGCAAACTTGGCTATTTTGTTATAGTAGGTCTGTAGGTTGTTCATTTGGACTTGTGCATGTTGGTAAAGATTTGGGAGTAATAAAGGAGTGAGGATAGTAGGTAACATCTGACTGTGGATAGTCTGGTGTTGTTTGTTAGGTATGGCTTTGCCCTATAGATTGAGACGAGTGTGATGTTGACTTTTTTGATTGTTAGTGATATATGCTTATCGAATTTTAGACAGTCTATTGTTACACCTAGAAGCTTAATTTGATTGACTGGGTCAATTTTTGTACTATTAGATGAGTAAATGGTGAAAGGGGGTAGGTTATTTTTAGCTTTTTTTATTACTGAAGACCATTAGCTTAGTTTTGCTTGGGTTGATTATGAGTTTATGGTCGATGAGGTAGTTTTCCATGTCTTGGAGGGATTTTTGTGTTTTTTCTTGTACCTTCTGAGGTGAGAGGGAAGAACAGATAAGAGAGGCATTGTCAGCATATTGAATGACAGAGGCTAGTTGATTGGAGGTAGTGAGGCTATTGGTAAATATGATGAACAGTAGAGGTCTGAGGATGTATCCTTGGGTGACTCCGACAGAGATAGGTAGAAGGGAGGAGAGTTTGTTTTCTCATTTGGTAGACTACTGTACATTGGAAAGATAGCTGTGAAATCAAGTCAGAGATGCTGTACTGAGGTTATATGTATCTAGTTTGGTGAGAAGAATTTGGTGGGATTCTTCGTCAAAAGCTTTGGCTATATCAAGGAAAATTGATGAGACAAGTTGGCCTTCATTTTTGAGGAGGATTCTTGTGTTAGTGAAACTTATAAGTGCAGTGTTAGTACTATGCTTAGGTCAGAAGCCATGTTGAGAACTGGATAAGAGGTTGTTCATCAGGAAGTGGTCAAGGAGTTGTTGATGAAGGCATTTTTCTAAGATTTTGGCTGGGGGGGTATGGCAATGGATCAGAACTTTGAGAAGTCTGTACATGGGCTGCCTTTGTGTAGGGGGATGATATATGATATTTTCCAGAGGAGAGGTATGTATTGTTCAGAGATGGAGTGATTGTTAACTACAGATATAGGATAGGCAATAGCAGCTAGTTTTAGAAATTCAATGGGGAATTGATCAGCTGCAAGATAATAGGGTTTTAATTTGGTTAGGAGCTTTTTTATGTAACTAGTTTGTATGGCCTTAATAGAGAATGTGTTAGGGTTAGACACAGTAGTGGTGGGTACTGTTAGGCGTGAGTTAGAATTATTGCTTAAGAGGGTGGTTATTGAATTTATGAAGTGAGTATTGAACTGTGACACTATACACGCATTACTAATTATGTAATGCATTTCACTTACATTGTTTGGCATGCATCACTAATACTTATTTTGGATATATACTTATCACTTTTTCATTTTACAGCTCCAAAAGAGATCAAATACAATTGGGTTGATTAAGACCATCAAAGTATGTTAGAGCCATACTTATTATAAGAAGACTTCTTTCATAAATTAAGTTTGCAATGCATACATGGGTAACCATAATACTCTGATTCTCTCATTGATAATTTAATAATGCAGACTTTAATGTTGTACTACATAATTTTCATATAAAACAATTTGCTATTAGTTACTCTTTATTCTGCCCATGTGGCTATGCATGGTTTAGAACTAAGTAAATATTTCTGTTACTAGTAAAATAGTTCCATGTTTACATGTAATATGAAAAAGTTGACAGGTTTGAAGCAGTTATAGTATTATTATTCTATGATAAAAAATATGCATTTCATGTTTGTTGCACTTATATAGTATGAATATAATATCTTGATTGCACACTGTAGCACTGCTTTTAATATAAAAGTAAGTCAATGTATAAAAAATTAATAATATCAGTGAATTTGTATACACCATTATTAATACCAGTGAACTATCAGTGATGCCAATCTATTGATGCTGCAGAATGCAACTATGTCACTATTGTTGCTTTTTAATGGATATTTACCCCTCATCTCTTTTGATGGAACTTGTCTGATATTTCTATTACATACACCGAGTCATCTAATTTGCTCTGCAGAGGCAGGAACTGCGCATCCAAGGGCTACGTACGAACTCTGCAGCCCTCATTCCTGCCCTGGAAGTCCAGTTATCCCATTTATTCCCCCAAGTGTGAGATGCAGGGGATAGGGATCACATGAGCTGCTGGACTTTCAGGGCTGCCTAGCCCATGCTGCCTGAAGACTCAACATAGCTACCTAGACATTGTAGGAGGTTTACACACACACACACACACACACACACACACACACACACACACACACACACACACACACACACACACACACTCACACACACACACACACACACACACACACACACACACACACACACACACACACACACACACACACACATGCACGCACGCACACACACACACACACACACACACACACACACACACACACACACACACACACATGCACACACACATGCACACGTACATCTCCTATCCCAGGCTCAACAGAAAACTCTCTGTCTGATGCAACATGAGTCAAAGTGGCCAATACAGATAACAATTCATGCATCTTCCACAAACTGTCAACAGTTCCATGTTCCTAGCAATGTACCCTTCCCTGAAAATGAACAAGCTGGTATTAGCCTCCCCACAGTCTATAAGGTGCCCCTGCCTCTAAATAAACAGATGGGGCCATTTGGGCTGCAGTCAAAGCATTTGTTTTCTTTCATTTTTTACTACTCTGTCTAAATTTAACAGGAACATTCCTTGTTTTTAAAAAAAATTACCTTTGCAAGCTTTGATTCATCATTTTTGATGTAATGAGCAAAGGAAATATTTCAATATAATAAAAATGTTATAACTTTAACTGTACAGTTAAAACATGTAGATCAATTTTACAGAGATACAGAAAGACTACAGTACCAATATTTCTATCCATTGCATACAAGAATGTTCTTCTTCTGTGATAAAAATATGTATTTCAGAATTGTGATAGCTGTAATATGGCTGCAGCAAGAAAATAACACGATTTCTATTCATTGTGCAGTAAATAGTTCTATTTAAATACAGTATTCATAAAAGGCCTTATTGTACTTTACAAAAATACATACGGGGGGATTCACTAATCCACCATGTAAGACTAAATAAGTCTTACACAGAAACTGCAGTCTAAGAGGAAGACGTCAGCGTGCCATGCATATTCATGAGGGCGCGCTGACTCAACTGGAAGGCTAACACGGAGCGTGTAAGACTGCAGGGGGCGTGTTGGACTGCCGAGCAGTCCAAATATCCACGCCCCTGCAACCATATAATGTGAAAATGACAAGTGCAATGAGCGAGTCCGCTGAAATGTACACATAGCAAACACTACACATCCCCACATACTAAATCCCTTTGGAATTGTAAAATGTAAACTTTTTTTTTTTTTTTTTTATAATTCCCGATATATCTGCCAGTATTTGCGCGTGTTTGCACGGGTGTGCCCATTGCTTAGCTACAGTTAGCAATTTCGACATCGAAGAGCATAATAAGAAATGTTTATGCAAATTAAGCCAAATAGCAATAACGTAGTGGTAGAGCCTTTGCACAAAGAGGAGGTATTCTGGGTTCTAGTCCCACCACTCCCCTTTCTTTTTTATGTTTTAAATCAGTATATAAAATAATTATTGACATATATGAATGAAATTTTAGTAAAAAGCATTGAAATGGCCTATGTATTAGTGAACAAAATGTATATATATAAATATAAGAAGGTGAGCAGCATTAAGGATATTAACATATAATTGCCCATAGCTAAGCAGCATTGTACCCAGCGCAATATAGTTGCCCATAGCTAAGCAGCATTATACCCAGTGCAGTATAATTGCCCATAACTAAGCAGTGTTGTACCCAGTGCAATATAGTTGCCCATAGCTAAGCAGCGCTTTACCTAGCACAATATAGTTGCCCTTAGCTAAGCAGCGCTTTACCTAGCACAATAGGTTTGCGTGGAACTGTGCACCACGCTAACCAGCGCACCGTCTGGCAACGTTGGGCAACGTGGAGCAACGTAGAGCAAAGTTGAGCAAAGTCGTCTAAACACAGCCACACCCCCTAGCCTGTCTGGACAGTAGTAAAATAAAAAGCAATGACAAGGCTCGAACCCGGTACACTGTGCACCATAATCAAAGTACTGAACCACTAAGCCATGACAGCATAGCATAAACATGCACTGTAAACATCATATACTTATAAATGGAAGTTTAACCATTGCTAAGCAGGTTTGCTGTTAGCTGAGAATTTTCAAAAATGGCCAATCACAAATAAGTGCGGGAAATGAGGCATATTTAAGCTCCATAGGCAAGAATACTCTCCATAACTGGTTGTAGCTCCCATCTGCAGTCAGAATGGCCGGTGCTGGAGAGGGTACTCACTTTCGAGCGCAATGGTGGGGCATCGAGGAGTCAAAATACATGGTTTCGCTCCTTGTCCACCATCATGAGTCAAGACTCCTGCAGGGGCAGTTTCAAGGGACAGAGTACAAAGCGGAGGCTTGGAACCGGTTAGCTCATGATCTCACCAGTGCCACAGGCGTCCCTTGGACTGGTGAGCAGGTCCATCACTTTGTTGGGACATATGTCCTATTGGTTTATAAATATCTGCATGTACTTTGATGCATGTGTCCTGATCACATACCACAATCTTGGTGGCCTGTTGCCACCAATCAACCCTGCATGCTGTTGGAATGTCCACTGTTGTTCTAAATATGCATGTGTTATGCTTGCTGTTCAACTGTTGGAATTCTTGTGTGTTGGGTTAATGGAAATACTACTGCATGCTGTTACAACTAATTTGGAATGCTGTTGTCTGATACTAACCCATATTGTCATTAAATCCTGCTAAACATAGAATGTATGGGAAGGCCGGTCCCAGCGAACCCTCCTCTCCCACCTCAGCTGGCGATGGCACCTGGCACCAGCATGTCCAGTGCCCAGCCCGGGACCTCCTCCTCCAGTGGTCCTGTGCCACCTCGGGTGAAAGCACTGCAGGGGATGGGGCTCACCCCCCCCGTGCAAGCGTGGCCGGAGGAGGGCCACCTATCACCCTCCGAATGGTCCGGGCTGTGGTGCATAGGGAGATCAAGCATTCAGTCGCTGATCCTCTACGCCAGCTTGAGGCAAGAGTGGCGTGACTCATGGGTGAGCCTTCCCCTCCTACGCAGCCCCAAGCACAGCTAACCTCTGGGCTGTGAAGGTGCAGTGGTGACTGCCCATGAGCGGGGATGTCAGTTCCACTGTTGCCATCTGTGGGCTCATGGGCTTGCGATTTCCAAACACCCTTCCCCGTCAATGGTGTTCACCCACATCATGTGTCATATTCCACCCCTGTATGCATCTTGTTTGTCTTGTCTGTTTACCTCCCCAACCTACCTCCCCAAATATACCTACTTCCCCTACCCCACATACCACTCTCACCTGAAATTAAAATGGGCAATCTGCTCCCACAAAAAAATTACACCCCATACATAGCTGCCCATTTTGCACACATGTCCGCTGGACACAAACTGAAATTTAATTGGCAGTACAACATACTTTGTTGTCCTCATCCCTCTCTCGGGGTGGAAGGTTTCAAAATTCCATCCAAATTATTAGTATATGCACAGCTGTTGCTGTTAAAGAAATGGGCAGCTATGGACCTTCCCTACACCCGTCCTGCACATCCCGAGCTGTTTTCCCTACTGTCTTTCCCTCTTTGTGCCCCTTTTTCACCACTTTCCTATCTCCCCATTTTCTTTTCTTTCAAAGAAATGAGCGCGGGGGTTAGCGGGAGTAAGCACTTTTAAGCAGTAGTTAGCGGGTTTGCGCAAGTGTGCGCTTAGCTAAGTATTGCTAAGCGTCGCGCAAACACATGCAAACCCGCTTACAACTGCTTAAAAGTGCCTTAGACACTCTGCATGGCAGGGCAATTTTTCTGCTGAGCAGCAAAATAAAACACCTCTGTCAGTCTCGAACCCTGGAACTTAGGCACACTACACTGCATGAAGTATCACTAAGCCACAGTAGACATACAACAAGTTGGTGCTGTAATATACATATCATGTATTACAATAAGTGAATGTAAAGGGAAAATAGGAATGCCATAACACAAATCCTGTTCTGTGTATCTTTACCAGCAGTTGTTGTGGAATTGCATGACATGACTGTGAAAAGAGAACCAGCCATTCTAGCAGGAAATAATGTTACAGTAGCACTTTACAAACCCCACACAGTATCAGAGCAGGATAAACACTGGCATATTTGAATAGGGCAGAGGCCATATTTCCCAACTGTGACTGCTTGTCAGGGATGTCCCTGATTAATAAACAAATGTTAGCTGTGTCCCTCTGAATCCCTCTGAAAGATACTGACGTTAGGCAGAAAAGTGGGGAATACACTTAATGAATAATGTCAATAAGTAAGAGTAGACACTGCTTGCACATCAGAAAAGGTGTATTAATATATATGCTCTGATTCTCTCACAGTCTCAGCTTAATGTCTGTAATATATTACAGGTGTACCTCACTTATATGTACCTTTCCCTGAGGCTGTTCAAACATACACCTGAGTGTATCAGAGGCCTGGCAGAGGCAGAAACACACAGGCATATCAGCTTTTCTGCTGTTACACACTCTGCAAATAGCTTTGGAAGGAATCCCACAAGCATACCCTTATGTAGGAGTACAACACAGACATATCAAAGGATGTAGCCATGTACTGGTAGCAACCAACTGTGACAATGCCATTGTTCCAGTGCTGAAAAGACCGTGTGCTACACAGACAAAGAATAATAGGCTAACCTCTGGCTACCATCTGGATATGTCCACAGGTGTGAGCTACACAGACAGATTACTTGCCTTGATAGACTAACAGGTACACAGCAACCCTGTATGTTCAGCAATATAAACATCACACAATAATAAATAATGCTCTCTGTACTTCTGCACCCCTACCCAAAAGAACAATATACCTGTGTATTCAGGATCTACTAAGAATGCAGGTAGGCATACTCAGTACTGAAATTTGTCCAGTTGTCTTGAGCAGCATGTGCTAATGTCAACACAAAAAAAACACAAACTGTTCAGAAGTGAGTAAATTAATATTTACAGTATAATAATTTATAAACAGTTCATGTGCCAGAAGAATACATTGCAATAACTACTTTTGTATGGCAGTTAATTGTCTAATTAGAAAAGAAAGTATACACTCCCATGTATCTTGTGTTAGCATTTGGAGGGGTGAGTAAAATTCTACACTGACAAGTGTGTACTAGAAGCAGAAACATTCAGGTTTGAGTACAACATGCAAATCACAGGCTACAACCCTAGCTTCAGATATAAGAAGTATACCAACCTTCTGATTGACACAACGGTGTCCCCAGAAAACAAGCATGGGCCCCACTTTGGAAAGCTGAAAGGGCTACACCTACCTAACTTAGCATTTTATAGCAGTGGGCTGCTATGACAGTGAGTACTGCAATTACCACACAGCAGGCTGCATGCAATTACTAAATGGTGGGCACAAATTGGTGCAGAGGCCATCACATGCACATGTGCAGATACCTAGAAAAGCAGGCTGTATTTGCAGCAACAGAGAGAGAGCAAGAGAGAGACAGAGACAGAGACACAGACAAAGACAAAGAGACAGAAACAGACAGACACAGAAAAAGAAAGAGCAACATCAACAGACAGAGAAACCCCCCCCAAAAATATTTCCTTTAAAAACAGACAGAACAGAGAAATACAAAGGAAAGGTATGTAACACATATGTATTTGCTGGCATGTAGTAGATGTTTTTGAAGAGTACTCTACATACTGTGAATCATTCATATGTGGCAGCAGTACTTATCTATATGTATCTGTACATGTGCATAGGGCAAGGGACATACTGTAACTGATATATATATATATATATAGATATAGATATATATATATATATATATATATATATATATATTGTTGAAGGTTGTTATGTGCATATTTCTATGTAGGTTGTAGTGTGTGGCAAAGAAAACAGCATGCAGTGCTGGTATATGACATGTGGTGGTTAAACGCTGTGGGTATGATTTGTCAGTTTTACAGTGTTGCAGCCAGTGAGGCCTGCTAAAGCTACATGGGCTGAGGACACCTTCAATGCATTCTGCACAACACTGTGCAATATTATTACATAACTGTATATCTCACAACTTTTGCATAATTGATATTCCCACCATGAAAAGTGGACTGTATATGTGCCTATATGTACATCTATATGTACAGCAATGGATGTTTATATGTATGTGTGCATGTATGTGTATATGTATATATATATATATATATATATATATATAGAGAGAGAGAGAGAGAGAGATACAGGGTCATACTTACTGCAACAAGTGCCTGGTGACCAAGGCATGGACTGAAGCTCATTGTTGACATTGCAGTGCCATCCCTTCTTGCCAAAACACTGTACCCATTAACTACCACATAGGTGGCAGTCTACCTAACACCGAAGGTGAGATAAGGGATCATGGGACACAGGTGGACAGTAGCCTCCCCTTTGATAATCACAGTGCCACACTAGTCATGTAATCTATGTGGTACACGTCATCACAAAAGGTGTGTCATCTAGGGAAATATAGGTCAGTGTTCCCCTCTACTCATCACACTGAAAACCCATTATAGAGTACAATGACCCATGTGGCATGTACCTCACATGACAACTACAGCAACTGGAAAGGCCACAGACATACCTCACAAAGAGTAATACCGGCCTCAAATAGATGCCCTATGCAGACCGACTCACAAAACCACAGCTAGACTGTGTTGCATACCGCCTACCCAGAGGTGACCTCTGCCTAATATACAGAGCTATGTCATACCCATAGCTGTTGGACATCCTCCACATAAACATATTACAATCCCTCCGAGATACACGCTCTAGGGCCCTAAACCTTGTCAGCTCACTAAACAGCACATGCTGGAGGGATAGATTCCCATCTCAGAGACATGCCATACTCTGGAAGAAACCACCAATCAATAGCAAACAAATCTCCTCATTAGCAGTTGTCATAAATACTCCTGATGATTGGTTGGGAGATAGGAAATACACCTCGGGAATCACCTCTGTGTCTCTGGTTGACAGGGGCAAGTGAAATTAAATTTCATGTGTGTCAAAGGCCAGGGTAGTGTATGGCTAGGCTGCTGTAGGCCCTAGGGCCAATAGCATATTACCTACCTATGACACCATCCACACACACATGTACTTAGTGCAATAATTGCTATGTGAGGTTTACTGAGTGTGATGGTGAATGTGTTGGTGAATGTGTGCAAGGTCTGTAAAGGTGTGATAGCTTAGTGTGAAATTGTTTCTGTCATGGTAGTTTGTGTCCTAGCTGTGATCCCAGCAAAAGATGTGTATGCTATTGCTAGGCAGAAAAAGTAGTATGGCATACGGTGTGACGTAGTCCCTTGTTGTCGATTGTGGTGTCCCATTGTAGGCTAAAGCAATACATGTATGCTTAGTGAGTGGTACTGCTGGTGAATCCAACTCCCATATAAACTGTAGTACTACCTGAAGCTGTAGGCCTAAACAGTACAGTATGGTGTATGTTCACATTGCTTGGAAACACTGTTTTGTGTGTTCCCTGTAGTCCTCACAGATTACATACCTCAGGCAAAATGTTTTGTAAGTAGTGACACCCAGTACTGTATGGTACACAGGTAAAGCTTATCTGGGTTGGCATACATTTGTGTGTTGTATGTATGTCTGATGTGTGTGTAATTATGCCTGTACCATGCCCTCAATCATATATGTGTTACAGGGTATACGTGTGTATCTAGCAACATATATAGTCTAGTACAGCAGTAAGCCACCTATATTAACAACTGTGCACATATGTTAGGCAGGGGTTTGGCATCAACGACTAGGGTGGTATACTGGTAATACTGTAACTGTACTTTACATTCATTGCAATGGATGGCATCTTTCTTTATGCATTAGCTTGATATATACCTCCTGTGGCTAGATGGTGCATTGTGTCACATACAGTGTGCCATGTACTGGTGTATAGTCTTACATACTGGCTTCTCTTTGCTGCTGTGCAGAACATGGTTTGATATATAGAGCGTGCCAGGCACTGTCAGCCAATTGTGGCCTGAGCACTAATATGTTTTATTGAACATGTGTATCCTCTGACAGCCAATCGGATGTTATATATGGCAGTTAATTGATATCTGTACTTTAGAATGTTAAGTGTGCCACATGACTTGCTCACAGATATTTTAATTGTCTTCCAGGGCATGGCCCACCAACGCAACCCGTGTTATACAGCTGCAGAGGAACAGGAAATACACAGCAGCCTGGTGCAGCACTACACCCTGCTGTTCTCTAGAACCAGCCAGGACCAGCATGAGCGGACTGCACTGCGGCAAGATCTTGTTCGTCGGGTAAATGACATAGGCATGCATAACCGGACATATGAGCAGATACGCCATCACTGCAGTGATTTAATTAGACATGTCCGTGGCGTGCGTCTGATATCTGTAGACAACAGCTTGCCACAGGTGGTGGAGTAGCCATTCATCCCCCCCTCACCAGAGTGGAGGAGCTGCTCATAAGCACGGTGGCTCCTGGCCAACAACATGAACAGCAACATACATGTGTCATCATGGAGTCGGAGCCACCCAGGATGTTGACATGGATCGTGCAGGTAACATGCCCTATCTGTAGACTACTGTTACCTGTATTGGTAGATTATGCAGATGTGAGATGTGTACTGTGTGTTTAGCAGTTGTGCTGCCTAGTGCTGTGCAATACTGATATGCGGAATATAATCTGTACGCCTGTGACTGTCGACTGTTGTACTACTGTAGTTTAGCAAACTCACAGTAGCAATGCCAGAGTTGTGGTCACTGACAAACTGTCTCATATTCTTGTAGGTCCCTCTGGTGTGACAGCAAGGCAGCCGGTCGATGCTGGTGACTGTGTTATAAATGTAATATTGCTAATGAAATGTGCATGTCATAGGTGAGGTGTAGGTCATGTACACGTAACACACCTACGCATAATGCATGCTGTGCATGTTGGCTGTGAGACGATGCACATCTCAGTAATGTCAGTAGCTGCCTCAATCACATGCAATACACAGAGCATTGCACACAATTGTGGCAAAACCGTACTGGACATTGGATAGGCATAGTTGATACACATGTACACAACATACACAACTTTGTCATACGGAGTACACCTTAACATGCTACACGTGGCGTATTCAGACACCCGCTGTAAGGTCACACTTCAGTATCCCACATGTCATCCACACAGCACACATAATATACCTGTGGGGTAGAGGCCTATCATGGGGCTGTGTGACACTTTTCAACACATAACACATTCATGTTAGGCAATGCTCTCTATTGGGCACCTTACAAACCCATGTAACAAGTGGCTGTGTAATTGTGAATGTAGCCATGGTACTTCAGTTCAGGTACAGCATGCTAGGTGGCGATCTGGCACACATTAGTTGCCTTGAGTGACCACATGATGCATGATGATGATGGCTCATGGTACTACACCCCATCCAGTTACAGTGACCACAGTACTACACATAGCAGTCATTGCTATGCACCTCAATGTTGTGTGTGTGCAAACATATGCACCTATACACAATATGCATAGCAATCACCATTTGTACAAAGTGACACATATATGTATTGTAATGCTATTCAGTGTATAGGTCACGTGACACACATTGGGTATGTGTGATGTTCAATGTTGCTGTCATGTTGTAGCCTGCCATATCATGGCTGGCACTGGCATGTCCACAATATGCCCTACACTCACCCTAACCACTGTAGAATGGCCATGTTGAGCAATGGTATTCCATCAGGTATACATGCACCACTCATCCTGTGTAAATACATAGCATGCATGTGCTAAACCTGTGTCCACAATTATCTGCTACAGACACAGACATTGTAATCAGAAATGGATATCTATGTGACACACAGATACACATCCAGCTATGGTATGTATACCTGTGAGTGATGGTGCACAAGACATTGCAGACCTTTTAATACTTGCGTTCCAGGGTGAGGCCAATCACTGAAAACAACACGCATGCATCAAAGCCATGCATACTGTTATTAACAAGGGGTGTCTACACTCACACTGCATGGTCTTGAGCAACAGATTTTCTGCATGCTGACACGTGTGATATGACTGTTTGCCTTGTGATACTGTAACCCACCTTAAACCACTATTGTGTATGTTTTGGATTGCTGGTGGTGTGTGTGGGTATCTGCTGTAGTGAGGAGTGTATTTGTGTGCATGTGTGCATGTGTTCATGTGTGCATGTGTTCATGTGTTCATGTGTTCATGTGTGCATGTGTTCATGTGTTCATGTGTGCATGTGTGCATGTGTTCATGTGTGCATGTGTGCATGTGTGCCGACATCATGTACAGGTCGTAAAGTGTGTTTCCTGTCTTCCTCCTACAGGTGCTGTGTTAGGGCTGGTTCACTGCAGCAGGGAAACAGATGTCACTGAGTCACATAGTGATAATGAAGATAGGTGTGTGGAGGCACAGGCGTGTTTGCCAGGGTCTGTCGTTGGGCCACCAATCGACAGTACACAGGTGTCCACCCCATCCATGCATACAGTCATACTGCCAATACATCCAGCATACAGTTGGCATTGGCCAGGACAGTGTGGTATCCATGGTGCATGCATCCCAACACAGCAGCCATACCCAGATGTCTGGAAGGGTACCACACAGGCAGATGTCCAGGGGTTCTCGAGGAGCACTGCTGCTCATCATGCCACTGGCAGACATGCCACAGGTCTGACAAGGTCACTTATGTTCCAGGCTGTCATGGAGGCACCGGCACGTATGGAACGGTACACCAGACAGGGACTAAGGGCACAGAGGGCACATAACACTGCTGTCATTGACAGTATCCGTGACCTAGCAGGTGCCATCCGTCATTACACCGAGGTCACTGATAGACGTTGGAGAGAGACATTAGATATCCTCCACAATGTCATGTCCATGTGTCAGGACAGTGTGGGACGGTTGAGATGTCGACGTGGACATATGCCAGTAACATCAGCAGCTGGCAGTCACCACAGACGTCCCTAAAGCCACAGCTGCTCCCGTAGTGCCAGTACCAGCCCCAGTAATGTTGGGGGTGGGCTGTCCATAGAACATCCTAGAAGACCACGTGCACGTGGCTCTGGACAGTCCCAGCAGGGACCTGTGTCCAGTGTGCATCCATCCACCTCTGGGGCTAGTACCCAGTCTGGCTTAGTACCTGATAGTGTCAGTAGCACCCCTGCCAGGCACAGGTACCGTATCCATGGCCAGAGACGGTGATCTGTAAAGCCTTGCAGGTACAGTCTGTGGCTGTCCCACAAATACCCGTATATGGCAGCCACATGGTGGAACTGTGTGCATGCAGACACACACACATACTCCAGACACCTAGGGCTAACACATGCCCACACACATTACAACAACATTGGCCCATTCCAGTATTCTTGCCCCTCACACACACACACACACACACACACACACACACACACACACACACACACACACACATACATGTCAAGTGGATGGCTCACTGTAGGCCACTGGCAAACCAACAACACACCCTGTACATATGATGAAACCTGTGCAGCCTCCTGTCTACTGTAACATTTATTTTATTTTATTTTACATTTATTTTACATTTGTTGACCAGGCTAGTCTAGCTGGATACATGTCCATTTTCCATAGAGGCCCGGGGAGAAAAGCTCCATGTGCAAAACAGTATAGATAAAAGCAATAACAACATATAAAATGACAAAATAGAAAGAAGAGAAATAAAACAATAATAAAAATAAAAGATACACATTTTAAATAAGGTCATGAAAAAGTCTGGAGAAATAATAGGATAAAAACATTTTAAGTAAGGTTTTAAAAAAACATGGTGCTGATGCACAGGCTGTCTATATAGCAGTATAGCAATGTTAGCATGTTGTCAGCAAATAGAGTGTAATGATATGCTTGAAGGTGTAGCTGAGCAGGCATGATGCATTAAAGCTATGATTGTCATTGTAGTGTTGTTTACATCAGTGTTGGTTCCAATTGTGCATTGTCCAGCCACGTGCCACTTGGCTGATGTATGCAGTATTGGCAGCATGTGTTAGAGAGTGGACAGTATGTGTGGGATGTGTGTAGCACAGATTTGCAGGTGTATAGTTGTGAACATGGTGGAGGTGCAATGTCTGCATGTACGTGCATAGTGGACACATGGCCAGGGTGACATGCTCTGTATTACATAGTAACACTCCATAGTTTCTATTGGTGGCCAGTATGCATTGTACTACACACATTCCGGAACCTGACTACACATGTGTGTATGACATGGTTTGACACTGTGCTGTGGGTGATACTGTTACTATCTGTCATTGTTTTGCATTCTGGTAGTATACATCACTTCCACAGCCTGACCATAACCAATCATTAGATGATGTCTTGATAACCGACACACAGATGTAGGACACACAGCAACATTTGGATCCTTCAGGTACTATACTATGCCACTAACCACTGGTATTCACCTGCACCCATTACTGACACCACTCCTGTTTGGCATATAGCTCTCTTAGGTACAAGCAATCACAGTAGGGATATGTCCATCCATGTCTGGTAATGCATACTGTGGCCTATAATGCATTCTCCAGATGACACACACATCCTGCACAAGGGTATCATACAGACAGATGCCTGTTGTCAAACCCATGCTGGAAAGCTATAAACCAAACTAAGCATAGTCATCCACCTTTACGGAACATATTATCCCCACAGTACCACATAGGTAGTAGCCAACAACATGATGAACAGGTACCGATGTGTACATGCAACCAAGTGTTACGTCATCTGTCCTTTGTTAATCACATTTCCAAAGGTATTTTGAGATCCCTCGGTGGATCACATAAGCAATAAGGGTCTGCATGCATATCCACAAAGGGTGTTCAACACATGTTATGAATAGTCATCGTTGACAGACTTTGCTGCATTTGAACAGGTCAGACATATACCTCGGCCATAGACCCTCATTCACACATTCCAATAGGAACCATAATGACTTTGTGTGACACAGATGACCTAGGCCAGGGATCACTGCAGTGGCTGGGCTTGTTGCAAGCATACAGATGTGACCTAAGGACTGGGAAGCAACAGCACAGTCTGGCAAGGATGACAGCTGTGTTCTTGGAGAAAGCAAGGTTCCCACACATGCAATCATTGAGGTAACATGCACGTATATGTATTTGCCATACAGCTAGCTCACATTGCAATGCATACTGATTTGTCATACAGTAGTAAAAGCAAAACCCACAACACATTGACCAACAGTGTCACACACACTCACCAAGTGCAGGATTCAAACCCCTCCTTAACTACTTCATGATACTAGAGAAGTACGCATTAACTCGACACGCTATACATATTATTGGGTGTTCTGTTTTCCACAGGTATATTTGTAGAATGGTGACATAATCAGACTTGACAAAGGTTAGTTTACCACTTTTGAGGTGTTTCACTACTCTCCTAAAAGGTTGCTCCTTCCCAAGGGGGCCACACACAAACACACACAGTTATCAAGTGCAGGATTCAAATCCCTACCTAACTACTTCATGATACTAGTGGAGTACGCATTAACACGACAAGCTGTACATATTACTGGGAGTTTTCTTTTCCATAGGTATATTTGTAGGATAGTGACATCATAAAACTAGACAAAGGTTAGTTTATCACTTTTGTGGTGTTTCACTACTCTCCTAAAAGGTTGCTCCTTCCCAAGGAGACCACACACAAACACACACACACAGTTGTCCAGTGCAGGATTCAAGCCCCTACCTAACTACTTCATGATATTAGTGGATGCATTAACATGACGCTATACATATTACTGGGAGCTATTTTTTCCACAGGTATATTTGTAGGATGGTGACATCATCAGACTTGACAATGGTTAGTTTACCACGTTTGAGGTGTTTCACTACGCTCCTAAAAGGTTGCTCCTTCCCAAGGATACCACACACAAACATACACACACAGTTGTCCAGTACAGGATTCATACCCCTACTTAACTACTTCATGATACTAGAGGAGTACACATTAACACGACATGCTATACACATTACTGGGAGTTATCTTTTCCACAGGTATATTTGTAGGATGGTGACATAATCAGACTATATGAAGTGGGTTATATTAGGTGACATTAGATGGCCTACATTGAAGGAATGTCTAAACACTTTGGCCATGTGATCATCAAAGGTGAGTTTACTATCTACCTGTGTCCCAAGGGCCATAATGACTTTCTCCGTACATGCTGGATTACCACCTATGAGGTAATTTGTGTGCACTTTGTATTACCCAAAGGGGATGACTATGCATTCTTTGCCATTTAGCTTGAGGGCATTGTTTTGACACCAGGTATCTGCCTCTGTAAGACACTTCTGGAAGATGTCTGTGTCAGCTGTACAGTCAATTATCGACCACAGTTTCCAGTCATCTGCAAACCTGTTCAGCCTTACACCTGCCGTGCTTGTCTGTACCTCTGAGCAGTATCTACTGAACAGGTGGGGTCCCAGGACCAAGACCTGTGTGATGCCATTTGTGACTGGCTTAGAGTTGGACATGGCACCCGCAACTATGAACATGTGTGTTTGATCTGTGAGCCACTTGGCCACCCATCCTGTGACATAGCTGTTCATGTTCAAGCTGGTACACTTGTCCATGATGACAGAGTGGGGAATGGTGTGGTAAGCCCTTAGTGAGGTCCAGGTGGGCTGTATGGTCTACTTTCACCTCCATCTATGTTCATGGTAACTGTTTTAAATAAGTCAACTAGGTTTGGGAGCCAGGCTCTGCCTTTAACAAGGTGATGTTGTGTACAGTCCAGTGTCTGGAGATCTCCAAAGTCTCATTGTATGGGTTCCATGACAATTTGCTCAATAGCTCTGTAGACCAGGCTGAGTACACATATTGGGCAATGGTTTCCATGTTCTGTTTTGGCACATCCTTTGTGGAGCTGGATGACTGTTAGTGTATGCCATTCTTTGGGTACATAGCCTGTGGTACGCTTGAGTCTGGACAGTGAATGTAGGTGAGGGTGTAGTTCCTTGTGGGCCTAGTGTAAGACGCAGCCTGGGACAACATACAGTCACATTGATGCTATGTTCTTAGCTTTGGTGAGGGCTGTCTTTACCTGCATGTCCATGACGTCTGGGTCTCTGCATCCTTCTGTGATGGACACAGGTCCTTTTGGGGGTGATGGGGGGAGTTTACACTGAACATGTCCCCCTGGGTGTGGGCAGTGAAAGTTGGTTTGGTGTATGTCATTCCTTTTTTCAGTAGCTGACAACATATTTGGAAGTTGACACCTACGTGTCTGATATAGCTACCGAAGGCTTTGTGGTTGTTATTCTTACATTCCTTGGCTATTTGTCTTTAGACACCGTCCTTGGATTACTTTAAGAGCGATCATTGTTTCTTCCTGATAATGATCAGTGCTGCCTTTCCTTTAGTGAAGTTGGATCTATCATGTGTTCGTTTCCTCCTTCTCTTGTCTAGCTTATTTATGGACAACAAACACCTGCTTGTTGTCCTATTTTTGGAGGAGTACATCTTGGTTTTATTTGTGATGTCTCATTCCATGCATCCCTGTAGATGCTCATAGGATGCACTTGTAAATGATTCTGCAGATTGCATACCATTGTTCTATAGCAAGGGGTCTTCAGAATGTTCCACTTTGGTCTTGGGAAGTGTGCAGTTTGCTTTTGCAAATGTCTTCACAGTGGTTTCATTGACTGGGTGTGGGGGCGGATGTCCAGTATGATTACTTAATGATCTGATATTACCATTGAGGGGTTTATCTCTGTTGTGGAACACTGGTACCCCATGTTGGTGATGATCATGTCCAGTATGATGTCACCTCTAGTGGGTGTGCTGACCAGCTGTTCCAGGGTGTTAGAGTTTCTGAAGTCTAAGACACATTGGGCAAAGGACGTTGTATACAATTAATTCACCCACTCAATGTTTGGGTAGTTGTAATCTCCTCATATAATGGTGTTTGATAGGACCTTTATATTTGCCATTGTTCTCCAGAATACTGAGTGAGATTCCTGAGACAAGGTATGTGATCTGTAGCAGGCTACAATCTGATGGGCAGCTTTGGCCAATGTTAGTTGCACTTGTATGGTCTCCAAGGCCTCATGCTGTGCCAGTAACCTGGAGGTGTAGATATCCATAAGGTAAATGGCTACACCCCTTCCTTTTGTATTTCATTCGTGGTCTTGGGTCCAAAGGTCAGGGTGATTGTGAGTGTTTTACGTGGATCATATCCAACAGCTCTATGTTTGACATAGCTTTGTATATTACGCAGTGAACACCTCTGAGTAGGCGATATGCAAGGGAGTACGGATGGAGCATTTTGTGATGGTCTGTGTATGGCATCTATTTCAGGCCACTAATGCTCTTTGTGAGGTATTGCTGCTGGCTTTCCAGTTGTTGTAGTTGTCTTGTGAGGTACATAGCAACAGTGGCATTGTACTCTTTTAGAGTTCTAGTGAGTGGTGAGTAGAGGGGAACAATGTCCTCTTCTATTCTGCATGAGACACATTGTGTGATGAGGTGTGCCACATGAGAGGGTTTCCTGACAACTGTGGGAATGTGCTCATCACAGTTGTATCCACTGTCCATCTGTGACCCAGGGTCTCTTGTCACGCTTACAGTGTGAAGTATACTACCACCTATGTTGTAGTTCTTGGCTACAGTGTTTTTAACAAAGGTGATGATAATGCACCTTTTGGCATTGAGCTACAGCCCATAGCTTGGACAACAGCCATCTGAGTCAGTGAGGCCCTTTTGTAGGATGTCCACATCTTTAGTGTTTACAATGATGGCTCCTAGCTTGCAGTCCTCTAGAAACTTCAGTAGTCACAGGCCTTCCATGTTAATGTTTACTTCAGGGATGTAGATACTACACAGCCTGGGAAGTTATCTAGTCCCATGGCTGCTGTGATACTGGCTTTGGAGAGTGTTTTCTACCTGTGCAGCCATGATGATAGCAACTTTGCAGTCTTCCATTATAGACATGTGCTCTTTCATGGGTGAGGGGGAGTAAAGTTAACACTGATCCTATCTGCCAGGGTGTTGGCAATATCAGTTGGCTCTGTACATTTAGTGCCATTGAGCTGTTACACAGAACAGATCTGAGTGTAACCATTATATGGACCTGTCTGTTGGGCAGAGATCTCCTGAGTAGGCAGTATGCAACAGAGTACAGATTGGGTTACATTTCAGTCTTGTTGCATGGGGCAACTATTTGAGGCCAGTAATCCTCTTGTTAAGGTACTTTATTGGTGTTTCTAGCTGCTGAACATGCCTAGTCAGATTCATTGCAAGTGTGTTGTGGTACTCTCTGACAGGTCTGATGACTGCTGAGTTGTGGCAACCTCCTTTGACCTAAATGCACAGACCTTGGCAGTTTGTGTGAACACATAGCAGGATTTTCAGACCACTTTGTGAATGTGTTTCTGGAAGTAGAGATGACTATACACATTTGTCCATAGATCCCTTATTATCACATCCGTATTTTGCCTAAGTGTGTGAGCATGCCCAGTATGACCTTTCAGTATCTTCCTGCCTGACATTTGCTTAGTTTCTTTAAGTGTGTGAGCATGCCCAGTATGACCTTTCAGTGTGATGTTGAATGAAATCCACTACATTTGTTGGAGTGTGTGAGCACAGTATACACATTTATACTATATGTGTATGGTAAATCAAGTTGTATTTTTACAGCAGGGCTCACCTTTGTGTCATAGATCAACAGGGATCATGCTGTATCTGCAGGGCTTCCAGGAGACATTTTGCATAGACTCATCAACATTTCTACATACAGGGGGGACAGCTATTCTTTGTACATTTCTACCCATGGGCACACCGGATTGTTACTGTGGGTGTACATAGGATGTGGGTTTCACCTGACACTTATACACATTTGCTGTGCCTGCACTGCTATGTACAAGACACCATTATAGTCTGTACTGTTGCTTATTGTACTGGCTTGAGGCATACTACTGTACTATAGATCTTAGCGTCCAATATCACGTATATTAGCTTGCGACTTCATAGCCTACACAACCCACATCACAACGCCTGGCCTGATGTTCTCTGTCTGCATAGGCATGTGGGGAAGGTTACCCATTTGCCTCTTTAGGGGCATGATACAGCATTGCTTTGTGTTTGCATTACTGTACAATTGTCCTGCTGTGTCTGTACCACCGAAATGCTATCATGGCTTAGTGGTTCAGTACTGTGATTACAGTGCACAGTATTCTGGGTTCAAGGCCTGTCACTGTTTTTTATTTTCATGCTGGCCAGACCAGACTGCTTAAGGAACAGTAAAGCAGATATGAGCATGTTTAACTGACTTTGCTCAACTTGCCCTGACCTTGCATTGCACGAGCAATTTGGTTTACATATACCAGATATTGGTGAAAGCTGCTTAGCACTGCTTTATATTGCTTAAAACATGGCAATCATGCCTCAGGTGGTGCTGCAGGACTGCCTATGATGGATGCACATACTACACTGCCTATACATATTTGGAAACAGGTAGTGTCAAGTTAGGCATCCCTTTTATTGCATGTGTGAATCAGAGAGAGGTATAATTTCCAGGGTTCCTACTGAGCCAGTGTATGTGCTATGCGTTGCCTCTTTGCCAAGGCCAAGGCATACTGGCCATGCCTCCTTCTGCCTACTGGAGCAGGCTCAGGTTGTTCCTCCTCCTAGTCACGCTGTGTCTGTGCTGGCCTTGGCAATGGTGGGGGGCTGTTTGGCCCTGCCCCATGCTGTTCCTGCTGCAGCTGTTTTCGCAGGATCATATTGTGTAGCATGGCACATACCATGACAATTTGGGTACATGTAGTTGGTGAGTAGTGCAAGGCTCCACCAGATGTGTCCAGGCACTGGAACCGTGACTTCAGCATCCCAAACACACGCTCGATTATATTTCGTGTTTGTGTGTGTGCCTCATTATGAAGTTCTTGTTCAGGTGTGTGTGCATTTCTGATGGGTGTCATCAGCCACGGTTCCAGTGAATATCCAGCATCCCCCACTAGGTGACCGTCAGGGATGTCCCCATTGGCAAATGTCTGGTACAGCTGTGTCAGATGCCAGATATGGGAGTCGTGGTAGCTTCCAGGGCAGCCAGCACATACATTCAGTATTATGCCCTGGGCATCGCACACGACCTGGCAGTTGATGGAGTGGAAGCCCTTGCGGTTGATGTAGGCCCTACCCCACTCACCGGCTGGTGCTTTGATGTGTATGTGCGTGCAGTCAATTGCACCCACTACCTCAGGGTATTCTGCTATTTGCTGGAAGAGATGTATATTGCTGGCCAATACCTCACGGGAATTGGGGAAATATACATGATCACCGACATGTGCTGACATGGCATTCAGGAACTGGTGCCGTACCTGGATGCTGATGCCTGTGAAATCCCCATCATATCACCAGTTGGTCTCTGGAAGATACCTGTTGCTAGTATTCTTAGACCAACACATACCTTGGTTTCCACTGGGATGGGTTCCTCTCAGTTGGTTCTGTGTGTGAGGTGTGGCCTGCACAGCTCAACAATTTGCTGTAGGAGCTCTCTGTCCACTCTATAGCACTCCACTATTTCCAGCTCATGTAGCCCCAGGTAGGTTACCCTGGGTCTGTACACTGTTCTCAGTCTCCTCACTGTGGGTTGCTCAGCAGCATTCGCAATGGCACCACCCTCAGTATCTTGCACATGTCACCTTATAATAGCAATGGCAGCCCCTAACATTCTTTTGTCTCAGTTAAGCTTTTTAAGTTTTCACTTTTCTTTGTAGACTGCAGTGTTGCAGTGTTTCTGAGAAAAACATGGGGGAATGTTGTTTGCAGAGTTTTAAGTGCTGGGCTGGGCTAGGCTAGTGTACTGCCTGTGTAATTGGCTGATTCTGATTGATTTCACCTGGCAGCTCTGCTAGTTCTCCTTGGTTAACTTCCTACTACTTCCTTTCCTTCCTTTTCCCATTTCTGTTTCCACAGGGGGCAGCGCCATGCAAACATGCGCACACGAGCGCACACAGGCTTACACAGACTTAGGCGGGTGCACAATCGTGCATACATGCTTAGACAGCCTTACACAGGCTGACACGGGTGCACACATGCACACACAGGCTTACAACGGTTTACAGGCATGCACACGCATGCACACAGTGTAAGCAGCTTTGCAAGAAACTTTGGTGTTAGCCACAGCATATGCCTTTGGTTTCTGGCTTTCAGTTCAGACAACTAGGGACACGCCTCTTCCAGTCTTCAGTAACTCACAGCAGACACATGCCACTCTGCTCCAATGGGCTTACAGTGTTTGATACATACCCCCCCTCATGATGTCACCTATCTACTACTCTGTTACTCCCCTAATCCTACTCTTATACTCTAGGGACATGGTTCACATAGCAGGGATAATTGGGATTCACTATCCTTATACTCATTTGCATAGGATTGCCTACTAATGCTTGGTTACATCTCTCACACTGAGCTTCCCCCGTAGCCATGTTGTCTTCAGCATGCCATTCACTTGCATGGCAGATGTATATTTGTAATAAAATGACTATTTTTGCCTTTTATTTTTTTTTCTTTTGTTTCTTAGAGCACTGCAAGTTTGCGCGATTCTGCGCTACACTTAAACATCGGGGAAAAATATTTTAATTTTTACAAATTTTTGCAACACATATAAATGCCAATGGGCTTATATTTGGCCATTGGCATGCTTCCTCAACTGGATGCAGCCTTTATTTGGAGCTGTCATTGCTCCATTTTGCTATTTGCAGAACAGTACTCAGTTACCAACCGAGTACATTTCTGCAAATAACACTACTCTTACTCGGACAGATTAGTGTTTCCTGGATCGCAAATTTACCTCATTTGCATACCTTTCAGCAGCAAATGAGGTAATTTGCATAAACTAACCCTGTCCATGCAAGAGTCGTTTAGGAGCTCTCTTGCACTCCCCTGCCGCCTGTTCCTGGATCGCTCGGCAGACATGTTGGCTTGCTGGAGTCTTACTCTACTCTTTGACTCCATGCAAGCCTTCATGAATCTGGCCCACAGTGTTTCTACTGCAACTCAATGTGTATCATTGAATTATTGTCTCATTATACAATGAACAGAATGCTGCTGTTGTAATACATTGCACAGTACTGTGATGCATGTTCAGTCAGTAGGAAAGGAATAGTATTTGGAGAAAGCTATACATTGATATTATGACACACGTAAGATACATTTATTAAAACAGTATTAATATACAGTCCTGCCTGTGCTGAAAAACACACATTTCAATCTTTGTCTATAGTTACAGTAAAAAATATAGTACAAATATTTGGATTCACTGTGCAATATGCTGGTCTATTTAAATTTATCTTTCTTGTGATGAATATATACTTTTCTGATGAAGTTCCATTCATTCATTTAATAAAAGGAACAAAAGCACTTACGTTTTCAGTCTCTCTGTGTGTGTTTCTGATCCTATTGGTTTCCAACAATTCTTTGAAGTTTATCAGCAAGGTTTATAAGTTTATTTCCTTGTTGTACCTTGTTTCTTCTTGGGTGTTGAGTTCTACATACATATATGTATAGGTGTGTGTGTGTGTGTGTGTGTGTGTGTGTGTGTGTGTGTGTGTGTAAATATATTTTATATATATATATACACACACACATGCACACACACACACACACACACACACACACACACACACACACACACATCTGTTCACACACACACACACACATGCACACACACACACACACACACACACACGTATATATATATATATATATATATATATATATATATATATACATATACACCCACATATATATATATATATATATATATATGTGTGTGTGCATGTGTGTGTGAGTGCATATAAATATATATATATATATATATATATATATATATATATATATATATATATATATATATATATATATATAAAAATATATATTTCTGTTTCGTTACATAGCTGCAGTCATAATATATCACTACAATTTCCATTCATTGCACAGCATTCATTTCTGTTTGTGCATACTGCATTCAGAAAACATTTCAATATTGTGCAAAATATTTGGGTGGAATCCAAAAACAAATGCCTATTTGGGTGCATAAAGACCAAATAGCACCATCTAAGTAATGCAAATTGAGACCTATCAGAAATTATTTATGTAGAAGGCTTAGTACTGCCCTATGGAGAGAGAATAAGTAAGTAATTTGCTGGCAAAAGCACCGTTTGTCATACTTCTCAACTGTCTAGATTTTTGCCTCATATTTTTGGACTGCTCCTCATTAAATGTGTGGTATTGTGGCAAATCACTGAGGATTAATCTCACCAAATAATGACATACAGTTGAGTTTCCAACCTCACATCTTTCAGAAAAATGCACGCTAACACAAACCTGTCATTCTAACAACTTTCTAAGGTTATAAGATTAATACTTAAAATGTATACCTATTTTTAGGCATTTGTTTCTGCCTTGTTTTAGACTCTGTCTAGATGTTTTTTGCTAAGAAGTTAATAGGTATACATTTGGCCACATTATGATTCAAATGGCGACACTGTGGTCATGTGGTCTCACAAACCCAGTAGTAACCTTGTAGTATGCTTGTGACCATGTGCGTTCATATGCAAAACTGCCTGCCACTATGACTATGGTCATAGCACAGCTAATAGTTATACAACAAAGTCCCTACTGTTTTTATACTATTCAGGGGAAAACAATGGGTATCTAAGATTGACAGAAAGCTGGAAAAGCAAGCAGTGGAACATACAGAATTTCATGAGAAAAAAAGGAATGGCATTGCGTAGGAAATATTTTTAGGGGGGGTGCCTTTTTATATTTTCAAGAAGGGTAAATGGGTGTGTAGTGTATGAGTAATGTGGGTAGGAAATAAGATTTAGGGATAACAGCAGAGGCAGACAAACAACACAAAAGAAAGTTAAAGACCAACATGTGAGATGTGACATAGATGGCAGGGAACCACAGAGCCAAGAGACACTCACAGAAAGAAGATAATTGGTGATGGGGAGGACAGAAAAACAAATTAAGGAGGGTGCTAACACAAATAGAAAGAGATCATCACAATATCAGATGGGAGATTCATGGCTTAGTGACACACAGTATGACACTGCATCCATCATGAGGATATTCTCCTTTGTGACCTCCTTCATGGTTGAGTCCAGCCACTGTTGGCCCACTGGCAGGGCCAGACTACTGGGCAACTCTGACGCTTGCATGTGGGTCTGGTCCCATTTGCCAGTGCCGGGATCCTGCCACTTAACCACAAAGGATATCCCTAGGCCTTGAACCTTCTGCTGGGTAACATAATGAGACTCATTTACCATGCTCATCAGTGGTGCCCTATGCTACTGCATTAGATACAGATCAGAGGGTAGCAAGAAACCCTCCAAGTTGCCTCCTGCTAGAAGATATACATCACCCTTCAGACAGGCAGGCCAGGAGACCACTGCAGACCTAGAAGAGCATTGCAAAGCATGTGCACAGTGTGTTGGCTGCTGTCATACTACATTCATTGCTATGGCTGTCACTCCATAAAATATGAAAGTAATGGGCAGAAAAAATATCAAAGGAAAACAAAGATAGCAACAAAGATAGAGGAATAAAACCAAACAAAATTATTGGTAACTTTTGCTATACTGGGTGGCAGTAAAATCCGTGAAGTAGTAAAATGCTGTTAACTATGCAATTTCAAGCCAAACACAATACAGAGGCCTGAAACAAAGGTACTAAAGCAGTATGCATTCTACAGTAGGTAAGATTAAACATCCTCTAATAAAAGCCCTCTGTAATTGGGACATGTAAGCAGTGTATGTGATACAAACAGTGCAATCACAAAGGGTATCGAAGCCAGTCTGAATAGCCCCCTAAGTTTGAAGTGCCACATCTCATAGGAACTTACCAGTTGGTGGCAGAAAGTGCCTACCAGATGGTACCCTGCATGGTACCATGGAGACCATGCCATATATACATTTCTTTATAAATCCAAAGTTAATACACATGAGACATAGAAATCTTATGTTAATATTGAACTTGAATAGAACAGCCACTACGAAATGTCACGTGATAGACTGATATATGTATGTCCATGGTATGCCAGGTGAAACTGGCACAGGTAGGGATGGTGGAACAGCAAGTGTAACTATAAGGCATAATAGTCTGTATTATACTGAGAGAAGGCCATGGACATTGCACTGAATAAGATCAACCAACCAGGTCCAAAGTAGATGGTGAAACCCAGGATGGTGGTGGTGGGAACCCACACTGACAGCCTAGTCTGAATCAACATGCCAACAGTCAAAATCCATGGCAGTAAGATGGCAATAGAACAGTTCTGCATGCTGTGACAAGGTATATGACATATAAAGCAAAACAAAGCTTTTAAGTGATGGTTAAAGTGAGTAACACAACTGCAAACATAGACATTGAAGCAAGTGCCTTACAGACATGGAGCTATAACATGAATGCCATATATGTATCCTAATGTCTTGACTGTTTTCTCTCAATCTCTGGCATTTCAGATGGTTTCCTGTACTTCAGGAGGTTCTGAAAAACAGAAAAAAACAACACTTTCCAATTAACTAAGAAAGTCATGTTGGTAACTTTTTAGGTCACTGTACTGATGCTGGCACTGGTTTTCAGAGGGGGCAAGTCCATTGGCATGATACTCTGTACTGTCAAGGCAGCTTCAAGTATCAGCCGTCTTATACTGGGGACCTACACAGCAATCCTCCATTTGGCAATCCTATTTGTTCCATTTCAGGAGACCAAGCAATATTTTTGCCTCTTTCTTACAATACAAAGGAAGTTTTCCAGACTCAAACCCTTCAGAAGATATGACCACTTCACAGGTGGAAAATGGGAACAGATTTGCACTGACAAACATTACAGGCATTACGTGACTTGCACCAACTGGAAGTCTGGCAGTGTGACATAGCATAATGCCATCACAAGGTTGTGCATAAATAATACAGGATGCCAGGATGGGGGGATAACATGCTGGACTCAAGTTATTGGACCTATAAAAATTACATCAGTGTCTACGGTTGAGCATGTGGCCCATAGGGATCTAAAGGTGGAGTTAGAAGCCTACAGCCCCATGAAAGCCATAAACCTGCCTGATCATGCACAGACGACTTGTTGGGCATGAGCCTTAATGTGCAGTCTAGGCCTGGTAGACATTGCATTATATGTATATTCAGAGACATTTACCTTAAACTGCCTCATTACCAAAACGGACATGCTACAAGCTGCAAAATCTCTTGATATAAACAAATGCTGCCATTGCACTGCTCACTGTACTATCAGATTTGCTTTCAGGAATAGCAAGCAGATCACACTGAAGATAGTTATATTAGTATACAGAGGGAAGAGCTGATCTACATCTGCTGTGGTAAGGGTATGCAGGCCAGTGGTATGCAAGGCATGTGACTTGGTGGTTCTCCACTGCAACATGCTGACAGAGGTAGAAAGTACAAATACAGTTATGATAATGAATGAAAGAAAATTGTGGTGAGGTACAACCAGCAGTAGCCTACCAAAGGTATGGCTGTAGGGCTGTTGAGACACACTATGTCCCCTGGTAGGCAACCTGGAGAGAACTATTTTGTGATTCAGAGTCTGAATCCATGGATCATACATGGAACATTGTAGACATAGTAGGATGGGGAAGACACACTGGTTAACCAATTCAGGGTGCGGGTGAATATGTGGGACACACAACAGCTATGCCTTCTTGGGCATGGGTAAGTGTAAGCTTAGGACATAGTTTGTGTCTCGATATAGTCTACCTCAATGCTTTACTAATGAACCACAATGTGGAACTGTCTTATGATACTGGAGTAGGTTTGTTATGGCAACATATGTGTGTAGCTGCAACATGGGTGTCTGACCAGTACAAATGGTGCTAAGTGCCTTTTATGCCTGCTTACTAACCACAGGTGTTTATCCAGATGTAGCGGTACATACAAGATGGCTAAAGATCGCGTGAGTCTTAAGAAGTTCTACCAGGTAGACTGGTGTGCTACTGCAGGCCTTTGATCAGCACAGACATATGATATCAATCAGCACAGACATATGATATTGAGCATAAGCAAGACTGAGACTAATTGGGCCTTTCAGGAGTATGAGCTCAGTGAGACAGTAGTAGATGTTACTACAGTCAGTGGCCCCAATAGGAAAGCCAGTCAGGTTTAGTTATGCCTGAAACAAGGCCCATGCCATTTTTCAGGAGACTATGGCTACAGGTGGGGGAATACTTTCACAGACAACCATCAACAAGGGAGACTTCCTGTTATCCCAATCTAGAGAGGATGAAAGGATCCTGATACCTGGAATAGGTCTGGATGTGGGAGCTGTATTGGATTCACTATTCCATATCACTGTTTGGATTTCCTTAAGTCAGTAACACATTTTAGTGCCATGCCTGTGTATTCATTACCACAGAAATATTCTGTAGGAATCTGGGATGCATGTATGCCACACAAGGTATATATGCCTGTATTCCTTACATAGCTGTTCTTTATACTGCTGATGTCTCATAGGAATGTTGAATTGTCATCTATTGTACTTTCACGGGTGCTGCAGTAATGGGATTCTCTGCTACAGCACAGGACATGCCTAATGAAGTATTACACCAGACAATGATAATGATGTCTGCCTTACACTAGCACATTTTGACACTACAATGCCACTCTTAGCAATGGTGAGTGTAGAAGACACAATGCCTACACATCTAGTGATACAAGTATGCTGCTTGTGACACTCAACCTCCCCTTTCCACAGTTCATGGAGGACCGGTCCAGCCAGACAGCCCTTCTTACAGAGCACCCTCATCCTATCTCCATAAAACCAATAGGCCATTGTAAATCCAAAGAGAGTGTGAACAGGGGTTGGGAACAGCAGACTAGTGGCCACCAATACCATGGATCCCACTCATTACCTGAAATGGATGTCACTATATGTATCCCTCAATTGCTGTACAGGACTGCCACTTAGGTACAGAAGTATGCCACTGCTGCAATGGTAGAGGCAGCAGGTGTACTGTGTAGTCTGTGTGACAATGTATGTGATGATACTGAGCAACTGTTTGTTGATGCTATGCATTGTTGCCTCCTCTACACTACCATCTGGTGATGTGCCTGGTGTGGCATGACATGGCTGCCCATGCAGACTTGGCCAACATGTCATAAAGGCACATGAAATGACCAGAAAGTCAAGGTCTTGTATTTGGCCTTCATCCTTGCTGTTTTATTTTGCTACTAGCATCATTCCTTATAGGGGATGGACCTGTACCCAGGGATATATATATCTTGGGCCATTCCCTTTTGAGGTCACACAACAACTATCAGACAAACATGCATATAGTGCAACCACATCAATAAGAGCTGTGTCCATTGGAACCTGTTCAGACAAAGTGCCCACTTTATCTGGACTCCTACTAAATCTGGACAACTAGCCTTCTCAGGAATGACTATCCCCTCACAACACAATATAACCAGCTTCCACAAATCTCTTGTTTATATCACATAATACCGTCCACATCCTTAGTGCTCCCTTACACCACTGGCCTATTGTTGATACCTGTCCCTATGCCAGTTCACATATATGCATATCATAGAACGTTTTCCCTGCCCTCACTGCTGTGTTATATGTGTAGGTGATGTCTGATGCACAGTATACCTAGACAATGCACTGTACAGTATAGACTGAGTATAACACTGTATGCATCATCATCAGCAACCACCTTTTTCCCATTTGCTAAATAGGTTGGGGTGTCATATCAACTGTCACTATCTCTCTTGATTGAGTGCACTCTCCTACCTTCTTTGACAGTCATGTCTGACAGTAGCAGGTCTTCTCTCACACAATCCATCCATCTCTTTGCTGAATGGCCTAATTTCCTCTTTTCTTCTTCCTGTCTGTGCCAAATCTTCTTTACCAGATTGTCTTCTTCCTTGCACATGTGCCTGAACCACCATAATCAAATATCATTGATTTTCTCTGCAATTGGAGCTGCTTGGGCTTCTACTCTCATGTGTTCATTTCATCATCTGACCCATAGTGTGAATCCTCCCACCCATCTCAAGCACTTCATAGGTTCATAGGTTCATAGGTAAGTACTAGGCTATTGGCCCAAGAGCCTACGTAAGCCTAGCCAACAAGGTTCCCTGGCTTACGCCACCCAAGAAAGTTATTTTCCTGCGCCACTGTCAAGCAGAGACACAGAAGTGATCCCCGGGGTGTATTTCCTATTTCCCATCCATTCATCAAGATTTTTCTTGAAGAGTGTTAATGAAGAACTTTGCTTGACATAGATGGGTAGTGTGTTCCAGAGTATGGGAAGTCTCTGGGACAGGAATCTATCTCACCAGCATGTACTGTTTATTGTAGTGACAAGGTTTTGGTCCCTAGAGTGTGTAGCTTGGAGGGAGTGGGATTTCTTTAGGTGTAGCATGTCCAACAGCTCTGGGTTTGACATAGCTTTATATGTTAGGCAGAGATCACCTCGGAGTAGGCGATATGCTACAGAGTAAAGCTGGAGTTTTTTGAGATGGCCAGTGTAGGCCATTTGTTTGAGGCCAGTAATCTTCTTTGTGATGTACTTCTGCTGCCTTTCCGCTGCTGCAGATGTCTTGTGAGGTACATTCTAAAAGGTGCGTTGTACTCTATAATGGGTCTAATGAGTGCTAAGTAGAGGGGAACAATGACCTCTTTTGTCTTGTATGAGAACGCTTTTATGATGAGGTGTGCCACATAGAAGGACTTCCTGACTACTGTGGTGATGTGACTATCAAAGGAGAGACTACTGTCCACCTTGGTCCCAAGGTCTCTTATCACACATTCAGTGTTAAGTAGATTGCTACCTATGTGGTAGTTCATGGATACAGAGTTTTCACCAAAGAGGATGACACTGTATTTTTTGGCATTGAGCTTGAGGCCATGGTTCTGACACCAGGCATCTGTCTCAGCGAGGCCCTTCTGTAGGATGTCCGCATCATTTGGAGACTTGACTATGGATCCTAGTTTGCAGTCATCTGTGAACTTCATTAGCCAGAGGCCTTCTGTATTAGCCAGTACTTCAGAGAAGTAGATACCAAACAGGAGAGGTCCCAGGACTGAACCCTGTGGTACTCCACTTGTTACTGGTTTGAGGTCAGATTTGGAGTCTGCATCTTTTACAGTGTGGGTTCTGTCAGTGAGCCAGATGGCAATCCATGTTGTGATGTAGGGATTTATACCTAGTTTAGTGAGTTTAGCTATAATTACAGAATGGGGGATGGTGTTGAAAGCCTTGGCGAGGTCAAGATAGGCTGTATGAAACACCTTACCCTCAGCTATGGCTTTGGTGACTGTCTCAAAGAAGTCGATCAGGTTCAGGAGGCATGATCTGCCTTTAACAAACCCGAACTGGGTGGGATCCAGAGTTTGGAGGTTACCAATGTCTTTGTTTATGAGTTTCATCATGATACGTTCCATGGCCTTGCAGCCCAGTCTCGTCAGGCTAATAGGTCAATCATTCCTTGGATCAGTGGGGGCTCCCCCTTTGTGGAGTGGGATAACTGTTTCTGTGCACCATTCAGTGGGCACAAAGCCTGATCTTGAGGCTATTATTGAACATGGTGCTTGGGTGGGGAACCAGTTTGTTCTGAAGTTTGTGTAAAACGCAGCCTGGGATGTTATCCAGTCCCATGGATGCTGTGTTTTTGGCTTTAGAGAGTGCAGCTTTTACCTGCATAGTTGTGATTACAGGGACTCTGCATTCTTCCTGTATAGATATGGGCCCTTTAGGGTGTGAGTTGGGGGGGGGTAAAGTTAGCATTGAACCTATATTGCCAGGATGTTGGCAATATCAGTCTGTTCAGTAATTTACGTGCCATTGTGCTGTAACTCAGAGCAGATCTGGGTGTTGCCATCAAGATTCTTGACACAGCTATAAAATGCTTTGTGGTTGTCCTTAGATTTAGTGGTGATTTTGTTTTCATAGCTAGCTTTGGAGGATCTTATAAGGGATCTCAGCTTTTTACTGAGGCTGACCAGGGAGCTCCTCCACTCATGGGATTTTACTCTCTTTTGCAACAGTTTCTTCCTTCTGTTGTACAGTTTGTTTATGGCAGGGGGCCACCAGATTGGCTTCCCTTTTTTGGAGGATAGCATCTTGGTTCTGTTTGGGATAGCACGATCCATGCACTCGTGTAGGTGCTTATAGAGTGTATTTGTGTAGGATTCAGCAGTTGTAACTGTACTGTCCATCTGCATGGGTGTCATGAAGTTCACCACTTCTGTCTTAAGAAGCATGAAGTTGGCTTTGGAGAAATTTCTTACCATGGTTTCCTTAATGGGAGGTGGAGGCGGGATGTGGATATCAAGGGTGATAAGCTTATGGTCTGATCGGACCAACGAGGAGGAGACTTCAGGTGTGGAACACCGGTCACTCATATTGGTAATGACTAGGTCTAGGATATTGTTGCCCCTGGTGGGGGTGTGGATAAGTTGATTCAGGGCATTGGAGTGTATGAATTCCAGAAAGCGTTGAGCTAAGGAGTTGGTACATGAGTAGTTTTCCCAGTTAATGGTGGGGTAGTTGAAGTCGCCCTTTATTAGGGTGTTTGGTTAAACCCAAATATTTTCCACTACATCAAGAAAAGAGGAGTGGGAATCCTGGGGCATGGTGGGGGATCTGTAGCAAGCTACAATTTGGATTGCCATTTTGCCCAGCGTTAGTTGCACTTGGATAACCTCGGATGCATTATGCTGAGCAACTAGCCTGGAGGTGTGGATATCCTTAATGCATATGGACACACCTCCACCTTTGGTGTTTCGGTCCAGGTTACATAGTTGAAAAGTGTGGTATGAGTTATAGCCTGGTAGTGCAGGTGTGCTCTCTGGAGCCTTGAACAAGGTCTCAGTCACTGCACAGATATCGATGTTCTCCATTTTAAGGAGTGCCTCGAGTGAGTGCATTTTGAGATTTAGACTTCTAGCATTGAGTAGCATTACCCTCAGTTTTTGCTTGCCTGTTCCTGTTACGGTGGTGAATTTGTCATTTGAACCTTGCCTAAAAAAGTGGGGAATACACTTAATGAATAATGTCAATAAGTAAGAGTAGACACTGCTTGCACATCAGAAAAGGTGTATTAATATATATGCTCTGATTCTCTCACAGTCTCAGCTTAATGTCTGTAATATATTACAGGTGTACCTCACTTATATGTACCTTTCCCTGAGGCTGTTCAAACATACACCTGAGTGTATCAGAGGCCTGGCAGAGGCAGAAACACACAGGCATATCAGCTTTTCTGCTGTTACACACTCTGCAAATAGCTTTGGAAGGAATCCCACAAGCATACCCTTATGTAGGAGTACAACACAGACATATCAAAGGATGTAGCCATGTACTGGTAGCAACCAACTGTGACAATGCCATTGTTCCAGTGCTGAAAAGACCGGTGTGCTACACAGACAAAGAATAATAGGCTAACCTCTGGCTACCATCTGGATATGTCCACAGGTGTGAGCTACACAGACAGATTACTTGCCTTGATAGACTAACAGGTACACAGCAACCCTGTATGTTCAGCAATATAAACATCACACAATAATAAATAATGCTCTCTGTACTTCTGCACCCCTACCCAAAAGAACAATATACCTGTGTATTCAGGATCTACTAAGAATGCAGGTAGGCATACTCAGTACTGAAATTTGTCCAGTTGTCTTGAGCAGCATGTGCTAATGTCAACACAAAAAAACCACAAACTGTTCAGAAGTGAGTAAATTAATATTTACAGTATAATAATTTATAAACAGTTCATGTGCCAGAAGAATACATTGCAATAACTACTTTTGTATGGCAGTTAATTGTCTAATTAGAAAAGAAAGTATACACTCCCATGTATCTTGTGTTAGCATTTGGAGGGGTGAGTAAAATTCTACACTGACAAGTGTGTACTAGAAGCAGAAACATTCAGGTTTGAGTACAACATGCAAATCACAGGCTACAACCCTAGCTTCAGATATAAGAAGTATACCAACCTTCTGATTGACACAACGGTGTCCCCAGCAAACAAGCATGGGCCCCACTTTGGAAAGCTGAAAGGGCTACACCTACCTAACTTAGCATTTTATAGCAGTGGGCTGCTATGACAGTGAGTACTGCAATTACCACACAGCAGGCTGCATGCAATTACTAAATGGTGGGCACAAATTGGTGCAGAGGCCATCACATGCACATGTGCAAATACCTAGAAAAGCAGGCTGTATTTGCAGCAACAGAGAGAGAGCAAGAGAGAGACAGAGACAGAGACACAGACAAAGACAAAGACAAAGAGACAGAAACAGACAGACACAGAAAAAGAAAGAGCAACATCAACAGACAGAGAAAACCCCCCCAAAAATATTTCCTTTAAAAACAGACAGAACAGAGAAATACAAAGGAAAGGTATGTAACACATATGTATTTGCTGGCATGTAGTAGATGTTTTTGAAGAGTACTCTACATACTGTGAATCATTCATATGTGGCAGCAGTACTTATCTATATGTATCTGTACATGTGCATAGGGCAAGGGACATACTGTAACTGTTTGTGAAGGGTATATATATATATATATATATATATATATATATATATATATATATATATAGATATATATATATATATATATATATATATATATATATATATATATATATTGTTGAAGGTTGTTATGTGCATATTTCTATGTAGGTTGTAGTGTGTGGCAAAGAAAACAGCATGCAGTGCTGGTATATGACATGTGGTGGTTAAACGCTGTGGGTATGATTTGTCAGTTTTACAGTGTTGCAGCCAGTGAGGCCTGCTAAAGCTACATGGGCTGAGGACACCTTCAATGCATTCTGCACAACACTGTGCAATATTATTACATAACTGTATATCTCACAACTTTTGCATAATTGATATTCCCACCATGAAAAGTGGACTGTATATGTGCCTATATGTACATCTATATGTACAGCAATGGATGTTTATATGTATGTGTGCATGTATGTGTATATGTATATATATATATATATATATATATATATATATATATAGAGAGAGAGAGAGAGAGAGAGAGATACAGGGTCATACTTACTGCAACAAGTGCCTGGTGACCAAGGCATGGACTGAAGCTCATTGTTGACATTGCAGTGCCATCCCTTCTTGCCAAAACACTGTACCCATTAACTACCACATAGGTGGCAGTCTACCTAACACCGAAGGTGAGATAAGGGATCATGGGACACAGGTGGACAGTAGCCTCCCCTTTGATAATCACAGTGCCACACTAGTCATGTAATCTGTCTATGTGGTACACGTCATCACAAAAGGTGTGTCATCTAGGGAAATATAGGTCAGTGTTCCCCTCTACTCATCACACTGAAAACCCATTATAGAGTACAATGACCCATGTGGCATGTACCTCACATGACAACTACAGCAACTGGAAAGGCCACAGACATACCTCATAAAGAGTAATACCGGCCTCAAATAGATGCCCTATGCAGACCGACTCACAAAACCACAGCTAGACTGTGTTGCATACTGCCTACCCAGAGGTGACCTCTGCCTAATATACAGAGCTATGTCATACCCATAGCTGTTGGACATCCTCCACATAAACATATTACAATCCCTCCGAGATACACGCTCTAGGGCCCTAAACCTTGTCAGCTCACTAAACAGCACATGCTGGAGGGATAGATTCCCATCTCAGAGACATGCCATACTCTGGAAGAAACCACCAATCAATAGCAAACAAATCTCCTCATTAGCAGTTGTCATAAATACTCCTGATGATTGGTTGGGAGATAGGAAATACACCTCGGGAATCACCTCTGTGTCTCTGGTTGACAGGGGCAAGTGAAATTAAATTTCATGTGTGTCAAAGGCCAGGGTAGTGTATGGCTAGGCTGCTGTAGGCCCTAAGGCCAATAGCATATTACCTACCTATGACACCATCCACACACACATGTACTTAGTGCAATAATTGCTATGTGAGGTTTACTGAGTGTGATGGTGAATGTGTTGGTGAATGTGTGCAAGGTCTGTAAAGGTGTGATAGCTTAGTGTGAAATTGTTTCTGTCATGGTAGTTTGTGTCCTAGCTGTGATCCCAGCAAAAGATGTGTATGCTATTGCTAGGCAGTAAAAGTAGTATGGCATACGGTGTGACGTAGTCCCTTGTTGTCGATTGTGGTGTCCCATTGTAGGCTAAAGCAATACATGTATGCTTAGTGAGTGGTACTGCTGGTGAATCCAACTCCCATATAAACTGTAGTACTACCTGAAGCTGTAGGCCTAAACAGTACAGTATGGTGTATGTTCACATTGCTTGGAAACACTGTTTTGTGTGTTCCCTGTAGTCCTCACAGATTACATACCTCAGGCAAAATGTTTTGTAAGTAGTGACACCCAGTACTGTATGGTACACAGGTAAAGCTTATCTGGGTTGGCATACATTTGTGTGTTGTATGTATGTCTGATGTGTGTGTAATTATGCCTGTACCATGCCCTCAATCATATATGTGTTACAGGGTATACGTGTGTAACTAGCAACATATATAGTCTAGTACAGCAGTATGCCACCTATATTAACAACTGTGCACATATGTTAGGCAGGGGTTTGGCATCAACGACTAGGGTGGTATACTGGTAATACTGTAACTGTACTTTACATTCATTGCAATGGATGGCATCTTTCTTTATGCATTAGCTTGATATATACCTCCTGTGGCTAGATGGTGCATTGTGTCACATACAGTGTGCCATGTACTGGTGTATAGTCTTACATACTGGCTTCTCTTTGCTGCTGTGCAGAACATGGTTTGATATATAGAGCGTGCCAGGCACTGTCAGCCAGTTGTGGCCTGAGCACTAATATGTTTTATTGAACATGTGTATCCTCTGACAGCCAATCGGATGTTATATATGGCAGTTAATTGATATCTGTACTTTAGAATGTTAAGTGTGCCACATGACTTGCTCACACATATTTTTAATTGTCTTCCAGGGGCATGGCCCACCAACGCAACCCGTGTTATACAGCTGCAGAGGAACAGGAAATACACAGCAGCCTGGTGCAGCACTACACCCTGCTGTTCTCTAGAACCAGCCAGGACCAGCATGAGCGGACTGCACTGCGGCAAGATCTTGTTCGTCGGGTAAATGACATAGGCATGCATAACCGGACATATGAGCAGATACGCCATCACTGCAGTGATTTAATTAGACATGTCCGGTGGCGTGCGTCTGATATCTGTAGACAACAGCTTGCCACAGGTGGTGGAGTAGCCATTCATCCCCCCCTCACCAGAGTGGAGGAGCTGCTCATAAGCACGGTGGCTCCTGGCCAACAACAGGAACAGCAACATACATGTGTCATCATGGAGTCCGGAGCCACCCAGCATGTTGACATGGAGCATGCAGGTAACATGCCCTATCTGTAGACTACTGTTACCTGTATTGGTAGATTATGCAGATGTGAGATGTGTACTGTGTGTTTAGCAGTTGTGCTGCCTAGTGCTGTGCAATACTGATATGCGGAATATAATCTGTACGCCTGTGACTGTCGACTGTTGTACTACTGTAGTTTAGCAAACTCACAGTAGCAATGCCAGAGTTGTGGTCACTGACAAACTGTCTCATATTCTTGTAGGTCCCTCTGGTGTGACAGCAAGGCAGCCGGTCGATGCTGGTGACTGTGTTATAAATGTAATATTGCTAATGAAATGTGCATGTCATAGGTGAGGTGTAGGTCATGTACACGTAACACACCTACGCATAATGCATGCTGTGCATGTTGGCTGTGAGACGATGCACATCTCAGTAATGTCAGTAGCTGCCTCAATCACATGCAATACACAGATCATTGCACACAATTGTGGCAAAACCGTACTGGACATTGGATAGGCATAGTTGATACACATGTACACAACATACACAACTTTGTCATACGGAGTACACCTTAACATGCTACACGTGGCGTATCCAGACACCCGCTGTAAGGTCACACTTCAGTATCCCACATGTCATCCACACAGCACACATAATATACCTGTGGGGTAGAGGCCTATCATGGGGCTGTGTGACACTTTTCAACACATAACACATTCATGTTAGGCAATGCTCTCTATTGGGCACCTTACAAACCCATGTAACAAGTGGCTGTGTAATTGTGAATGTAGCCATGGTACTTCAGTTCAGGTACAGCATGCTAGGTGGCGGTCTGGCACACATTAGTTGCCTTGAGTGACCACATGATGCATGATGATGATGGCTCATGGTACTACACCCCATCCAGTTACAGTGACCACAGTACTACACATAGCAGTCATTGCTATGCACCTCAATGTTGTGTGTGTGCAAACATATGCACCTATACACAATATGCATAGCAATCACCATTTGTACAAAGTGACACATATATGTATTGTAATGCTATTCAGTGTATAGGTCACGTGACACACATTGGGTATGTGTGATGTTCAATGTTGCTGTCATGTTGTAGCCTGCCATATCATGGCTGGCACTGGCATGTCCACAATATGCCCTACACTCACCCTAACCACTGTAGAATGGCCATGTTGAGCAATGGTATTCCATCAGGTATACATGCACCACTCATCCTGTGTAAATACATAGCATGCATGTGCTAAACCTGTGTCCACAATTATCTGCTACAGACACAGACATTGTAATCAGAAATGGATATCTATGTGACACACAGATACACATCCAGCTATGGTATGTATACCTGTGAGTGATGGTGCACAAGACATTGCAGACCTTTTAATACTTGCGTTCCAGGGTGAGGCCAATCACTGAAAACAACACGCATGCATCAAAGCCATGCATACTGTTATTAACAAGGGGTGTCTACACTCACACTGCATGGTCTTGAGCAACAGATTTTCTGCATGCTGACACGTGTGATATGACTGTTTGCCTTGTGATACTGTAACCCACCTTAAACCACTATTGTGTATGTTTTGGATTGCTGGTGGTGTGTGTGGGTATCTGCTGTAGTGAGGAGTGTATTTGTGTGCATGTGTGCATGTGTTCATGTGTGCATGTGTTCATGTGTTCATGTGTTCATGTGTGCATGTGTTCATGTGTTCATGTGTGCATGTGTGCATGTGTTCATGTGTGCATGTGTGCATGTGTGCCGACATCATGTACAGGTCGTAAAGTGTGTTTCCTGTCTTCCTCCTACAGGTGCTGTGTTAGGGCTGGTTCACTGCAGCAGGGAAACAGATGTCACTGAGTCACATAGTGATAATGAAGATAGGTGTGTGGAGGCACAGGCGTGTTTGCCAGGGTCTGTCGTTGGGCCACCAATCGACAGTACACAGGTGTCCACCCCATCCATGCATACAGTCATACTGCCAATACATCCAGCATACAGTTGGCATTGGCCAGGACAGTGTGGTATCCATGGTGCATGCATCCCAACACAGCAGCCATACCCAGATGTCTGGAAGGGTACCACACAGGCAGATGTCCAGGGGTTCTCGTAGGAGCACTGCTGCTCATCATGCCACTGGCAGACATGCCACAGGTCTGACAAGGTCACTTATGTTCCAGGCTGTCATGGAGGCACCGGCACGTATGGAACGGTACACCAGACAGGGACTAAGGGCACAGAGGGCACATAACACTGCTGTCATTGACAGTATCCGTGACCTAGCAGGTGCCATCCGTCATTACACCGAGGTCACTGATAGACGTTGGAGAGAGACATTAGATATCCTCCACAATGTCATGTCCATGTGTCAGGACAGTGTGGGACAGTTGAGATGTCGACGTGGACATATGCCAGTAACATCAGCAGCTGGCAGTCACCACAGACGTCCCTAAAGCCACAGCTGCTCCCGTAGTGCCAGTACCAGCCCCAGTAATGTTGGGGGTGGGCTGTCCATAGAACATCCTAGAAGACCACGTGCACGTGGCTCTGGACAGTCCCAGCAGGGACCTGTGTCCAGTGTGCATCCATCCACCTCTGGGGCTAGTACCCAGTCTGGCTTAGTACCTGATAGTGTCAGTAGCACCCCTGCCAGGCACAGGTACCGTATCCATGGCCAGAGACGGTGATCTGTAAAGCCTTGCAAGTACAGTCTGTGGCTGTCCCACAAATACCCGTATATGGCAGCCACATGGTGGAACTGTGTGCATGCAGACACACACACATACTCCAGACACCTAGGGCTAACACATGCCCACACACATTACAACAACATTGGCCCATTCCAGTATTCTTGCCCCACACACACACACACACACACACACACACACACACACACACACACACACACACACATACATGTCAAGTGGATGGCTCACTGTAGGCCACTGGCAAACCAACAACACACCCTGTACATATGATGAAACCTGTGCAGCCTCCTGTCTACTGTAACATTTATTTTATTTTATTTTACATTTATTTTACATTTGTTGACCAGGCTAGTCTAGCTGGATACATGTCCATTTTCCATAGAGGCCCGGGGAGAAAAGCTCCATGTGCAAAACAGTATAGATAAAAAGCAATAACAACATATAAAATGACAAAATAGAAAAGAAGAGAAATAAAACAATAATAAAAATAAAAGATACACATTTTAAATAAGGTCATGAAAAAGTCTGGAGAAATAATAGGATAAAAACATTTTAAGTAAGGTTTTAAAAAAACATGGTGCTGATGCACAGGCTGTCTATATAGCAGTATAGCAATGTTAGCATGTTGTCAGCAAATAGAGTGTAATGATATGCTTGAAGGTGTAGCTGAGCAGGCATGATGCATTAAAGCTATGATTGTCATTGTAGTGTTGTTTACACCAGTGTTGGTTCCAATTGTGTATTGTCCAGCCACGTGCCACTTGGCTGATGTATGCAGTATTGGCAGCATGTGTTAGAGAGTGGACAGTATGTGTGGGATGTGTGTAGCACAGATTTGCAGGTGTATAGTTGTGAACATGGTGGAGGTGCAATGTCTGCATGTACGTGCATAGTGGACACATGGCCAGGGTGACATGCTCTGTATTACATAGTAACACTCCATAGTTTCTATTGGTGGCCAGTATGCATTGTACTACACACATTCCGGAACCTGACTACACATGTGTGTATGACATGGTTTGACACTGTGCTGTGGGTGATACTGTTACTATATGTCATTGTTTTGCATTCTGGTAGTATACATCACTTCCACAGCCTGACCATAACCAATCATTAGATGATGTCTTGATAACCGACACACAGATGTAGGACACACAGCAACATTTGGATCCTTCAGGTACTATACTATGCCACTAACCACTGGTATTCACCTGCACCCATTACTGACACCACTCCTGTTTGGCATATAGCTCTCTTAGGTACAAGCAATCACAGTAGGGATATGTCCATCCATGTCTGGCAATGCATACTGTGGCCTATAATGCATTCTCCAGATGACACACACATCCTGCACAAGGGTATCATACAGACAGATGCCTGTTGTCAAACCCATGCTGGAAAGCTATAAACCAAACTAAGCATAGTCATCCACCTTTACGGAACATATTATCCCCACAGTACCACATAGGTAGTAGCCAACAACATGATGAACAGGTACCGATGTGTACATGCAACCAAGTGTTACGTCATCTGTCCTTTGTTAATCACATTTCCAAAGGTATTTTGAGATCCCTCGGTGGATCACATAAGCAATAAGGGGTCGGCATGCATATCCACAAAGGGTGTTCAACACATGTTATGAATAGTCATCGTTGACAGACTTTGCTGCATTTGAACAGGTCAGACATATACCTCGGCCATAGACCCTCATTCACACATTCCAATAGGAACCATAATGACTTTGTGTGACACAGATGACCTAGGCCAGGGATCACTGCAGTGGCTGGGCTTGTTGCAAGCATACAGATGTGACCTAAGGACTGGGAAGCAACAGCACAGTCTGGCAAGGATGACAGCTGTGTTCTTGGAGAAAGCAAGGTTCCCACACATGTAATCATTGAGGTAACATGCACGTATATGTATTTGCCATACAGCTAGCTCACATTGCAATGCATACTGATTTGTCATACAGTAGTAAAAGCAAAACCCACAACACATTGACCAACAGTGTCACACACACTCACCAAGTGCAGGATTCAAACCCCTCCTTAACTACTTCATGATACTAGAGAAGTACGCATTAACACGACACGCTATACATATTATTGGGTGTTCTGTTTTCCACAGGTATATTTGTAGGATGGTGACATAATCAGACTTGACAAAGGTTAGTTTACCACTTTTGAGGTGTTTCACTACTCTCCTAAAAGGTTGCTCCTTCCCAAGGGGGCCACACACAAACACACACAGTTATCAAGTGCAGGATTCAAATCCCTACCTAACTACTTCATGATACTAGTGGAGTACGCATTAACACGACAAGCTGTACATATTACTGGGAGTTTTCTTTTCCATAGGTATATTTGTAGGATAGTGACATCATAAAACTAGACAAAGGTTAGTTTATCACTTTTGTGGTGTTTCACTACTCTCCTAAAAGGTTGCTCCTTCCCAAGGAGACCACACACAAACACACACACACAGTTGTCCAGTGCAGGATTCAAGCCCCTACCTAACTACTTCATGATATTAGTGGAGTACGCATTAACACGACGCGCTATACATATTACTGGGAGCTATTTTTTCCACAGGTATATTTGTAGGATGGTGACATCATCAGACTTGACAATGGTTAGTTTACCACGTTTGAGGTGTTTCACTACGCTCCTAAAAGGTTGCTCCTTCCCAAGGATACCACACACAAACATACACACACAGTTGTCCAGTATAGGATTCAAACCCCTACTTAACTACTTCATGATACTAGAGGAGTACACATTAACACGACATGCTATACACATTACTGGGAGTTATCTTTTCCACAGGTATATTTGTAGGATGGTGACATAATCAGACTATATGAAGTGGGTTACATTAGGTGACATTAGATGGCCTACACTGAAGGAATGTCTAAACACTTTGGCCATGTGATCATCAAAGGTGAGTTTACTATCTACCTGTGTCCCAAGGGCCATAATGACTTTCTCCGTACATGCTGGATTACCACCTATGAGGTAATTTGTGTGCACTTTGTATTACCCAAAGGGGATGACTATGCATTCTTTGCCATTTAGCTTGAGGGCATTGTTTTGACACCAGGTATCTGCCTCTGTAAGACACTTCTGGAGGATGTCTGTGTCAGCTGTACAGTCAATTATCGACCACAGTTTCCAGTCATCTGCAAACCTGTTCAGCCTTACACCTGCCGTGCTTGTCTGTACCTCTGAGCAGTATCTACTGAACAGGTGGGGTCCCAGGACCAAGACCTGTGTGATGCCATTTGTGACTGGCTTAGAGTTGGACATGGCACCCGCAACTATGAACATGTGTGTTTGATCTGTGAGCCACTTGGCCACCCATCCTGTGACATAGCTGTTCATGTTCAAGCTGGTACACTTGTCCATGATGACAGAGTGGGGAATGGTGTGGTAAGCCCTTAGTGAGGTCCAGGTGGGCTGTGTGGTCTACTTTCACCTCCATCTATGTTCATGGTAACTGTTTTAAATAAGTCAACTAGGTTTGGGAGCCAGGCTCTGCCTTTAACAAGGTGATGTTGTGTACAGTCCAGTGTCTGGAGATCTCCAAAGTCTCATTGTATGGGTTCCATGACAATTTGCTCAATAGCTCTGTAGACCAGGCTGAGTACACATATTGGGCAATGGTTTCCATGTTCTGTTTTGGCACATCCTTTGTGGAGCTGGATGACTGTTAGTGTATGCCATTCTTTGGGTACATAGCCTGTGGTACGCTTGAGTCTGGACAGTGAATGTAGGTGAGGGTGTAGTTCCTTGTGGGCCTAGTGTAAGACGCAGCCTGGGACAACATACAGTCACATTGATGCTATGTTCTTAGCTTTGGTGAGGGCTGTCTTTACCTGCATGTCCATGACGTCTGGGTCTCTGCATCCTTCTGTGATGGACACAGGTCCTTTTGGGGGTGATGGGGGGAGTTTACACTGAACATGTCCCCCTGGGTGTGGGCAGTGAAAGTTGGTTTGGTGTATGTCATTCCTTTTTTCAGTAGCTGACAACATATTTGGAAGTTGACACCTACGTGTCTGATATAGCTACCGAAGGCTTTGTGGTTGTTATTCTTACATTCCTTGGCTATTTGTCTTTAGACACCGTCCTTGGATTACTTTAAGAGCGATCATTGTTTCTTCCTGATAATGATCAGTGCTGCCTTTCCTTTAGTGAAGTTGGATCTATCATGTGTTCGTTTCCTCCTTCTCTTGTCTAGCTTATTTATGGACAACAAACACCTGCTTGTTGTCCTATTTTTGGAGGAGTACATCTTGGTTTTATTTGTGATGTCTCATTCCATGCATCCCTGTAGATGCTCATAGGATGCACTTGTAAATGATTCTGCAGATTGCATACCATTGTTCTATAGCAAGGGGTCTTCAGAATGTTCCACTTTGGTCTTGGGAAGTGTGCAGTTTGCTTTTGCAAATGTCTTCACAGTGGTTTCATTGACTGGGTGTGGGGGCGGGATGTCCAGTATGATTACTTAATGATCTGATATTACCATTGAGGGGTTTATCTCTGTTGTGGAACACTGGTACCCCATGTTGGTGATGATCATGTCCAGTATGATGTCACCTCTAGTGGGTGTGCTGACCAGCTGTTCCAGGGTGTTAGAGTTTCTGAAGTCTAAGACACATTGGGCAAAGGACGTTGTATACAATTAATTCACCCACTCAATGTTTGGGTAGTTGTAATCTCCTCATATAATGGTGTTTGATAGGACCTTTATATTTGCCATTGTTCTCCAGAATACTGAGTGAGATTCCTGAGACAAGGTATGTGATCTGTAGCAGGCTACAATCTGATGGGCAGCTTTGGCCAATGTTAGTTGCACTTGTATGGTCTCCAAGGCCTCATGCTGTGCCAGTAACCTGGAGGTGTAGATATCCATAAGGTAAATGGCTACACCCCTTCCTTTTGTATTTCATTCGTGGTCTTGGGTCCAAAGGTCAGGGTGATTGTGAGTGTTTTACGTGGATCATATCCAACAGCTCTATGTTTGACATAGCTTTGTATATTACGCAGTGAACACCTCTGAGTAGGCGATATGCAAGGGAGTACGGATGGAGCATTTTGTGATGGTCTGTGTATGGCATCTATTTCAGGCCACTAATGCTCTTTGTGAGGTATTGCTGCTGGCTTTCCAGTTGTTGTAGTTGTCTTGTGAGGTACATAGCAACAGTGGCATTGTACTCTTTTAGAGTTCTAGTGAGTGGTGAGTAGAGGGGAACAATGTCCTCTTCTATTCTGCATGAGACACATTTTGTGATGAGGTGTGCCACATGAGAGGGTTTCCTGACAACTGTGGGAATGTGCTCATCACAGTTGTATCCACTGTCCATCTGTGACCCAGGGTCTCTTGTCACGCTTACAGTGTGAAGTATACTACCACCTATGTTGTAGTTCTTGGCTACAGTGTTTTTAACAAAGGTGATGATAATGCACCTTTTGGCATTGAGCTACAGCCCATAGCTTGGACAACAGCCATCTGAGTCAGTGAGGCCCTTTTGTAGGATGTCCACATCTTTAGTGTTTACAATGATGGCTCCTAGCTTGCAGTCCTCTAGAAACTTCAGTAGTCACAGGCCTTCCATGTTAATGTTTACTTCAGGGATGTAGATACTACACAGCCTGGGAAGTTATCTAGTCCCATGGCTGCTGTGATACTGGCTTTGGAGAGTGTTTTCTACCTGTGCAGCCGTGATGATAGCAACTTTGCAGTCTTCCATTATAGACATGTGCTCTTTCATGGGTGAGGGGGAGTAAAGTTAACACTGATCCTATCTGCCAGGGTGTTGGCAATATCAGTTGGCTCTGTACATTTAGTGCCATTGAGCTGTTACACAGAACAGATCTGAGTGTAACCATTATATGGACCTGTCTGCTGGGCAGAGATCTCCTGAGTAGGCAGTATGCAACAGAGTACAGATTGGGTTACATTTCAGTCTTGTTGCATGGGGCAACTATTTGAGGCCAGTAATCCTCTTGTTAAGGTACTTCATTGGTGTTTCTAGCTGCTGAACATGCCTAGTCAGATTCATTGCAAGTGTGTTGTGGTACTCTCTGACAGGTCTGATGACTGCTGAGTTGTGGCAACCTCCTTTGACCTAAATGCACAGACCTTGGCAGTTTGTGTGAACACATAGCAGGATTTTCAGACCACTTTGTGAATGTGTTTCTGGAAGTAGAGATGACTATACACATTTGTCCATAGATCCCTTATTATCACATCCGTATTTTGCCTAAATGTGTGAGCATGCCCAGTATGACCTTTCAGTATCTTCCTGCCTGACATTTGCTTAGTTTCTTTAAGTGTGTGAGCATGCCCAGTATGACCTTTCAGTGTGATGTTGAATGAAATCCACTACATTTGTTGGAGTGTGTGAGCACGCACAGTATACACATTTATACTATATGTGTATGGTAAATCAAGTTGTATTTTTACAGCAGGGCTCACCTTTGTGTCATAGATCAACAGGGATCATGCTGTATCTGCAGGGCTTCCAGGAGACATTTTGCATAGACTCATCAACATTTCTACATACAGGGGGGACAGCTATTCTTTGTACATTTCTACCCATGGGCACACCGGATTGTTACTGTGGGTGTACATAGGATGTGGGTTTCACCTGACACTTATACACATTTGCTGTGCCTGCACTGCTATGTACAAGACACCATTATAGTCTGTACTGTTGCTTATTGTACTGGCTTGAGGCATACTACTGTACTATAGATCTTAGCGTCCAATATCACGTATATTAGCTTGCGACTTCATAGCCTACACAACCCACATCACAACGCCTGGCCTGATGTTCTCTGTCTGCATAGGCATGTGGGGAAGGTTACCCATTTGCCTCTTTAGGGGCATGATACAGCATTGCTTTGTGTTTGCATTACTGTACAATTGTCCTGCTGTGTCTGTACCACCGAAATGCTATCATGGCTTAGTGGTTCAGTACTGTGATTACAGTGCACAGTATTCTGGGTTCAAGGCCTGTCACTGTTTTTTATTTCCATGCTGGCCAGACCAGACTGCTTAAGGAACAGTAAAGCAGATATGAGCATGTTTAACTGACTTTGCTCAACTTGCCCTGACCTTGCATTGCACGAGCAATTTGGTTTACATATACCAGATATTGGTGAAAGCTGCTTAGCACTGCTTTATATTGCTTAAAACATGGCAATCATGCCTCAGGTGGTGCTGCAGGACTGCCTATGATGGATGCACATACTACACTGCCTATACATATTTGGAAACAGGTAGTGTCAAGTTAGGCATCCCTTTTATTGTATGTGTGAATCAGAGAGAGGTATAATTTCCAGGGTTCCTACTGAGCCAGTGTATGTGCTATGCGTTGCCTCTTTGCCAAGTCCAAGGCATACTGGCCATGCCTCCTTCTGCCTACTGGAGCAGGCTCAGGTTGTTCCTCCTCCTAGTCACGCTGTGTCTGTGCTGGCCTTGGCAATGGTGGGGGGCTGTTTGGCCCTGCCCCATGCTGTTCCTGCTGCAGCTGTTTTCGCAGGATCATATTGTGTAGCATGGCACATACCATGACAATTTGGGTACATGTAGTTGGTGAGTAGTGCAAGGCTCCACCAGATGTGTCCAGGCACTGGAACCGTGACTTCAGCATCCCAAACACACGCTCGATTATATTTCGTGTTTGTGTGTGTGCCTCATTATGAAGTTCTTGTTCAGGTGTGTGTGCATTTCTGATGGGTGTCATCAGCCACGGTTCCAGTGAATATCCAGCATCCCCCACTAGGTGACCGTCAGGGATGTCCCCATTGGCAAATGTCTGGTACAGCTGTGTCAGATGCCAGATATGGGAGTCGTGGTAGCTTCCAGGGCAGCCAGCACATACATTCAGTATTATGCCCTGGGCATCGCACACGACCTGGCAGTTGATGGAGTGGAAGCCCTTGCGGTTGATGTAGGCCCTACCCCACTCACCGGCTGGTGCTTTGATGTGTATGTGCGTGCAGTCAATTGCACCCACTACCTCAGGGTATTCTGCTATTTGCTGGAAGAGATGTATATTGCTGGCCAATACCTCACGGGAATTGGGGAAATATACATGATCACCGACATGTGCTGACATGGCATTCAGGAACTGGTGCCGTACCCTGGATGCTGATGCCTGTGAAATCCCCATCATATCACCAGTTGGTCTCTGGAAGATACCTGTTGCTAGTATTCTTAGACCAACACATACCTTGGTTTCCACTGGGATGGGTTCCTCTCAGTTGGTTCTGTGTGTGAGGTGTGGCCTGCACAGCTCAACAATTTGCTGTAGGAGCTCTCTGTCCACT